>NC_134538.1:80574936-80874936 GCF_050624435.1 Tenrec ecaudatus
AGCAGATTACCCAAACCCCGAAAGCGAACAAACCAATACACAACTGAAACACTGTCACCGAGTCCATCCGAACTCAGAGAGACTCCACAGGACAGGGTAGAGCTGCCCACTGGGGGTTTCTGAGACTAAAAAGCGTTATGGGAGCAGCAAGCGTCATCGTCCTCCCGAGGAGCATGCCGGTGGTTTCAAACTGCTGACCTTGCGGTTAGCAGCCCAACGTGTAACCACTATGCCACCAGGGCTTCTTTACCCAAACACACAGTCCCAAATCTGCTCCCAAGAGCCTGTCTTCCATATCTCTTCAACTAGCAGGAGGGAAAGGTGGCGTGCTTGGGCGTGCCTGGGCTCACTGCCAGCGGGTCTTGACATGGATTCCCGCCATGCTTAGCTGCTCCTAGAAGTGGTCTGTGGACATGTCACTGGGTTCAGAACGTGGACTTTGGGAGCCACGAAATGAAATCTGGGAGTTGAAGCTTTTGCTTATAAAATAAAACACCTAAAAGATTAGCGGGGTGGTGGTGGTGGTAAATAGAGAGCTGGGGTGAATTTAGGTGACTTGTCTCTTCCGATGTAAAATGGGGCTAAACATAGTGCTCCCACAAGAAAGATTTTGAGGATCTGGGCCTTCTCACCTACCAGGGACTGGCTCACTGGAGGGAGGGCTCCACCCAGCTAGGTCTTCACACACCTGGATCGAGGAAGGTGCATCCTGGGGCCCAACCTCCACTACCATCCAGAGGGTCAAGTTAAAGTTACAAGCTTCTTCTCATGAGAAATGGGGGGGGAACCTTCTTTCCAAAAAAAAAAAATTTTTTTTGGAGTCAGATTTTTCATCGCGGACCTCAAGTAAGAAGCAGGATTGAGAGTAAAAGGTGCCACCCGAAGGAGGCAGGAGCCAGAGAGTATCATTAACCCAAGAAATTCACGCGGCTGGATTTAACAACTTTTGTAAGTGCTCCTGTTTCTCAGATTTATTTCTGGCGTTTATTTCTCTGATTTTCTCTGGCATGGAGATGTGTGCTTTGGGGTAATTTTGACCTCTGTGGAAGCCAGTGGGAAGACCTCTATGGAGATAAGAAGATGGGAAATTCTTATCTATGGGCTTTAAGTCCGGGAACTCTCCCGTCTACCAAGCACTCTGCTGTTCTTCCTCTAAACCAAACCCACTTCCGTCGAGCTGATCCTGACTCATAGCAAGCCTGTGTAGGGTTTCTGAGACGATCCACCTTCATGGCAGCCATCAGTCTCATCTTTTTATTGTGACATGTCTGGTGGGTTTGAACTGCCAACCTTGTGACTAGCAGCGTAAGGCCTAACTCACAGTACCACCAAGGCTTCAGTTGGTAAGGGTCATCAATTTCTGACTCATACTAGGGAGTACCCCCCAAAAAACTGGAATTGTGCTGGGCAGACGGGGTTTTCATAGTATGTATCTTCCCCTCTAGGTGAGCATTGAGCACTCGCTCTGAGTCAGTGAACCCAGTAGTGTCACCTGGGAAGGTTCTCTCTGATCACAATGAAATTTTTCGTAAAAGCCGTTTCACCGGAACCTTGTTGTTTGTGATGGTCGATTTAAGAGAACAGCGTGCAGCTGTGAAATTTTGTTTCCTGCTCAGGAAAAATGCCGCAGAAACTGTTGTGATGTTGAACACAGTTTACAAGGACAGCACTATGGGAAAAATTCAAGGACAGAAGTATTTTTCTCATTTCAAAAACGGTGAAATGTTGATGGATGACAAATCTCGTTCTGGACATCCGTCAACTTCTTGAACGGATGAGCATATTGATTTGTAGTGAATTTGGAATGTGTTACATCAGGTCAGACTGTTAACCAAGCTTTCTATTTAGAGGTTCTGAAAAGATTGTGTAACATGCGGGACAAAAAAAGGCCTGATTTGTGGCAGATGAGGGACTGGTTTTGCCACCATGACAATGCAGCTGCTCACGCAGCCATCTCAGTGCACCAGGTGTTGGCAAAAACCAGAATTCCTGTCTTGTCCCACACACCTTACTCATCTGAACTCACTCCGTACGACTTCTTTTTGTTTCCACGAATGAAGCGGGACATGAAAGGACAGGGATTTGATGACATAGACGAGGTGATGAAAAAAATGGGGGGAGGTGCTGTCAGCCATCCAAACAGATGAGTTTGAAAAATGTATCCAAGAATGGAATTGCAGATTTGACAAATGTATTAGGTATAATGGAGAGTACTTTGAAGGTGATAAATTTGTTTTAAACTAAATACCTAACTTTGAAAAAAAATTCTGTTTTGGGGGTGTACTTCCTTGTAGTGGCCCCGTGTGTCAGAGTGGACCTCTGAAAAACCATGGGCTGTAATCCTTATGGAAACAGACAGCCAAGTCTTTCGGCTGCAGAAGAGCTGAGCAGCTTGGAAACACCACTGCTTCTGTTAGCTATCAAGGGCTGACCCACTGCCGCCAGAGCTCCTGCCACCAGACTCTGCACCAAAGTGTTTAGAGGCCAGTGGCTTAACTGTTTCTGATCCAGTGTGATCGCTGACCTCCAGGTAGCTGACTTCCAGGGCAGGAACTGCTATTGTGCCATGAGCTCTCTGCTCAGGCTATCAGCGCAGCTGGAAAAGAGAGGGAAGAGGTTCAGGACTGGGGCTTCATTAGGAAGGCCAACCGAGAGCATTGGTCCGTTTACAAGTGGGCTGTCATGGAAGCTGCAGTGTAGTCTTGGAGACCACAGCCTCACAGGAGGGATGGAGGATGGACTTGTCTGGTTGCCCTCTGGGGTCCATATGAGGTTTAACTCATCCCAACCCCCAGGCTTCTTCTACCTGGTTTGGGTACCTATATATTCTGGGTTATGGAGCTTTTGAGCATTTCTTTGATTTGGGACTTGTCCACCAGCTTTCTGGTCTCTGCTTTCTGCCTCAAAATGTTAACCTCTAACGGACTGCATCAACCAAGCTCCCTGTGCTGCAGCTTCTAGTTTGGTCAATGGGAGGCACTGACAGATGTAAGGACAGAAAAACTCACCGCCATGGGGTCAGTGCTGACTCAGCGACCCTGTGGCACAGGGTAGAACTGCCACTGTGAGTTTCTGGGTTGTGACTCTTTAGAGGAGTAGGAAGCCTCATCTTTCCCCCCAGGGCAGAAAGGGAAGGGTATTTATTCCACAATTCCAGATGTTTAAGCCCTGCCATCATTAAATCTCAGATTAGAAATTTTAGGCTAGTTCTTCAAACATTGAATCAGTGATTTGGAGCAAGGATGGATCATTTATAATCAAATGGGTAGTAAACCTATTTAACACGCCGAAGAAATTCTGGTGCCAATTTTATAATCAAGGGGTGTGGGTGGCATGAGTGGCCATCTGTGATCATGTGCTAAACCAAAGGCTATCACTTCCAGCCCACAGTGGCTCCATGGAAGAAAGACCCGCTGAACTACTCTGTCGAGATGGTCACCATTGCAGTCAGTGCAGTGAAACAAAATCCGTCTGGATGGAAAAGCCCTGAGCTGCTCTGTAAACCTTCATCCAATTCAAAATTTTTTAAAAAAACGTAAAAAGATAATAGCCAAGAAAACCCTATGGAGCAAGTTTATTTTTTGACACATATGGTTGCTATGAGTCGGGGCTGATTGATGGATGCTAACAAAAGTAACAACTTTTATAACGTGGGCTTCAGGTGTCTTCCTAGTGCCGTGCTGCCTGACTCTCGCATCCTTGCGCCGATGAAATCAGAACACGCCAGGCTTCAGCCCGGGTTCCTGCCTGAATGACATGCTTCTCTTAGGATGGACCATATGAAATGGCCACTTTATAGATGAAAATTAAAAGGTCAAATGTCAGCAATTTCATGTCTTTCAACCTAATATTAACTTCAACTCTTCAGATACATGCGCCGTGGAAGTGTATGCAGTGCCGAAGGAAATGGTACTTGCTCCCTGCTTTCCTCTCTGGTTCTTGCCATTGAACTTAGATGAGTCTTTCTCAGAACATTTTGTCCTTTTCTGCGTAGCACATACACAGCTTGTAATCATGTATGTTTATATTTAATGTCTACCACCTCAACTGGACTCATGTGCGCTCCATAAGGGCCACACATCTTTGCATCTCAGCCCCTGGCACGGTGCCTGGCATGTCTTGGGCACCCAATAAATGCCAGCTGAAGGAATGCATGCACCATGTGGCTCTTTTCATCTGGGGACAGTGTTTTCATTCTCATGACAGGATGTCTTGTCATCGTGCCTCGGTTAGGATGTTAAGTTCCTAGGCTTGGAGAACAATGAATGGTTCTTAACCCTGGCATAAGAAACACCTAGGACGGCTTTAGAAAATTTAAGTACCAGGTTCCCCTCTCCACTCATTCAAGTCCAGGTCTCCAAGAAAAGGAGCCCAAGCCTGGTCCGTAAATGCGGTTCTGAAAGATGGAGACCTCAACAACGGAGGGCTCTATGCTTGGTGCCATCTGAGAGTTACGATGCTTTCTTCCGATTGGCCAGCACGTGGGCACTTTCAAGCCTTGATCAGCTGATGCTGTTCTAGCTCCAATTGTCTTCTTGCATGTTAGATATTGGACCCCAACCAGCACACTTGTAGAAGACAATCAAACTTACTTTGCAGGTAACTTGGCCAAACAAGGCTTGGTAGCCTTTCCATAATCTCAAGCCATGGCTCTAACTCCATCCCAAATAAGAGCGTCATGGAAATAAAATGTATGCTATGCAAATTAACCTTCAAGGTAGGTCCTCCCTCCTTCCAACAGTACTACTATGCTCAGGCCTTTCCTATAGCGAACTTCTCAAGGCACCACCTCATTTTTCTTTCTTTTTAAAAAATAATAATTTATTATTATTATAACAATCCATCATTCAATTATATTAAGCACACTGGAACATATGTTGCCTTCAACATTTCCAAAACATTTTCTTTCTATTTGAGCCCTTGGTATCATCTCCACTTTTGTCCCTCCCTCCCTCCCCCTCCCTCCCACCCTCGTAAATCTTTGATCAATTATATGTTATTGTTATTTCGTGTCCTATACTGTCTGTTGTCTCCATTCATCCACATTTCTGTTACTTATTCCCCTGGGGATATATCTAACTTTGTGATGGGTTCCCCTTTTTTCCCCCTTCTCAAGCCTCCCACCCGCCCCCACCATCCCCCTACCCTCATGATATCGCTACTCCCACTACTGTTCCTGACGGTTTTACCTGTCCTGAATTCCATGGTTCTAAAGCTCTTATCTGTACCAATGTGTGTACTCCAGTCTAGCTGGATTTGTAATGAAGAACTGGGTCATGGTAGTGGGGGAGTAGGGGGGAAGCATTCAGGAACTAGAGGAATGATGTGTGTTTTGTCAGTGCTATACTGTACCCTGGATAAATCATCCCTTCCTTGTAACCTTTCTGTGTGTGGGGAGGGGGGTGTCCAATTGTCTACAGATGGGCTTTGGGTCTCCAAACCAACCCCCATCTTTCACATATCACATAATTTTTCCTTTCCCATCCTTCCAGCTCTTGGGATTTTCCATAAGTCACAAGTTAAGTGTAATTCACATATACCTATCCATTCAACCTTCTTTCTATCCATCCCTCCACTAATCCACTTAAACGCAAAGAACCCACACTGTAGCCGTTGGTGCACATTCAGAACCATGTCTTATCCATTAGAGGTCAGACCGCGGCAAATAAAGCGCAGGCCCACTCCTCAATAAGCTCGCAGTCTGGAAAGCCACATAACCAGGGTGGTCAGCGCTGGGATAACAACTTGTACCAAATGCCATTGGGACCCAGTGAAGGGGCTGAGTAATTCTTGGTAGGAGAAATAAAGGAAGACGTCACAAAGGTGAGTTAACTGACCTTGAGAAAGAGGAGGTCACTTGGGCAGAGGCACTGAGCAAGCCAAAGACACGTGAGCAGAAGCGTAAAAGCCCCCCAAGTTGGAAGAAACCCTTCAGATCCGGATACATTAGACAGGTATTTGCTAATCCTTCTGAACGAGGCCAAGCGCCTCATTTCCTAAACACAGATGTTGTGCACTTGCTGCCCACATTCATGCTCAATTAATTTCATTTTCATAAACTTTATTGATTCCACCATGCTCTTTACAGCCACTGATTTTACCTACCGTTCTCATCAAACAGCAAGTTTATTGTTTCACTTTTTACATATTGTTGTAATTGGATTGCTTACCTTATGGCACAGTAAGTTTTTGCACGCTTTGCCAGGGACAGCGCTGACTTAGCACAGCTTGTCTCACTTTACTGCATCGTTCTTATTCATTTCTCTACAGCCAACTAAACCGTTTCTCTGGGGAATGGTCTGGGACAGAGAACCTTGTTTCGGTCCCACGTTGCTCCTCTGAGGAGGAGCAGGGTTTGAGCTGCTCTCAATGTCCAGTCAGTGCAACTCACCTTGCTTCTAAATCAGGGTTGTTGTTGTTGTTATTTAGTCCTGTACAACAAGCCACTCCAAAGTACAATACTACTTACGTAACTACTTATCATAGCTCACATGTCTATGGGCTGACTGGGCTCAGCTGGCTGGCCCTTCTGCTCCCTGTGGTGCTGGGGCTTTGGCTATCCGTTAGCTTCAGTGCGCTGAGATGTCTACGCTGACAAGCTGGTCCTCGGTGCTGACTGTCGGCTAGAAACTCGTTCACACGAGCACCTTCGTTCTTCTCCATGCGGCCCTTCCAGGGGGCTTGAGCTTCTCCTAGCGTGGGTCTGGGTTCTAAGAGGGAGTATCTCTCATACAGGAAGGCAGGACCCGGAGATCTCTGAAGGCTTAGCCACAGAGGTTCTACCGTGTCACTCCTGACGCCTTCTTCTGGATGGAGAGAGGCCCAATGCAGCCCTGGTTGAAGGTGAACGCATGCACAGGGACTCTGCCTCGGGATCAGAAGAGTCGTAGAGGCGGTGTAGCATCGTTAGTGCACCACGGGCTTTTCTCCCCATAGGGACCAAGTCACTCGCGAGGAGAACACCAAAAACAAACCAAACTCACTGCCACTAAGTGGATGCCGACCCAGAGCGACCCTACAGGACAGGGCAGGGGAGAACTGCCCCTGTGAGTTTCACAGACTGTTCACTCCTTACAGGAGCAGAAAACTCTGCCTTCCTCCCTCAGAGCGGCTGGTGGTTTCAAACTGCTGACCTTGTGGCTAGCAGCCACCACATAACCACTACACCACCCACAAAATGTCCATCTGATCTTTCCCAATTTGTTTCACAAATGTGAACTTCTGAAATATCTTTTAGAAAATCAACTAAAAGCCTCCTCCTTAAGGAAAAAAAAAATCTTACCAATATGGAGAGGAAGCAGGCTCAAGAGCTTCTGTTTGCAGTTCTACCTCACTGTTTTTAAGAACCATTGGTAAGTGAAACCTATTTGCATTTCATCAGATTGTTTGTATTTCATCATCATTGCATTTTTGGTTCAGCAAACCTTCTGTCGTTATGAGTCCTAATAAAAAGAGCACCATTCAAAGCAGGAGGGCACATTTAGCAAGTTTTCCCCGAGAACAATGGTGTAATCAAAAGTACAATTTATCAATTGATCTACTCTGATGTTGAGACCAACTCTTCACTATACCATTCGCTAAAGGCAACATTTTCCAAAATAAAATGTCAGTTTGTTCTGTCCTATCTTTTAAATGCATTTATTCAATTTTGGAACTTTTTATTGTGGGTTGAGTGAGACTTTTCAGGGCAAATTAGTTTCCTATTCAACAATTTACAAACATTTTTTTCATGACATTCATGGCAGTACCATCAATGTACCAATAGTCTTCCCATTGGTTCATTAATCCATGTACCCCCTAATATATTATCTTTTGGACCTTTCCACTCGGATCGCACACCTTGTCACTGTCAATACCAAGATGAATGAGACAGAGACCTTACCTTCAACGACCTGACATGCTGAGAAACGAAAATGTACACAGCACACCAGACCGTGATGAGGGCAATCATGGAGCAAGGGGAGAGGCCACACGGGCAGGGAGGGGATGAGCCGTTCTGCCCAAGAGTCAGGAAGGCTCTGCAGAGCATGCGCAGAATGACAAATGCCAGGGGGAGGGGCAGCAGAGGAGCAAGGTGTGCGGAAGGCAGATTGAGGGAGCATTGAATGCTGCACCCTGGCTTTCTTACAAGTGATGGTGAGCGGAGCAAGTGAGGCTGCCATGACGAACATTTCTGGCAGCATGGTGTGTGCCTTGGAGGAAGGCATTTCAGGACACTTGTAGAAAGAATAGTAGACAGAGGTAGGAATGGGGCACGGGGTGGGGTGGGGAGGCACACCTGGAAATCTCAGAACTGGTGTATGGTAGTTGGATGATTTCATGTCAACTACACCCTCCTGGCCAGGGGTGGAGTCAAATCTGTCATTCAAGTCCCATCCTGATGACACTTCCTTGATATCATAAGCCTTTTGATCTGAGAGGGTGAGACCATGAGATTTGCTGTCTCTGCCCCTTCACCTTCCTGCTTGCTGGGATTCTGCTGCTGACCCTGAGCGATGCTGGCACTCTGCCATGTTTCCACTGACTTTGCTGATCTTTCTGCTTCCTGGTTCACCATTCTGCATCGCTGACACGAGGCCACCTGAGTCTGGAGAGGAATGCATGGACTAGCATTGGACTTATGGACCTGAGTTGGAGTTGGGTGGGATATTTAATTACTTCTTGGTAAAAGGCTCATTCTTCTATTTATTTGTTTGTTTGTTTATGTACTTTTCATTAAAAGATCATTTTATTGGGGGCTCTTACAACTCTGATAACAACCAATGCATCAATTGTATCAAACAGATTTGTAGATATGTTGCCATCATTATTTTCTAAACACTTACTTTCTATCGAGCCCTTGGTATCAGCTCCTCTTTTTTCCCTTCCTCCCCCCTCCCATCCTTGGGAACTCTTGATAAATTATAAAATATTATTATTTTCCTATCTTACACTGACCGCTGTCTCCTTCCCCCCATGGTTTCTGTTGTTCATCCTCCTGTGTGTGTGTATGTTTATGTGTCCATCATTGCAATCAGTTCCCCCTTCTTTCCCTCATCTCACCACCTTCCCTCTACCCTCCTGGTATCGTTACTCCCATTCCTGCTCCTGGATTCTGTATGTTTTGAGCTCTTATCTCTTATCTGGACCTGTGTACTTGGTCCGGTCTAGCCCGTAGTGAAAGGTAGGACTGGGGTTATGATAGTGGGGTGTGAGGAAGCCTCAAGGAACCAGAGGACTATTGTGTGTTTCATCAGTGCTATATGCATCCTGGTTGAATCATCCGTTCCTGTGACCCTTCTATGAGGGGATGTCCCATTGTCTACAGATGGGTTTTGGGTCTCTGCTCTGACCCCCCTTGTTCTCAACAATATGGTTTGTTTGGGTTTTCTGATGCCTGTTACCCGATCTCGTCGACACCTCGTGATCACACAGGCTGGTGTGCTTCCTCCATGTGTGTTTGTTGCTTCTCTACTAGATGGCCGCTTGTTTAACACCATGCCTTTAAGACCCCAGATGCTATATCTTTGGATAGTGGACACTACTTCAGTGTATTGCTATATAAATATATATACATATTTTTGTACTTAAAAATCTACCTCTATTTTTATGAATTAATGTATTTATATATGTACATACCTATATTTATGTATTTATATATGTACATACCTATGCTTATATGTACATACCTATGCTTATACCTCTATCTATAGCTTTGCTTCCTAGATCATTCCTCTGTTTCCTTTTACTTTCCTCCTGTCCCACCATCATGCTTGCCCTTCTTCTGCCTTTTAGTAATTCCTCTCAGCTAGATTGCTGTTTCTCTAATACCCCCAAGATCTCTACATCCTCCTCACTGTTGATTTTAATTCCCTAGTTGTTCCCCTGTCTATGGCGTTGTTTGCTCACCACTTCCTTCCCCTTCCTCCTTCGACCCCCAAGTCCCTTTGGAACCATCAGTACCATTGCTTTCTCCTTGAGTTTGCTTGCCATGGCTGTCTTATATAATTCGGCAAACCAACAATGACAGAGATCAAACAAAAAGTTTAAAAAAATTTTTGAATACAAAGAGAGAGAGAAAGAGAATAATAACTAGCAAAAACCCCCAAAAGCATACATGATTCCAGGTCTGTCCACTGACCTTCATGGCTATCTCCCCACTGGTCTGAAGGAATTCGGGGAACTTCTCCTCCTAGCCTGAAGTCTATTTTGGGGGCTCCTCAGTGGCTCTGTGGCTTGGCTTTACTCCTGTTGCTAGTCTGTTATGTTCCCTTCTTGGTTCGGCCCACTGTGGGGGGTTCAGACCGACTAACTCCCTGCCGTGTGTCTCCAGTATGGCTCTCTTCATGGTATGCTCTGGCGAGGGAATATCATGTCCTGAGCTGTTGTTGACCCTACAGTCCTCTCTGTCCCTTAGCAGCTCCGTGCAGGGACGTCATCCTCTGGGCTTGTTGTGCCCATATGGGGTCTAGACGGTCCCTCTCTTTTTCCTCCTGGGTTTGCTTCCGTGTGGGTGTGGCAGGCCAGCCCCTCTCCCCAACCTGCGGGTTTCCTGTGGTCCCTCTGCAGCACGTGTTTCTAGGGAGGGCTCAGTTTCCTCTGATGGGGGCCGGCCCTGTGGCCCACTCTGTTCATGCATTGCTCCATGTGGTTACGTTGCCCTCAAGGTTAGGTGTTCTGTGGTGGGGTCTGAATACATACTCCCAATTCTGTGGAGACGTAACCAATACTCTCCCCCTGGGTGGGCCAGTGCTCTGCTCCCCCGTGGAAGGCTCTTTCTTATACGTAGGTGAGCATCACTAGATTTATTTCTCTAGACAAGCTGGCTTACCACATGGCGCAATATTGCTAAAAACGTGAAAAATCACACGTGTTGCTGTCAACTCTGACTCCCAGTGACCCTACGAGTTTCAGAGTAGAACTGTGCTCCAGAGGGTCTTCTCGGACTGTGATCTTATGAAGTGATTGACAGGTGTCTCTGGAGGGATTCAAAGCATCAACTTATTGGTATTAACCAAACAAATTAGCTGTACACTAAACATGTGCCATCCTGAGACTCCAGAAGCATGTAAATGATGGTGACCCAGGAAAGCCAGTGGCAACCCATCAAGCCATACCAGGTGTGTGCCTGGGCACCCTCCCTCTTAGTCCCAGCCCTCCATGGTCTGTCTGGACAGGTGGATGCTCCCGCTCATGTCTGGACCAACTACTCATCCTGCCCGGGAGTGAGTGGGCTTCCTTCTGAGGCTCCCTGACTACTTCTTGGTTCCAGGTGTCCTCAATCACTGGCTGGCTGGCTGTGTGTGCCCCATCAGAGATGTTATTTCTGTCCACCTTGTCCTGCATCACTGTCACCCTCTGGACAAGTCCTTGACCCCCTGTCAGGGGTGGAGGGCAGGGAGAGGGTCAGAGAACCCTGTCGGCTGCAAGTAATCTGTGGTCTCAGATTTGTGATCACGAGAAGGACTCTGATTAAGGAACGAGAGAAATGCACAGACACTTGCTGTTTTCCACCCTTTGTGGTTCCCCATCTCTGTGCTACTGAAAGAAACCCCTCCTCCATCCAGAGGGCACCTCTGTGCTGTGGAGGCTTTGGAGCTGGAGCAGGGAGCGGTCATTTGAACTTCCCTTTGACCCTGATTACGCGTAGGCCTTTTGGGAAAATGATCATGGCCTGCATTTTCTTAGAGTTGTCATTTTCTATCTGTCTCCTTCCCATTATGCCCCATGCTCCCCGAGGGCAAGACTCACCACATATGCTTTTAAAAACACGCTATGTAGATGAAAAGGTAGAAAACACGAGTAAGAAAAGAGAAGGACGTCTTACTATTCATGAACTCACCACTGTTAGAATCTGCTATGCACTTTCTTTATTTTGGTACAGATCTGGTTTGCTTTGTATATTTAATTCTCCATCACATCTAGTATTGAGCTTTGCATGTAACAGATCCTCAGGGAATGCTTCTTGGATAAACGAGAGACCACTGGACATCCCCTTACAGAAGGGTCTCGAGGAGGAGACGAGCCAGTCAGGGTGCGATGTAGCACCAATGAAGAATACAACTTTCCCCTAGTTCCTAAATGCTTCCTGCTCCCCCCCCGTCACCCCCATCATGATCCCAATTCTACCTTGCAAGTCTGGCTAGACAAAGGATGGACACTGGTACAGATAGGAACTGGAAACACAGGGAATCCAGGATAGATGATCCCTTCAGGACCAGTGGTATGACGGGTGATACTGGGAGAGTAGAGGGAGGTGGATTGGAAAGGGGGAACCGATTGCAAGGATCTACATGTGACCTTCTCCCTGGGGGATGTACAACAGAAAAGTGGGTGAAGGGAGATGTTGGACAGGGCAAGATATGACAAAATAATAATTTATAAATTATCAAGTGTTCATGAGGGAGGGGGGAATGGGAAGGGAGGGGAAAATGAGGAGCTGATGCCAGGGGCTTAGGTGGAGAGCAAATGTTTGAGAATGATGATGGCAATGAATGTACAGATGTGTTTTACACAATTGATATATGATTGTGATGAGAGTTGTATGAGTCCCTAATAAAACGATTAAAAAAAGAAAAAATAGATAAATGAGAGAGTGAATAAATGGATGAAAAATGAAGCAGTGAGGGACTCGTGATATATTCCCAGAAGATAACATCCCAGGATGTGTGACCAGCACTCTGAAAGGGGTCACAAGAGAATATGATGAATAGAGTGGAAGAAAAATATGAAACAAAACTCAAAATCATTAAAAAAAAAAACACTTACTACAGTGATTGATATATAAGCCCACCCCTGCCTCCCATGGGGACAAACAACAGAAACATGTGTGAAGGGAGATAGCGGACTGTATAAGATATGAAAATAATAATACTGGATAATTTATCAGAGGTCCACAAGGGTGAGAGGGTGGGGGAGGAAGGTAAAAAAAGAGTAGCTGATGCCAAGGGCTCAAGCAAAAAGAAAAATGTTTTGAAAATCATGATGGCAACACATGCACAAATGTGTATGATACAACTGATTATGAACTGTTATGAGCGGTAAGAGACTCCAATAAAATGATTAGTAATTAAAAACAATAACAATAAACCCCCTTACCGTTGGAATAAAATCTGGTGAAACCCCTGAGACTTTAAACCTGGAACTAGACTCAGTCCAGTAGCTCAGCTTCCAGCCAAATGACAGGCAGGCTATCAAGTGAACAAGAGGAGCCGGTACCAGGGGCTCAAGTGGGAAGAGAATGCTCTGAAAATGATGATGTCAGCATATGTGCAAATGTGCTTGACACACTGGATGAATGTATGGGTTGTGATAAGAGACGTAAGAGCCCCCAGTAAAAGTAGGAAAGAAAAACAAAGACGAGCCATGGTGGTGTAATGGGTTACGGGTTGGGCTGCTAGCCAAAAGGTCCATGGTTTGAACCCACCAGTGCTCAGTGGAGAAAGAGGCAGTTTTCTGCTCCCATGAAGATTTACAGTTTTGGAAACCCACAGGGCCAGTTCAGCAATGTCCTATAGGCTCTCTATGGGGTGGACCCGAGTCGATAGTGAGTTTGAGTTGTTGCTTTGTTTGCCAGTGGACACTAGGCCAACCAACCACGTGGGTCACAGGGCAGCAAGACTCCGAAGGCAGGAAGGGGTAGGAAAGAAAGGCTAATGGAAAAGGGAAGCCTGAACTGTTGAATGGAAAAGCAATCTTCTCTGTAAATGTTCATTCAAATGATAATTAAAGTTTGTTAAAAAACCCATGTGAAACTGATTCCTAAAAGTGTATGTTTATATTTGCATTATATATTTCTCCAACTCAGATGACTCCATATGTGTCAGGGTACAACTGAGCTTGCTCCACACACTTTCCAGACATTGATTTTCTGGAAGTTGATCACAAAGATTTTCTCCTCAGGCATCTCTGGGTGGATGATGACCTCCAATCTTTCAGAGAGCAACCGAGCAAGTGTCTGTCAGCTGATCAATGAAAACATAAAATGTATACCCATATGGTGGAATATTATTCAGCGATAAAAATGAACAAGGTTCTGACACATGCTATAACATAAGGAAACAATTGTGCTGAGTGAAAGAAACCAGGAATGAAAGGCCACGTGTTGTGTGATTCCATTTGTATGAAATCCAGAGATACAGCCAGTAGACTAGCAGTTGGCCAGGTCTGTGTGTGAGTGTGTGGTGGGCCTGGTGGGACGGCGGGTAGGATGGTGGTGTGAGTCTGGGTTGACTAGAGAAACAAATTCAGAGAATGTCATATATGTATAAGAAAGAACTTCATATAAAAGAGCCATTGTATATTGAGAAAACATCCCAGCCCAGTCCAGATCAAGCCCATAAGTCCTCTCTCAGTCCAGATGTCTGGTACTAGTCCATAAATTGCTCTTTAGACTCACGCAGCACATATAATGATGCTGAATGCAGGATGATCATAGTCCAGTGGGTTGAAGGTCTTATGGGTCTAGTGGCAGTGGCAGCTTCTCAACGCTGGTGTGGGTTTCCATATGTCTCCTCCAGCTCTCTGCGTGTCTCAATAGCAGGAGAGCGCAGGAGGAAACTGGGTCGGACCTCCAGTGAGCTATTTATCTCTATCATGCCTCCAAATGACATCATTAAGCTGCTACCTGATTGACAGGCTAGACTCCACCCCTTTGTTCAAGTTGACAGGGGGTAGCTAGTAATTGGTAAGAGCTTTCTTTTGGGAGTGATGAAAATGTTTTAAAATTGATTGTGGTAATGATTGCACAACTTTAAACACACTAAAAACCATCGAGTTGTGTGCTGAAAATTGTTTTTGAACTGTGCGCTTTACACAGATACATTTGTGGGTGTGAATTATATTACCATAAAGCAGACGAAAACAAGAAATTAGGATGAATGCATTTAGAAGCATTTCACTTTTGATGTTGGTGGTCATTTATCCTCTAGGGCTGGTCACCCCTTTAATCATGAGCTCCGAGACTGCAGAAGTGAAGTGTGACACCCACTACGATTCCTTCCAGTCCCTTGAAAGAGGCTACAAGTGGGATTTGCATCCAACTCAGCCTTCTGTCCTTTCCCAGAATCCTTAGTGGTCCATTCCGTTTCTGCAGTTTTGCCTGAGTCCCCTTGGTTCTATAAATCATATTCTCCATGCTGCTTTCTCACTTTAAAAGTGGTCTGAGATACTTTGTATAAAAGATGAGGCAGCACATAAAAATAACTAGTGTTGTGCTGATAAGTCTCATCCAGTGGTTCGGGGGTTACGAATTTATAAATTTCTAGCAAAAGGGAGAAGCCACAGAAAATTGTCTCTCCTCCAGATGGAGAAGCTAGATTTTTTTTCCCTTTTATGCTATTGATCAGTAAGGTCAGTGCAATGTAATTTTCCTTTGTAGTTTTCCTGCCTGAGTGACATCACCCATTCTGATGGAATTGCCTGGGCTATTAAAAATTAGCCAGCCATTCGGGTGAGCTCCCAAACAGCTATAGGAAAGGCAGGCTCCCTGGGCTCATGGCCGTGGTGCTGAGACCAGAGAGCAGCATTTCAACCAAATGCAGACAGCAACTTGAATTCCGCGATTTATGGATGGAGGAACACTTTGCTACAGACAAGGGGGAAGGACCTGCTTGCCAGTCAACTTCCCAGCATTTTGATTTTACATAGAGATAGCTAACCATTGTTTTGACAGCTTGATTCTAATTTGGTGAAAGCAATCATATTAGGGGATGGTAGCTGTTTCCTTGGTGTCTGCTGTGACTCTTGCATTCTCTTCTGTCAGATTTTTTTTTTGTGCAAAATTAAATAATCTGATTTTTTATTTTATTTTTTAAACGTTTTATTAGGGGCTCATACAACTCTTATCACAATCCATACATATACATACATCAATTGTGTAAAGCACATCTGTACATTCATTTCCCTTATCATTTTCAAAGCATTTGCTCTCCACTTAAGCCCTTGGGATCAGGTCCTCCTTTTTTCCCCCTCCCTCCCTCCCCGCTCCCCCCCTCCCTCATGAGTCCTTGATAATTTATAAATTATTATTTTGTCATGTCTTGCCCTGTCCGCCATCTCCCTTCACCCACTTTTTTTGTTGTCTGTCCCCCAGGGAGGACGTTACATGTAGATCCTTGTAACTCACTCTCCCTCTACCCTCCCAGTATCGCTACTCACACCCCTGGTCCTGAAGGGATCATCCACCCTGGATTCCCTGTGTTTCCAGTTCCTATCTGCACCAGTGTACACCCTCTGGTTTAGTCAGACTTGCAATGTAGAGTTGGGATCATGATAGTGGGGGGAGGGAGGAAGCATTTAGGAAGTAGAAGAAAGCATTGGTGCTACATTGCACCCTGACTGACTCATCTCCTCCCCTAGACCCCTCTGCAAGGGGACCTCCAGTGGCCGACAAATGGGCTTTGGGTCTCCACTCTGCACTTCCCCCTTCATTCACTATGGTAAGCATTTTTTTGTTCTGATGATGCCTTATACCTGATCTCTTCGATACCTCGTGATCGCACAGGTTGGTGTGCTTCTTCCATGTGGGTTTTGTTGCTTCTGAGCTAGATGGCTGCTTGTTTACCTTCAAGACTTTAAGACCCCAGATGCTATACCTTTTGATAGCCAGGCACCATCAGCTTCCTTCGCCACATTTGCTTATGCACCCATTTGTCCTCAGCAATCGTATCATGGAGGTATGCACCCAATGATATGATTTTTGGTTCTTTGATGCCTAATAACTGATCCCCTCAGAATCTCGTGATCACACAGGCTGGTGTATTCTTCCATGTGGGCTTTGTTGCTTCTGAGCTAGATGGCCACTTGTTTATCTTCAAGCCTTTAAGATCCCAGATGCTATATCCTTTGATAGTCTGGCACCATCAGCTTTCTTCACCACATTTGCTTATTCACCCGCTTTGTCTTCAGCGGTTGTGTCAGGAGATTGAGCATCATAGAATGCCAATTTAATAGAAGAAAGTATTCTTGCATTGAGGGAGTACTTGAGTAGAGGCCCAATGTCCTTCCACCACCTTAAGGACTCCGAAGAATGGACTCTCAAGAAGACATTTGCAGAGGAAAAAAGACAAATAGAGGACCTGCCTTTCTCCCCTGAGAAGTACTTCTAATACTTGGGGAAGAGGTCTACTTAAAAAAATATATTTTATTGGGGACTCTTACAGCTCTTATAACAATCCATACATCAATTGTATCAAGCATATTTGTACATATGCTGCCATCATTATTTTCTAAACGTTTACTTTCTATTTGAGCCCATGGTATCAGCTCAGCTCCTCTTTTTTCCCCTCCACCCCCCTATGACCCATTGATAAATTATAAATAATTATTATTTTCATGTCTCACACCAATAGCTGTCTCCCTTCCCCATGGCTTCTGTTGTTCTTCACCCTAGGGGAGGTGTGGTTATGCGTCAGTTATTGTGATCAGTTCCCCTTTTCTCCCCTCCTCTTCCCACCTTTCCCCTACCCTCCTGATATTGCTAATCCCATTTATGTGCTTGAGTTTATCTGACCTGAATTCCATATTTCATGCGCTCTTGTCTGTCCCAGTGCACATGCTTTGGTCTAGCTCAAAGTGAAAGGCAGCACTGGGGTCATGATAGTGGGGGGTGAGGAAACCTCAAGGAACCAGAGGAATATTGTGCTACATCAGTGCTATACTGCGCCCTGGTTGACTCGTCCCTTCCTTGTGACCATCTGTGAGGGGATGTCCCATTATCTACAGATGGGTTTGGGGTCTCTGCTCCAACCCCCCTCATTCTCAACAATATGTCTTTGCTTGTTTGGGTTTTTTGGGTCTTCTGATACCTCTTACCTGACCCTGTCGACATGTCATGATTGCACAGGCTCGTGTGCTTCTTCCATGTGGGCTGTGTTGCTTCTGAGCTAGATGGCCGCTTGTTTATCTTCAAAAGTGTCATCTTTCTGCCATGCAGCGGCTGGTGGTTTTGAATTGCTGACCTTGAGGATCGCAGCCCAACGCAGAACCCACTGCACCACCAGGGCAAATATATACCATAAGGTTTGTCATGAAAGACAGCACTCCCTTTTCCACCTACTCCCCTCTCTGAATTTCTATTTCCCAAAGGAAATTCTTTTAATCTTGTTAGTTCGTTCCCTTGTTATTCACCTCCACATTTCTAAATAATTATTTTTCTAGATTTTTCCCATTGTAGACATGACCCATTCATTCACTTCCTGCAGCGCTCACGCTTGTCCGCCCACCATTCTCGGAATTCCTGCTTCCTCTCTTCTGTACAGAATCCTTTGTGACTCTCTTGTCGTCCTCGTTCTTGATTTATTACCTTGTTTTGCGAGAGCATATCCTCTAGTAACGTCCTGAACAATGGAAGGTACGCGGTGAGACCCTGTCTGTCTTTGGACCCTGTGCCTGCTTGAAAGATTAGCTGGGTATGATATTCACATGGGAAATTCACTTTCCCTTAGGACTTGAAAGGCATCTCTGCCATTATATTCCAAGGTCTCCTACATCTGTGGAGCAGTCTGGCATAATTCTCGTGCTTCTCTGTGATCACTTGTGTTCTTTCTCTCAGAAAGTTTTAGGCTCATTATGCTTAGAGCTCTGAAATAACATGTCAATGTGCTTACATGATCGTTTCTGTGCTGGTTCTCCATAGAGCTCATTTGTTCTGAAAACGCATATCCTTCCAGGAAATTTTCTGGTATCATTTCTTTGACAAATCCCAGGTCTGTTTTGCGGCACCATACCCAGTCTCTCCTAAAACAGCTGACTCTTGTAATCTTCAAGGCTTGAAGATGGCTCCTTTGATAAATCTTTACCCTTCTATGTCTAAAACGTAAAACCTGAGCTGGAGACTTCCCTTATTCTCACAGCTTCAGGGAGTACCTCTGTGTGAATCCACAGAGCCTCAGTTCAAACTCTGCTGAATGGAATGACTGGTTCGGCGTCAACTACCACCTTGTAGGCATTTTATCTTGAATCCCCTGCCAGTCCTTCAAATGCAACATGTTTATACCAAACTAATTTCAAACCAGCTTTCCACCAAATTAACTTCTACCCCAACAATATCTCCTCTCAGTCATCCAAACTCCAGGAATCACCTGTGAGCAGTTCTTCTCTTTTATCTCGAGAGCCATGAGTACCCAATGGATGCTTCCTCGGAATGTGTCTGGTCTTCACACAACCCGCCCCCACCACCCCTTGGTCATTTCCTCTTATTGGAAGGCGTGTTTTGTTTTGCTTTTAAATTAAAAGATCATTTTATCGGGAACTGTGGTAGTTATATAATCTGTGGTCACTTTGAGAGGATTATGAGTGAAGGGGTGGAGTCTAGCCTGTCAATCATTGTATTTCCATAAAGGCCTCTGTGTGGGCATGGCCTTT
The DNA here is from genome assembly GCF_050624435.1 of Tenrec ecaudatus. Taxonomy (NCBI): domain Eukaryota; kingdom Metazoa; phylum Chordata; class Mammalia; order Afrosoricida; family Tenrecidae; genus Tenrec; species Tenrec ecaudatus. Next base: position 80,594,281 of record NC_134538.1, read on the forward strand.
CCCTGAGAATTCTGGGAATTCCTGTATTTCCTCTTTGGAGGTGGAAGACACGGGTTCTCTACACTCTCTCCCTGAGAGATGCCCTACTGACAAGACACATGGCACAATGTTGATAGACCCCATCCCCTGGGAACTGGAGGAGCCACGTGGAGACCCCTGCCAGCACTGAGATGCTCTAACCACCACTGGATCCTCAAGACTACATCCACTGGCCTGTGATCTTCCTGCCTTCGGCATCATTGTATGTGTTGTTTGAGTCTGAAGGGGAATGTATAGATTGGTGTCAGATATATGGGCTAATAGCAGACTTATGTCTCCCTTCCCCCAGTTTCTGTTGTTCATCCCCTTGGAGGGTGGTGGCTGCGGTGTGTGCGGGTATGCATTGATCATTGCGATCGGTTCCCCGTTCCTGCCTTCCTCTCCCCACGGAAGGCTTGTTCTAGAGTGCTCTGTGTGTGTGAAGTATGGCGAGACCCAGTGCTATCAAAGAGCTTACCATCTAAAATCCAGAAATCAAGCAAGACAACTGGATTCTAAGCCAGCTTCAGAGTGTGTCTATGACTTTTCTAAGACTCTACTGTCGTGGATTGCATCTGCTGAGAAGAGGCTCTGAGGGGGTTCAGCCTACAGGTTTCTTGGGGAGAGCTCTTGAATCAACCTGGAGGAAAGAGTGGAAGCAGCAGCACTAGACCGTAAGAGAAGCTGAGCTCCAAGGCAGTCTCAATGATGAACTTGACTTATGCGAAGGACACCGCTGACGCAGGGCTAATGCTTCAGAATTGTCCCCACTTGAAGACATCAGGGCTTCAGACCTTCATGTTAACCAGTCACGAGTTACAGGCCCGCTCAGGAAATGGGATGACTTTGGAAAACAAAGCTCCTGTTAGGTGAGGCAGTTCCCAAGGACTCTCAGCACTCCAAATAACCAGGAAGAGTCTGCCTGTGTCTCGAGGGGACATCTGTGTGGTGCTCCATGACCCCCACCAGACCGAGGGACTCAAGCACAGTCTTGAACACTCAAGGAGCAGATAGCAAAAGCAGGAGTTGGATGGAGAAAAGTAAGGTAACCTTTCATTCATTCCGTTTATGTCATGCTTACCACACAGTTCAGAGTCTCCGTGAAAAACATGGGATATAAAATTCCCAGGCCCTGTTTGTAGTCTGATAGAGGAGACCAAGAAGTGAGTTAACACAACAATACAGTGAGACTCCTACAGCAGAGGACTGTGTATGACGAGGGGTGTTGTGGGACAGGAAAGATGTTATACAGCAAGTGTGACTAGAGAGAAAGAACACAAGCAGGTTTGCTCACGAATCTTTCTGCACATATTCTTCTTACCAGTTAACGAGAAACATTAAAAGCACTGAACCCCTTTCAGTCGATATTCGCCTGGCCTTAGGGCAACATGATTGTTTTCGTTTTCCAAGTCTGTAGAAATATACAAACATGTGCTTAAAAAACAGACTGGAAAGAAAAGTCATTAGCAGTGTTTATAAAACCGATTTGTTAGTTTATTTTCATCTTTTATAAGCTTTTTGTTTTTGGTCTTTTCCAAAATTGCTACACTAAATTTAGATTACTTTTCTAATCAAGGGAGTATTTGAAAATCACAGGGCAACCTGTGGGGACAGAGCTGTGAGGACACAGAAGGAAACTCAGAACAGCAGGAGGAGCAAGCTTCTTGGAAGAGGCGTCACCTAAGGGGCAGTCAAGGTGAGCTAGGAGCATAACAATACTTTTTAAATACTAAGGAAAGGCAGGTGTCCTGGTAGCATGATGGGTTATGAGTTGGGCTGCTAACTCCAAGGTCAGCAGTTCAAATGCACCAGATGCTCCTCAAGGGGAAGATGAAACTGTCCCTGTAAATACTAAGGAAAGAAAATAGAAAACAGATTTAAAATGTTTTAATCCCAGCATTAGAAATATGTCAACTAAAAGTGAAAGATACACTTCCCACACAGCCAAATACTTCATGGGCTTGACAGACAGGGTATGAAGGCTCAGGACCATAGTAGGTCAGTTGGCACTGAGATACTGTTCTTGATCCTCGTTTGGTGAGTAGCTTGTGGGGTGTTACAAGCTTGCAAGTGACCATCTAAGATGCAGCAGTTGGTTCTGTCTGCAGCCAAGGAGCGTGAAGGAAACTACAGCTTCTTCTAGGCTGAGACCAGAAGACCTAGACGGTGCCTGGCTACCACCACTGACTGAGTGTTCTGACCAGGAACTCAAGCTAGACTAAGAGAAAAATGTAGAACAAACAGCCAGTTCATAAAAGGAAGCCCAGATGTATCAGACTACTAGAGAGGAGAGCGTGCCCCCATATTACTTCTCTAAGATACCTTTTTAACCTGAGACTGAACCCACTCTTAGAGGTCATCTTTAAGCTCATTCGTCAAGAGCATTCATGAGAAACGATGGCTCTTTAAACCATCAGCTACACAAGACTGACTGCTCAACATTTACCTACCAGCAAAGATGAGAAGGCAAGGGTGGGCAGGGAAGCCAGATGGCTGGGAAAGGGACAGGTAGGGTAGAAATGGTGAGAGTGCAAACCCACTGTGGCTGCATAACTAATGTCATGGAGTGGTGTATGTGTGAAGAGTTAACTGAGACTCTAACGTGCTGTGTAAGCTTCCACGTAAAACACAGTAGGAAAAAAATATATTTTAAAAGATAAGAGGCAAGTGGCCAATGAAGAGAAAATGTTGTGCAATGTATATAAAAGATAAAGAATCACTGTCAATAATAGACAAAGTATGTTTGCTTGGTAATAATAATAACCAACTGCCAAAGACAAGAAATGGATGCCACCCAAAGCCAACAGCAAAGAATGGAGCTCCACAGACACTTGGATGGGAGCCTCCCAAGACACACATTTGCCTTTTGACCCAGCAAGCTGGAAGGTGATAAATGTGTGTCGTTTTCAGCTTCAAACAAAAAGAGCCCGTGTCAGTCTAGGTAGACTAGAGAAACAAATCCGTGGACACACATGTGTGTATAAGAAAGAGATTTATATACAAGAGCAACTGAACCTTGAGAAAATATCCCAGCCCAGTCCAGATCAAGTCCATAAGTCTGATATTAGCCCATATGTCTGATACCAATCTATAAAATCCTCTTCAGACTCACGTAACACAGGCAATGACGCTGAATGTAGAAGGTCACAGGCCAGGGGGTAGAACGTCTTTGGATCCAGTGGCGTTGGAAACATCTCAGCGCTGGCAGGATCTCTGTATCAGGGTGGGTCCATGTGTCTTGTCAGCTGCTATGTCTCCCAGGGTGTAAGCAGAGAGAGATTGTGTCTCCCGCCTCCAAGGAGGAAGTACAAGATTTCCCAGAATTCTCAGGAGAAGGCCAAACCCACACAAAGGCCTGGCTATGATCTGATTGACAAGTTAGACTCCACCCTTATGCTCTTAAAAAAAAAATCATTTTATTGGGGGCTCATACAACTCTTATCACAATCCATATGTACATCAATTGTATAAAGCACATTTGTACATTCGTTGCCTTCATCATTCTCAAAACATTTGCTCTCCACATAAGCCCTGGCATCAGCTCCTCAATTTCCCCCCTCCCTCCCCATTTTCCCTTCCCTCGTGAACCCTTGATAATTTATAAATTGTTATTTTCATCCCTACACTCTTAATCCTCAAATTGATAAGCAATTATATATCTACCACAGACCCCAAACTCATGGCCACGGAGTTGATACCGACTCAGAGTGACCCCTTAGGACAGGGTAGCCCTTCCCCTGTGAGTTTCTGAGACTGACTCTTTCTGGAAGCCTCATCTTCCTCCTGTGGAGGAGCTGGTAGTTTGGAACTGCTGACCTTGGGTCATAGTCCAACGTATAGCCACTAACAAAACCTACCCAAAGTGAAACGGACAAAGAATATAAAAGACATCATTCACAGAATATAAATAAACGTATACCACAAACACATAAACTTGTTCAACCTCCTTTTTTGAAGTACAGGGTGGGTAGTGGGGAAGGTGAGCGAGCTTGCAGGAGGGCAGCATGGCAGGGAAAGGCATTTCAAGCAGGAGGAATGGAATGTGCCCCAGCCTGCAGAGGGGAAGAGGTAGGTTGTGTGAATTGTGAGTTCAGAATGTCTGAGACATAGGGAGTCTGCTGAGTGGCTGGGAAGACAAGCAGGGGGCCGCTCATTGAGGTCTCCTGGCATCAGACACATAGACTACATGTTGTAAGTGGAAGCCACAAACAGGCACGTCCACATCTCCCTGTCCAGTCTAAAAGGACCCAAGAACAAGGCGACCGGACAGTGTTCTGTGGGATTGGTTTAGAAGCAAGAACTGCTTTAGAATGAAAACTTCAAGCTTGATGTGCTGAGGGAGGGTGTGTGTGAGAAGTAGGTGATTTATAAACGACCTAACTCGACTAGCCATAGACCCACGCATGGGGCCACAGACTCTTGCACCTCTCTGTCTCCCGAATCTGCATTTTAAAGAGGAAAAGAAAAGACCCAGCCCAGGCTGCCTTTGTGTATATACCGTGATAGAACTAAGATTAGCAGGTAACCCTGTCCAGCGAATCGGAACTCTCCACAGGTCATTAAGGATGTTAACTGTTAGCAGCTTGGGAAGCCATTAAAAACACATGTTGGACGGAGGCCGTTGACTGTCTAAGGCACGGGGCGCGCGTTTTGCTGAGCACGAAGTTCCCTTCCTGGAGCTCAGCACTTTCTTCTGCCGGTGCCAGCTGCCTGAGCTCGCTGGGGAAGGCCCGGTGCTGCTGTCACCCAGGGCCTCCCTCCACCTGCCTGTCCCTTCCCGTGATTTTTTGTGTGTGGCGGGGCCAGGGGTGGGGCTTATGAACATGACAGGCTGCTCATTTTTCTCCCCCGTCCCTCTTTTCCACACCCATCAGCACTGCCCCATCAACGCTCACCCCAATGGGTGCAATGGGTGCTATGCGTACACTTTTCACACCAGCCCAGCTTCCGTCCACCGTGCCCTGCGCGCAGCCACCCGGACCGGGCATCAGAAGCAGAGATAGGAGGGAATCGCTTTGTTGATGTTGTTGTTGACCAAAAACCAAGCCGTGGCCCCATGGAGCCAACTCTGACTCATACGGACCCCGCAGGACAGGGATTGCGTGAACGATTTCTAAAGCTCTCATCCCGACAGACGCAGGTTGCCACATCTTTCTTTGGGGGAGTAGGTTTGAACTGCCAACTTCTTGGTTAACAGCCAGGCACGTAACCACAGTGTCGCCAACGGATTTCGACTCCTAGCGACGCCCTTGTGGCAGAATAGAACTGCCCCTTTGGGTTTTCTAGGCTTTGATCTTTACCGAGGGCGCCCTGGGCACAGCGTCTGGCACGGGGCTGTGAACGTTAAGGTCGGCAGTTCAAACCTGCTCAGCAGCTCCTCAGAGACAGGCCTGGTGATCTGCTTCCAGAAAGATCCCAGCCTAGGAAACCCCATGGGGCGTTTCTGCTCTGTCCCACGGGCCACCACGAGCAGTGGCATTGCTTGGGGGGTGGGGGGTGGGGTGGAGATCACATTATCAACACCAAGAAGTGACAGACAAGTTGATTACAAAATGACCGTGTAAGTCTTTTGTGCAATGTTTTAGCAGAATTTTATTCTTATTATTTGTAAAAAAATATTTCTATACTAAAAAATATTTTCTATACTTAGTTGCAACAATGATTTAAAAAACCAGCCCAAACTCCCTATTTTTCATAATCCCAGTTTACACGTATCAATATACCAAAAAGGCTTTGCTCATTTGCTTTTAAAAAAATTTTTTATTAACTCTCTAATGAGCGCAGGTCAGCTCTGTCATTATTGCGCAATCACATTACCGCTTCAAATCACATGGCTTCCTCGGGACGCACGAGCCGCAAGCAAGCATAGTTGTTTTGTTGCTGCCGGTGTTTGTTTAGATGCTGATTTGGTCCAGTTTTCTGGTGTCTTTCTGATGATATCATGGTAATTAGAATGTGTGAACATATCTCAATAGCTTTATTGAGGATGAACTAGTCATTAAAGTAAAAGAATGAAAAATTAAAAGCTTCTGCTCAGTTACTAATCATGTTGTCACTAATCATGTTATAATTCAATGTAGATTTTGCAAAACCATTTTGTTGTTAGTAATCACATAATCTGAGAAATATTACATTTTAAAACTATATCACATATTCTCCGATTAAAATTGATTTTAATACTTTGCTGAGGAGTGGGTATGGTCTGGTGTGGGAGGAGATCCTTGGAGAGGGGTGACAGCTTGAGTTACTGCACTCAGTGATACCAGCCCCAGTGAGAGCCAGAAATGACTCGACAGCACACAACACCAACAACCTGTCTCATGGAGGCAGATCACTAGCCTTTCTCTATGGTGCTTCTGGGTGGGTTCGAACTGCCAGCCCGTCAGTTCCCAGCCAAGTGTTTAACCTTTGCACCACCAGGGCTCAACTCCCTTGCCTACTCAAAACCTGGCACCCCACTTCTCCACCATTTTAACATGCATAATGCATGTTCAAGGCTCTGAACCACATGGCCTCAGGCTACCTCTATAGACCCATGTCCCACCACACGCTTCTTCGACACCAGCTCCCTTAGAGAACTTCTCATCATAGGCATAGACAGGGCCCACCTATATTATCGCGATTTTACCTGTGATGGGGAAAAAAAGTGTTCTGGAATCATACAGCTGGGGTTTTAATCCTGGTGATAGCATTACTGCATAATAGCATTTGAAACACTGCTGGCAGATGACCCCCCTAGGTCGGTAGGCACTCGACATACACCCACGTACTGTCATGGAGTTGATGCAACCCTCTCGGGCAGGGCAGAACTGCCCCTGTGAGTGGACAAGACTGCACCTCTTTGTGAGAATAGGAAGCCCCGTCTTTCTCCTGAGGAGCAGCTGGTGATCTGGAACTGCCGACCTTGAGGATCGTAGCCCAACCCGTAACCACTACACTGCCAGAGTGCCCCTCACAGTGGCCACAATAATGAACTTGAGCATACCGACAGGATGGCACAGGTCTATATGATGGGCTTCGTTTGGTTGTGCATGCGGTCACCATGAGTGGCCACCAAACTTGACAACGACTAGCACCACCAATAACCAAATGTTATTGCTACCAAATGTATGCTCCAGGACAAGATAGCTAATCTCCCTTCGTCAGCTTAAAAAGGCCTGGTGGTGCTGAGTGTTAGGCATTGGACTGCTAACCACAAGGTTGGTGGTTCAAACTTACCAGCTGCTCCTTGGGAGAAAGGTGAGGTGGTTTGTTTCAGGACAGATGATAGGCTTGGAAGCTACACTGGAGCAGTGCTGCTTGGTCCTGGAGGGTCACTATGAGTCAGAATCTACTCCCTGGCAGTGCGTTTGGTTTGGTTTCTGTTTCATTTTTTTTCATCAGCTTATCATTTGAAAAGCTGGAATTTTATTATCTCTCTTTGATGGCTGCTGTGCAGATTAAGTCAGATAATGGAGATGGGCACTAACCCGATGGCCCCAGATTTTGACTGGAACTTCCCAGATGGGAGCACTGGGTGGTAAGTTGTCCATGTTTGAAGGTAGAATAAGAAACAAAAAGAGGCTAAGTTGATCCAGCAACAGAGACCTCAAATAGCCTGAGCAGAAGGCTCAACCCCAAACCAAACTCACTGTCATTGGCCGAATCGTACTCCTAGGGTTGCTTTGATGAGAAGCCTCAAGATCTATTCATCTTTATGGGGCCCACATAGTATGTTCACCCAGGACCCCCAGGTAGTCCTGCCTGACTGGAGATGAGAAGGTAAAATGTTCCCCCAAATATCCTCCTGACAAAAGTTCCCTCCCCCATCTCTTGATACCTACCTGAAACTTCAGCCTCAAAATATCCCTTCACATCGATGAAGATGTTAGTGAGAAGCACCACGCGAGCTCTTCAAGGGAGAATTGCGGGGACAATTACTGCCAGAGCAGCTGGGGAGGGCCGTCTGCAGGCCTCAGCCGGCCCACTGTCTTCTTTCTCAAAAGCTCTGCTGAGAATTTATTGCTCATCTTCTTGTAGGCAGGGAGGCTGGCTATACAACTGCCAGCTTGCTCACATACAGAGGGAAGCCACGGAACAAAAACAGCGGCACCCCGTAGAAATGAGGCCCAGCTGACACTGTGGGGATTGCAGATGGGAACAGGAGAGTCACCGGGGTTACAGGCAGGATGAGGAGATTTCAACTAAGATATGAGTTTTGAGTTTGCTTTGGTCTGAACTGGACTTCTTCATACCTGAAAAACGGGGTTAGCTTTAACAACTGAAAGTGACCAGAAGAGCAAGTTATCTGATACTGTCTACCTTCTGGCTGACTGTGCTTGAAGGAAATAAATAAAGATGTTTCTAGATCAGGGTCTACCATGCTGGGCCCATTTGAGTAAATAATTGTATGCATTATGTACCAAAATTCATTTGATATATATCACTAAAATAAAAGGCAGGAGTTAAATAAAATTTTTGCACAGTGCTTGGCATATTGTAAGTGCTCAGTAAATAATAGTGATCATGCTGATTTGTTTTTTAAAAACAAGCTTTTTGTGATTTGAGTGAAGAGTGGTCATTGTTATCATCACTCAGTGCTGAGAATATGGTATTGTAGTTTAAGTTATTCATGTGCATCTCCCTCCCAAGTAAACCAATCTAACATTCATCGACTTAATTGTGGCGAAAGGAGAAAGGGCAAACAATTGCAATACACACCCCTTGTACCCAACCGAGCAAGTGATGGGCGCTGAGAGTGCGTGCTGCCTAACAAGTTAGCGGGATTTCATTGCTCGGCTATAACATAGATGTGCTAAATTTGGGTTTGTCTTCAGATATGACTTTTAATAAAAAGCAGAGGCGACAAGATATCAGTGAAGCAGGGAGACGGGAATCAAAAGGACATGATGTGTGGCTCACCACCCATCTGCGAGTCTGTCTTACTGTGGCGACTTGCATGTTGCAAGTTGTGCTGTGAGAGCTGCAGATGTCAGCGGGGCCAGCCCTGTTAGCTGGGTGTCGGCAGAGCTCTCAGAGTGAGACAGACTTGCTCTAAAGGCCCAGTGATCTACCTCTGACCACGAGCCAGTGAGACCCTTGTGAAGAGAGCAGCACGGCTTGGCTCTTTTGCTTTGGATGCAGCATCCGGGGAGGCCAGTCACTAGAGGACCTCAGGTGTGACAAAGCAGAAGGCCAATGAGAGAGAGGGTGAGGGACGCCCTCAACGAGATGACACGACACAGTAGTTACAGCAATAGACACGTGTCGCTGACAAGTGTGAGGATGGCGTAGGACCCGGCGACGTTTGGTTTGGTTGTGCATTAAGTCTCTGTGACAGCTGACAACAACTCCATGCCAGGAACCGTGCCGACCCCTTTACGTGTGTTGTCTCATTTAATGTGACACAATAATGAACAAATGCAAATTGCGGGCTGCATTACCCCATTAGGACATGGCGATGTTACTTGTTCAGAGAACTATGGGCCCCCACGCCCGCCCGCCTGTGTTTGCTTCCATGATCGTTTCTGTGTACACATGAGCTGGCAGGAGTTGAAAGTGGGAGCGTCCCTGGGCACGGCGTAAGAGTTGCCAATACAATAAAAATCCTCTCATTTCTGTTCTTGTCTAAGTGGCTTTTCCCAGGAGGCCAGAAGTTGCATCTCCTTCATTCTGTGCAGCGGTGGCTGCAAATTCATGTGCTCGGCCATCAGGACAGCTCGATGCCCCTCTGCCAACTCTAGCTACCACAGCCAATAATGGGTACAGGCTGGAGACGGTGCCGCTTGAAACCTGCAGATTGTAGAAATTCTGGCTGATTAGCCACTTGCTTGCAGGCAAGAGCCGTCAAGGGCAAGGCTGCAGCAAGTAAGGCCTTGCTGTGGCGGCTGCTGTACCAAGTCACGTCTCCTTGATGCTTCTGAACACTTCACCTCTCCATCGGCCCCCGGTGCGAACGAGGGGGATGGATGGGAGGAGAGAGAAAGCGAAGGTGATGAAGAATTAGTCAATTCTCAACTTTGATTGGGTTCAAGGTCCTGGGTATTCGCTGGAGAATGCCTTTCCCTTCCAAGTGGAGCAGGAAGATGTAAACTCAGAAAAAGCCCTAGAAATTTCTCTTAAGGGAGCATTTCAGAATCAAGATCCATTTGAAGTTCATCGAAGGAATGAGTCACATCTACATCCAAACCAATGGAGCTAAGTCACACTGGTAGAAACACCTGTTGGATTCAATAAAGGTCATTGGTTCTGCCTGGTGATGATTGTGTTGTTTGCTGGCATCAAGTCGATACCAACTCACACGGTTTAAGAAGTCTGGTAGGGTTCAAAGGTGTGTTCACCCCTAAGTACAGCTTTATGTTTGGTTCAGGAAATGCTGAATGTGTCTCGTTAGAATAGTAATGTCTCTTTCAGTACGGGAGAGCACAGGCTTTCTGTTCTCATAAACAGTTACCGTCTCGGACGCCCACAGGGGCAGTGCTCCCCTGTTCTTGAGTGTAGCTCCGAGTCGGCACCGGCTTGATAGCAGGGAGTTTATGATGAGCGATGACGATTTCTTTCGTCTTTAAGCTTTGTGTTGTGATTTGGAGGGAGCATTTCCAGAGTGGATCGGTTTTCCATTCCATAATTCACACGCGTTTGGTTTTGTGACATTGATTACAATCCTCAGAATGTAACAGCTCTCTTCCTGATAACACCACTTCCTCCTAATGTCCCAGTTCTCTTCATCCGTCTTTTCTATTCCTTTCTGCTGTCTGAGTTCGATCCCTGGCAAATGCTGCTCTTTTGCCCTGAGATGGGTGATTGGTTCTAACGCATGCGTACCTCCCTAGTGCTATTGTCGCACTTGTAGACTCGGGAAATGGAGCCACTGGGGTGAATTCAGTGCTGGACTAGAAGGGGCTTCTTCTCCGGAGCTCCACCAATCTCTATCCAGCCCGAGGGCCTGGTTTTCTTGTTTGTTTTTAAATGATTTTGAGTTTTGTTCTATATTTTCTCTCCTGCTCTACCCAGAACTTCCTATAGCAGTTTCCTTGTGTGGTCAGCAGGGGTAGTGGGGCACCATCTAGTTCTTCTGGTCCCAGGTTCCTGGAGATTGGGGTTCCTGTGGCCCATCAGTCATTTGGACTAATTATTTCCTTGCATCTCTGATTTCCTTAACTCCTTTTGCTCCAGATGGGGAGAGATCTGGTGTTGAACATTTCTAAAACCTAACTGTCTTGCTGTGTAGGTTTCAGGTTTGTACAGAAAAAGGGAGCCAAAAGAGCCCACAATAGGGCAATGGTTTTAGGATATTGTGGGAGTTACATATTTCTTTCTTTTTGTAAAGCATAGTTCATTTTAACTTGAAGATATATACAAGTGTAGGTGGGATATTCAACCTGTCAATCAGGTCACGGGCTGATGGAGCCTCCTTGTGGGCCTGTGACTGCATGAATCTGAAGAGGAAGCTCTCTCTCTCACTGCCTTCACCTTCCTGTTGGGGGACCCTGGTTGCTGCCAAAGCTCTGGAGATGCGTCCGCCACCTTTGGATCCACAAGGCTTTGCACCCAGCAGCCTCTCTATGATTTTCTTGCATTCGCATCATTGCATGTGACTGACTGTGGGAGTCCTAGTGTAGGACTTATGGACTTGAGTTGAACTGGGCTGGGGTGTTTTACTGATGCTCAATTACTTCTTGATGTAAAGCTGTTTATGATACATATATAAATGTCATTGACTTTATTTCTCTAGTCAACTGGCCTAACAGATACAGATAGAGAGGCTGTAGGTTAGGGACCCAATTTTGCTCTGAAGGACTTGTGAGTATCCTCTTCTCAGCAGACACAGCTAGCTGTCTCCTGAATGTTCCCTCATTCCCTTCTTGACCTTTCCTTCAGAATCACCGGTTTACCCAGAGGCCAGTGTGCCTCAGCTCAGCTCTTCACTTGCCCAGCCTTTCTTGCTGCCAGGGCAGCGAACATAATTTTCTAACTTGGTGGAAATAGTCTCTTATGACTAGACTAATCACTTTCATTCTAGGCTGCTTCCAATCTTGACTTTATATACAGAATATCACATTCATGAAGATATAGTGATTTAACTAACATGAGGTGAGCTAGGCTAAGCCATTTCTGGTCCACCTACCTAACAATGGATCATTCAGGAAGTAACCTTTAATTGAAGTGTAGCATCAGGAACTTTGATATCAGGAGTAGTTATATCGGGAAGTATTTAATCCAAATATATAATTCTTTATTTTACAAGCTTTAGAAAGGTTGTATACTGACAGTACAAAGTATGGGGACATTTTGCTGCCAACTGTCTGTAAGAAATGGAGGCACGGGGATCGAAGGACCCTAACTGTGTTTTCATTTTCTTTATACTTTTCTCTCGCTTCCAAATTTTCTACAGTAGAGAGCTATGATTTTGTGATGAGAAAAAGGAGATGTGTTGGAGTAGAGTAAAAGGGTCGGGGTCGGGGGCTTGCCTCAGAAATATAATTTTCTTAACGAATACTAGACACGCCACAAAACAATGCCAGCATTACCATTTTCATAAAATATGCCTTTGAATATCAGTGGCAGCTTGCTCTGTCACGTGCACATTCAGAGCAACTAAAAACTTCTGATGTCCAAAGATTTAATCACATCCCCTGTAGAATCCCCACGATATAATGAGTCCCTCCTTCTGGGCAGGCACGAAAAACCCATTGTCTTCAAGGCAAGATTGTGCTGGCAGAATTGGCCCAAATCAGGGAGCTGGAAACAGCATGACGTGAGCGAACTGAAATAACTCCTGGCTAACACAAATATGACATTTGGTTAGGGAAGATGTCCCAAGAGAAATGTAAACTATTTGAAAACATCCTGTTACTAAAACTTGGACATGAAAAGGATGACAAATGGGCTGAACACAACAACTTTATTCCAAGCACGCCCGAGTTTGGCTGCCGTGAGCACATTTTTAGCACATCCTATGTTTCATGTTCTCTTATATGGGTCTCATCCCCACCATATGAAGAAGGATCAATTGACATTTATTACTCGCTGAAGAACAGGTTGGAAGCAATCAGCGTGCTCGCTCCTGGCGCAGGGTCCAGCCGAGTGAGTCACGCAATTCTAGATCCTTGGTGAGAGTCTCCCAGGGCTCACCCTGGGGACCAATTACAACCATCTGCCTAAGAGCTTTTACCCTGATCAAAGAAATTAAAAGCTACAAATTGTCAAACAGAAGGAACACAGGGACAGCGGAGCAAAATCCAAAATCCCCAAACAGCTTCAAACGCATCCGGCCGTGATCGCAGAAAAGTGTAGGTCAAGTGTCCGGGGAGCAACGGTCCCAGGCCTTATTCCAGTTCTCATCGGACCAGTCCATGGACGGCTCCGGCGTCCCGGGGCAGCATGCGCTGCTCTTGCTACATTTTCTCAAGGTAGCGTCGGTCGAGGCCAGCTCCATTTGGGAGAATTTGTGAAAGGCGTTTTGCTCTGGGTCATTTCCCAATTGGCCCCCTTCCTCCTTGGAGATGTTTTTAGGGCAAAGGCAGTGTATGCAGAAAGCCTCAGAGTTAGCTTGTCTGCTGGAAAACGTGGGATGATTAAATGAACCCTTTGAAGCAAGCAGGGTGATCGATATGTGGAGTGTGAGGATCAAGGAGAGGAAATCTTAAGAAAAAACGAGACAAGAGAAGAGGATTTCAGTGTTAACATCATTTAAAAGCCAGTGTTCCTCTGATAATGAACTCCAGCTACAAATCCCACGGGCTGAATAACGCTTTCAGCTTTCTTGAGACGATGGGGTGTCTGGATAGGGAGACGTATTAGAGACCCCTTTCTTCAGTGTTTTTGTTCTAGAGGATATAAAACCATACGCCAGTGTTTCATACCTGCCTGCCTTTCTACAACCCAGATGGCAGGGGCCAGGGCCATGCCCATGGAAAGGAAAACCGGTTGCCTCCACATGACCGAAGGGTGTCTTCTCATCTCTTTTGCAGCCACAGAGAAGTCCCCAGACAAATACCAGGTGAACGGAATTGAATTACAACGTAGATTTCTATTGGCCTTCAGGTCAGACTTTCTGTGAGTCACTGTGTAGATTTGAATTTTAATGTACAAGGTGCGTATGGCTTTGGATAAAGACAGAATGTGGGCAGGATGGTTTGGGATAGAGTGTGAATGTGGCCTCACTCTATCCTATTTGTTGCACGAGGAAGGTGTGAGCTTTGTTGCTTCCCCACCGCCTCGCTGATATTTTGCTTCAGGTACCTCCCAGGTCAGACCTCCTCTTCAATCTTACATTTTCTATGGATTGACTCATTATTAATCGAGCAAGGAGTCCTGGGGGTGGAGTGGGTTACCCACTGGACTGCTACCCACAAAGTCAACAGTTCGAGCCCATCAACTGCTCCCAGGGCGAAAGGGGGAGCTTTCTACTCCCATGAAGATGAGCAGCCTTGGAAACTCACAGGGGCAGTTCTCCTCCATCCTGTCGGGTCACGGGGAGCTGGGGTGGACTCTGTGGCACTGGGTCTTAATCCAGCATGTGGGAATGTCCGGTGACACCACGCAACTTTGTATTCGATTTCCAGGACTGTACTCTTCACAGGAGCAGACAGCCTCGTCCTTTCTCCTCAGCAATTGATGGGGTTAAATCCCTGACCTTACTGTTAACAGCCCAATTTCTTTTTATTTTTTTAAGTGATTTTATTGGAGGCTCGTACAGCTGTTATCACAATCCACACAAACATCCAGTGTGTCAAGCACATTGGTACATTTGTTGCCCTCATCGTTCTCAAAACATTTGCTTTCTACTTAAGCCCTTGGTATCAGTTCCTCATTTTCCCCTCCCTCATGAACCCTTGATAATTTATATATATATATATATATATATATATATTTTTATGTCTTACACAGACTGCTGTCTCCCTTCACCCACTTTTCTGTTGTTTATCCCCTGGGAGGATATTATCTGTCGATCATTGTGATCAGTTCTCCTTTCTTCCACCCACCTTTCCCTTACCCTCTTGGTTTCGCTACTCTCATGATTGGTTCTGAATGGTTTATCTGTCCTGGATTCTGTGTGTCAGGAGGTCTTATCTGTACCAGTGTACATGCTGCGGTCTAGCTAGATTTGTGAGATAGAACTGGGGTCATGATAGTGGGGGGCGGGGAGGGGACAGGAAGCATTAAAGAAATAAAGGAATGTTGTGTGTTTCCTTGAAGCTATACTGCACCCTGGCTGACTTGTCCCTTCCTTGGGAGCCTTCTGTGAGGGATGTCCAATTGTCTACAGATGGGCTTTAGGTCTCCATTCTGATGCCCCTCGTTTGCATCAAAATGGTTGTTTGTTTTGGGTCTTCTGATGCCTGATACCTGATCCCATCAACACCTCATGATCTCATGAGTTGGTGTGCTTCTACCATGTAGGCTTTGTTGCTTCCCTGACAGATGGCTTCTTGTTTAACTTCAAGTCTTTTTCAATATAGCCGGGAACCATCAGCTTTCTCCACCACAGTAGCTTATGCACCCATTTTGTCTTCGGCAGTCCTTTCAGAAAGGTGAGCATCACAGAATGCCAGGTTATTAGAATGAAGTGTTTTGAAAAGAAACTGTTCTTGCCTTGAGAAAGGACTTGAGTAGAGGCCCAATGTCTGTCTGCTACCTCAATACTTAACCTATAAATATATGTACGTAGACCTAGTCTATATGATCCGGAGACTTTGGAGACTTCAGGGCTTTGCCCCCATCACTGATATGTTGTGCTCCCCTCTTGCCTTGCCCCCCTGTGTCTGGGTCAGACTGGCTGCTCTCCTTGAGCTGTGTCTTCAGGGCTGTCTTCTGCAGTGCTGTCATCTAGGGAGAGGACGTCACGTCTCCAGCTGAGGCCGGCCCTGCAGTCATCTCTGTGGAATGAGCTGCTCTGAGCAGGAACATCGCCCTCAAGGGTTTGCACAGCAGAATGAGGTCTGCTCTCGCTCTCCCTTTCCTGTGGAGATATAAACAATACCCTGCCCTTGGGTGGATTAGTGCCTTGACCCCACATTGCCGTCATTTTTCTTCCCCCACCCCTCTGTGGGCCTTAAAGGCCTAGGAGGAGGGGTGGCGGGAAAGATGCCTAGCAGCACAGGTGCTATGTGCATCTGTTGTTGACGCATGCGTCATTGGGTTTGATCTGGCTCCTGTCAGAATAGCCAGTCCTCAGCCCGGGAACTGTGTGTCGTGTGGCTTTTCTTTTGTTCAGCAGGCTGACTTGAGGATGACTTCAGGGTATACTTCTGAGTGCAGAAGAAAGATTTTAATATCATCCCAGGTAACTGAGTATACTTCTCTGATACAACACCCAGACTTGGCAAATGGTAGTTTCAACAATACTTTCTAATTTCTGCAAAGTAATTTACATTTTGTCACAGCGATGAACACTACCAGTTGTTTATTTGAAGTAACAGGCAGTTTAAGAACATTTCTGCCAATAGATTGTTTAAATAGCCATCACCTGTCTGCTACTCACTCCGTCAACAAGAGTGGTCTGTGATAAGGTGGGTGGGCCAACTCGCAGCCCAGGTCCACAAGTGCTTTCTGCAATTAAGCCATCACATTTGGGTCTGCAGCAAAGCACATTAAATATCCCTCCCCATTTGCCACAGAGGCTAACTAAAAGGATGTGTACTCTAGGATCAAGACTCAATAAAAGTAATGATTCTTACCTCTTTGACTACATTCTTAAGATTCTAAGTATTTGTAATTTTAACGGTGTTTAATTTCCATGAGTTTAGTTCGCTTTCCTTATTCTTGTTTTCACTGACTTGCAGCTTCATGCTATGGTGGTCTGATTGGGTGCTTTCAGGTGTCAATCTTTTGAAACTCACTGAAATTTGTGTCTGAAAAGAGCCTGCACCAACCACACGTGTCATGAAGTAGCGTGTGTACGTGCCATGAAGTAGCATGTGTACAGCGCTACTGTTGAGTGGGGTGCCCTATGTCTGTCAGATCCAAATGGTTAATATTATGTGGGTCTTCTGTTTCTTTATACCCTTTTAAAATGGTTCCAGCCGTCATCAAAAGGTGCTGCGTATAAAGTCCTTCTCTGACTCATAATGAATTTGCTCTTACACGTTATTGCCATATGTTAACATTGCCACTCCTGTTCCCTTTTGATTAGCTCTTGTTATGTCAAATATCTCCACCCCCGCTTTAATCTATTTGTGCCCCTGTGCTTAAGGTGTGCCCCTTGGCATATAGACGTGAGACCATAACTCTTCACAGGAGTAGACAGCCCAGTCTTTCTCCCAAGGAACGGTTGGTGGTTTAGAACTGGGGACCTTGAGTGTTGCAGCCCAATGCATCAGCACTGCTCGGCCGGGCTCCTCCAGTCAGTCAGACCCAGGGAACCCAGAACGTCTGCCTTCCAAGTGAGAGGTTGCAATGGTATTTCTCATGCACCCAGGGCATCTTTAAGTGGAAACCCAGGCAAAACCAATAGCTGTAGATTTAATAGATTTATTTTATGGAAGGAATGAAAATCTATAAATCTGGGCTCAAAGCTGCAAAGAAGTGAGAATCACCTCTCAATCCCCAAAGATGAATATGAAAAAGAAGGATCATGGCTCTGATTAGCACATCTTTCGCTGAAAGCATTCTAAGAATGTAGCAGAGGCCGAGTGAGGCTCTCATTGGGTAACTCTGGTCTCTGGGAGGGGCAGGGGACTGTGGACCGCTTGGCGGAAACCACCAGCGGCTCCATGGGAGAAAGATCAGGCTTTCTACCCCCAGACACAGTTAAGTTCTCGGGAACTCACGGGGCCAGGTCCACCCCGTGCGCTAGCACCACTATGCGTCGGCAGTCACTGCATGGCAGAGTGGGTTTGTTGGCCTAGTTTCACTGTCTTGGGCCTGATACTCGGTGGTTCTTCAAGGGCAGGAAGGATGCCCAGTGGGCACGGTGTTTGGAAGCACAGGAGGTAGAGAGGTGGTCTAGGAAAGAAACGCAGAAATGCTCTGAAGCCTACAAGTCAGCCTGGCCATTATTCCACGTGTTTAATGTTTATATTTAAAGAAGTCTGTCAGTGTCCTGCTCATAGCCCCTTAGGGACATCAAGTGAATCTTGGACAAGAGGGGCTTCTTTTGCCATCTCCTCTCCTAACTCTCAGAAGCTTTTGTTTGGTAGCAACCCAGAGGAAAAGACTTGTTTCCTTCCAAAGAGACATCTCAGGCTGGGGGGTGTGTGTCATTGAGGCTCGAGATTTAGGCAGCAGAGGTGCACCAACTATGGCAATGGCTGCCCAGAGAATTGGGGGACACTAGCAGAATGGAACATTATTATTATTATTGTAATTGAGTATTATTGTCTTATTAATCAGCATTTGCATAATACTTGGTAAAGCACTTAGATAATACTTAGCTTGTACCTGGCTATATTTGCAATTTACGTCACCTATTCAGCATTTATAGAGCACCTATTGGTTTATGATGCTAATATAGTAGATTCATGTTTCTGTTAAGGCTTAAATGAAAGAAGTTGAAAGCCAAGTCCATTACATTACCTGCTTTATGTAGAACCTTTCATCATGAAGAATTCCAAATTGCTTTACAAAGTGTAGTGAAACCCTTTCAACAATGAATCCCTAAGGGGACAGCTGCAGCCATGTTAGCGGCTGCGATGATTGGATGGAATTGTATTCAGCATTACGGGATTGAAGGGGGAAGGAGCTTATTTTAACATCTTGTAAAATGTACTGGTGGTGAAGTGTTTAAGAACTGGGCTGCTAAACAATAGGACAGGGGTTCAAACCCACCAGCCACTGACAGCCTTGGGAGCTGAGTCTGCTGTTTACCAAAAGCCTACCACACCCCCAGCGCCCCACTGCTATTGAGTTGGTTCTGACTTGTGGTGGCCCTGTAAGAACTGCCCTCGTGGCTTTCTGAATCTGGCAATACTTATGGGAGCAGAAAGCCTCATCCCCTACTCTCCCTTGGGACAGCTGGTGGGTTTGAACTGCCGCCCTTGCAGTTAGCAGCCCAAATGGCAACCCACTATGCCACGAGAGCTCTTAAACCGTCTATAGTGCAGCTCAGAGGAGGAAAAACACTGCTATCAACCTGTGCTTACCTGATATTTGTAGTTTCCTGTTACAAGTAGCCCATATGTATGATTTACTTGAGTTTTGATGCACGTATGGATATCTGTTTTATTCATTTTATAGTTAGTGATTTGTACTACAATGTGGCAGTCTTGTAATTTGCTGATATTTTAATTCTCAAGTGTTCACTCACAGGTCTCTAATGTGGTTGGTAAAAATACCGATAATAAAAGGCAACAATCACGAAAACTAAAAAAAAAAAAGAGCTAGTTAACATGTTTCCAATACTCAGTAATCTTACTGGTGAATGTGCTTTAAAACCTCTAACAACCTGCAGAATCTCACCATCTTAAGAAATCTGAATTTAACAGATGAATCATTCCATCTTAAGACATCTTTGAGCATCTAAATTTAGTTGTACCATAGAGCTTCTAAATTTCTGCAGCTCCTGATAACCTGAATTTCACAGCCTCCCCAATGGACCTTTGTGTTTGTATGCCGAGGCCCCAGCACACTTTTCTTCCTTCCAGGACATGGGCCTGCCGTCCTGTTCACCTGCCCCCAGGTGAGCAAGGGTGCTGGCCATGCGCAGCACGGATCCAAGACTAGGTGCATGTTTGGGTTGAGATCCAAGTGAGAACTATGCATTTTATACTCAAGTCAGGAGCTTGTATTTCTTTCTTGAAAGAAAAGTAATATTATTTTTTAGTTCAGCTTCTAGAACTCTGACACACAATCTTTGACCAGAAACATGACTCAATAGAACATTTCTAGAAAGATAGATGAAGGGGTTTCCAAAAGTTGGTGTAGAAATTGTATTACCTCTTAATTCCATTTTCTAGAGACTTTTTTGAAAGCCCCACATAGAAGAAGCACGTTTCCATTAGCGATAGGTCAAGAAGGAAATTTATTTTAAGTTGACATTTTTTATAGTAAGCATGTAAATAATCATACAAACAAAACAAACAGGATACACTTCAAGACAAAAAAAAGTCCTTAAAAGCACCCTGATTTTGCAACAAACTCTTTATTTTTTATCTAGGTCTAGTTTCTCTATCTTTCCCTTTGTGTTTACAAGTGTCATAAGTGCAATCAAGAAAAACATGCAATCCCTGGCACCTGCTATGGCCAAAATAGCAAGCTCACTGCCATCGAGTCGATTCTGACTCGTCGTCCTGTGCCATCCTTTGCCATTGGTTCGCTGCCATCAGAGGCAGCAGAGTGAGCCACTAAGCACATTTCACGTGCTCCATTCTTCCAACCAGTCTCTGACTCGTGGGCGGGCAGGTGACCTTGCGGGTCCAATCCTGGTGACATTCCGGAGCTTTGCTGGACATTCTTTCACTGTAACAAACAAAGACACTCAAACCACCAGCCATGGAGCCAACTCTGACTCTTCGGGGCCTACAGGAGGGAGCAGAACTTCTCTCATGGGGTCAGAAGCTCTAAATCTCTATGGGAGAAGATAGCTCCATCTTTCTGCTGTGGGGTGTCTGGTAGGTTTGAACTGCTGACCTTGAGGTTAGCAGCACAAGCAAGTACCCACTACACTACCAGGGCTCTTTATTCTCTCCCTGAGCGAGAAGGAAGAGGCAAGTAGTCCAGATGATGGAAACCATTGTCGGAGCACTAAGTAAAGCAACCCTGGACTTCAGCCAAAGCTGTAGCTGCCAGTGCAGAAAGGGGGAAAGTAAAGATGTCATTTTGAACAGGTACATGCACATCCATGTTCAGAGCAACACTGCACAATAGCAAAATTATGGAAACAAGCTGAGTTCCAGTCAACAGATGAATAGATAAACAAACTATAGTACATGTGAAGGGCCTTCAAAAAGTTCACCCCAAAAAAACACACACAAAAAAACTGGAATGAAAAGATAATGGAATTTTCCATAAGCTTTTTGAAGCCCCTTCACACACACAATAGAATACTATTCAACATCCAAGAATCACAGTGAATGTGTGAAACACCTCAGAACATGGATAAACCTGGAGGATGTTGTGCCCAATGAAAGTAGTCATTCATGAAAGGGCAAATATTGAATGAGCCTACTAGTGTAAAAATGTCGAGAAAAGGTTTACATACAGAACAAAATAGCTTGAAGGTGAGCAGCGGTGGGACAGACAGGAACGGGGGGAAGGTCATCTACTAGCAGATGAACATGTATTAACTCAGGGGCGGGAAAGGCAATATGAACTAAATGGGTGGATTAACCCCCCACCCCCACCCCTTGGGGACAAACCACAGAAACATGAGTGAAGGGACACAGCAGGCAGTGTAAGATATGAAAATAATAATAATTTATAATTTATCAAGGGAAAAGAGTAGCTGATACCACGGGCTCAAGTGGAAAGAAAATGTTTGAAAATGATGATGGCAACATATGTGCAAATGTGCTTGATATAGTGGGTGTATGGATTGTTACAAGAGCTGTAAGAACCCCCAATATAATGATTTATATATATATATATAAATTATTTATAGTAAAAATAAAGTAAATAAGTGGGAGGTCAGCAAAACAAATGATCAAGGCAAAATAAGACCCTGGGAAGAGTCCAAGAGTTAAAAGTATGTACAGTTACACACACACGTCTGCCACATCAGCAATAAGAATAACCAATGAGTGGTTACATAGGTGACACACAGCTGAACAGGTGTAGGAAGGCAGATGGGACTTCACCTACAAGTGCACATTTAGGTTTGAGAGAAGGTGTTTCTACATGTGTATTTCTATGTGTGGTAAATAGAGCCATGGATATAGAAGTGCATACAAGGGGCAACATCATGAAAACTTCTTATCCACAGTAAACAGTTGGCTGAAAAGAATTGCTGGGCCTGGGGCTCAGGACCATAGTTTCGGAGGTTATCAGGTCAAGTGGCATAACGTAGCCCCTGAGACATGCTCTGCATCCTACTGTGGTGAGTAGTGACTGGGGCCTTCCAAGCTTGTAAGCCATCCAAAGCCACCTGGAGCAAAACAGAGGGAAGCAAATCAATGACACATGGACACAATTAGTGTAAAGGACTAATGGACCAAGAGCCCCCTTCTTCCTGACAAGCCTGAGGCCAGAACTCCATGATGTTTGGCTGCCAGGGCCAGGTGCTCTGAGGGGTGATGATAAGAGAGCCTTGGTCCAGGGGGAGACGTGTGTGGGGCGACCGTCAAGACCATAAAAAAGGACATCATTTAAAAAGCCTGCTAGAGAGTGGAACCCCAGAGGCTCCAGCCCTTAGACATCCATGCCTCGAACGGAACTCACCCCCATGACTCAACCTGAAACCAAACGATACAGTCTTCTAAAAGGTCAACAATAGCACCAGGAACCCCAAAGACTGGAGGCTTGAGTCTAGCCAGAGTTGCATCAGAAGAAATACCTAAAATGGAAACCTGACACCTCAGCCATGGAAAACCCTCCGGAGCACAGTTCCAACCTGACACGCGTGGGCGCCCAGGTGGCGTAGAGGTTAGGCCATGGGCTGCGATCTGAAAAGTTAGCAGTTTGGAACCACCAGTCTCTTTGCAGGAGTAGAAAGCTGGGGCTTTCTACTCCTACACAGAGTGATAGTCTCAGAAACTCACAGGGGCACCCTGTCTATCGGGTCACACGTGTTGGCATCAACTCGATGGCAGTGAACTTGTTTTTTGATTTGGTTACTGGTTATGTGAGCTTGCCTGGGCCACCCCCACAGCTCTGAGAAAGTACGATACAGTGACTGCTGTATTTTTAAGTGAACGGTCCTTGTGGATGACTTTAAGTCTCTGGATGAAGGAATGCGAAAGTCTAGAGTTTTCATCTCACTTACAGGAGCAGTTAAATTCCTTGGCAAGTATGGCCTGAGAACAAGCGGCACCAAACGTTACCTGGGAACTTTCCAGAAAAGCAGACTCTCAAGTACCTCCCCAGACCCATTGTGTCAGAATCTACATCTTAACAAGAAACCTAGGGAATTCACATCATGATTCAAGTTTAAGAAGCACTGCCCAACATAGTTTAATCTCATTAAGTTAGATTTTGGGGTACTCTGCAGTTAACAAATCCTAATTCTCGTGGGCTCCCTCATCT
Source organism: Tenrec ecaudatus (assembly GCF_050624435.1). Classification (NCBI taxonomy): domain Eukaryota; kingdom Metazoa; phylum Chordata; class Mammalia; order Afrosoricida; family Tenrecidae; genus Tenrec; species Tenrec ecaudatus. The sequence continues at coordinate 80,617,399 of NC_134538.1, forward strand.
GGCGACTCTGGGCTTCTCTGGCTCTGTGGTCTGTATGATACCCTTTTTGTTTGATCAAAACTAGCATTTCCCTTCTCATTGCTCTCTGCTTACCATTGTCCATTTACACACCCATCTGGAGCGGTCTCGTTTTCCCTGTTGACCTCTTAATCTGTTTCTTAAACAGCCAACAGATATGCATGTGGGAGCATTTCCAAATGGGTTTCAGAGCAGTGAGAGGGAGTTTTGTTCTGGCTAGCCAAAGACAATTTTACTATTTGTTTATGGCTCGGGCCAGAGGTTAGCTCTTAGCACATCAACCCAACTCTTTGCAAGTGGGCTCCTACTTGTGGTCGTCAGAGGTACAGAGTCACTGGGAGACACAGATTCATTAGCTAAGTCCCACGGCTGTGTCTAAGCTTTCGATGAAAGTTTTGAAGTAAAAGGGTGCAAAAGCATCCCACTCTTCTCATTTGTTTACTGGGACAACGAGGAATCGCACTGGGAAATGTCCTGATCGGAGCAGCGTTTGGCAGCGAATACAGGCTTCGTAAAGGTCTTCAGCGCTGGCGGCCTTGTAGCTGGCAATGATGTTCATTTCTAACGGGGATGTGATCGTTTGGCCACCGGTTAATCTCATGAACCATCTCTCGTCTTTCTGAGACAGAGGACTAGATGCAAGCGACTCTCTGCGCAGCAGGGGGAAGTTGTGATTTCTGCGTTGAGTGTCACATGGCCCTTAACAGACACTTGGTCTGGGACTCTGACCTGCTTTCCTCCCTGGCTCGGCAGCAAACTGACTATGTGGCAAGGGACCAGGATGGATTACCCAATAAGCAAAGTTCCCAAGTGGTTAGGGCATCAACACAACAGGGGCACCAGTTGTTCAAAGCCAAGAGCCATAGGTGGCCAGCCAAGCAGACAGGACAAAGGAAAAGTGGAAAGGAACGGGCAGGGGACTTGATGAAATTGTCACCCTTTAATAATTTTGTATATAATAGCAATGAAAATTTCCTTTTCATGTCAAACTCTTGGGGTATAATCTCACATTCAGTTCTCTCTCATCAACCACATCAGAATGCACGAACCTCACTCCAAACCCATGACTGGCGAGCTATCTGGTCCCGCACAAAAGGAACCCAAAGGCATGTTCAGATGGAGTCAATTATGTGCTCTGTGACAGCTCTTGGTCCCCTCAAAAGAAGGAAAGTGGATCGCGATTGTCTCAGTATTATTTCAAGATGAAAATCACTCCCGAAGCTCTGGGAAGGGCCGTCAACAAATACATGACAAATGAAAGTACTATTTATTTTGACAGTCTCAAACCTGAACATCAGAACTTCATGTTCAGAGTCATTTCTTCTTTACTGATTAATTTTAAAATATACATTTTTGAGTTCACATTGAAATTTAAATGTAAATTTTATTTGATCGAGTTTACTTGTTTTGTACATTTCATTCATTTTCAATTATTCCCATTTATTTGCTAGGGTAAAGCCAAATTTTAAAACTGACAAAATCTTGCATTCAGGTAAAATAAAATGGCAACAATGAAGTGGAGCCCGAAACCAAACCAACAAACAAAAACTAAAGCTCAACAAAGATAAAAAGAAAAGGATTTGTGAATCCTTAACGACAATTCCAAAATTACCTTCCTTTTTAAAGCACAATGAATCTGAAGAGAGTTCCTCCTTTGAAAGCTGGAGTTTATGGGGCGAATCTTCAGTTCTCATTGTGAGTGCTGACGTTTCTAATTAAAAGTCTAAACTCACTGCCATGAAGCCATTTCCAACTCAGTCTTTCTAGGGGACAGAGTGGAGAGACCGTCCTCTTTGTTGGACCAGAGAGCCTTATCTCTCTTCTAAAAAATAGCAGTAGGAATATGCTGTGGTCGAAAAATTAGTAATGGTATCGAAAGTGAAACTATTTTACAAAACTCCATAAATAGCAAAAATACAGATCCTGCTTTGTGGAATAATTTTTCTTCTAATGGTGTAAATTACTGGATTGAAAGGGGGTCAGGTTACTGTCAGCACCATATGGATCATTTGAGAATCGTGTCAAATACGTCTGGATGGAAAACAAATAGGGTTTTCTGACCAGAATATCCTTCAAAGGCGCAAGTTCTAAGGGGGAGGGGCTCCTGTGCTCCTAGGTCTGTATATTGTTTTGTTGCAAACTATTCATTCTTAACGTTGAAACTGATTTACGCATATTCCTAAATGTAACGATCATAAGCTGCGGGCCACTCATTTCTATTCATAAGGAGACTTAAAAAAATACAAGAAACACTTCAGTGTGCAACACTGATCCAAGAAAGATTTAATTCAATCTCCTTATTATCTAGTGAATGGAGCTCTGGGAGTGTAACGGTTACTAACTGGGCTGCTAACCTCAAAGTCAGCAGTTCAAAACTCCCAGTCGCTGCACAGGCGAAAGATGAGGCTTTCCACCCCTGCGATGAACTGCAGTGGTGGAAACCCACAGGGACAGTGCCAGCCTGTCCTCTGAAGCCACTGTGGCTCAGAATGGGCTCGATGGTGGTGAGAAGGTCATAGAAGGTTCTGTTCGGCAGCTTAATTGTGACAAGATCACTGGAGAATTTGTAAAGCTGAAAAACAGGCAGGAATGTTTTTTATTATAACATGTTAGAGATGAAAGAGCTATCTAAAAAATAAAATGTGGTAATTGGAGAAATTTTAAAAGCTACAGTAATTTATTATCATCTGTTTTCTCCTCATTAAGGTTTGTTCCCTGGTCCCCTTTCACTTGCTCATTTGTGATGTAGCACTTAGTGTGTGTCGGGGGGGAGGGGCAGCCCCAAGACCACAGCAGGCGCCATTTGAAGCAAACCCCTTGCGTGTTTGTTTTTTCTCAAAAGCAAAACTAGTTAAAGTCAATTTTTCATCGTGGAAGAACAACAGAATTTTTCATTGATTGTTGAAGGGACTTGGTTCGCTGCCTCGTGTTTTCCCATTGTAGCATATGCGGAAGAGTCTTTTGTTGGTGGAAAACATTAGAGTCTGTAGTACACATTCTGGAGAAATCAAAATAGTCTGTCGTGAACATTTACTGCCCTACACCCACTCGAAAGGTTGTAACCCGCGCATCTCCTTCCACTGTGCCATGCCAGCGCTCAGCCACGAAGACTACAGGAACGCGCAGAGAGAAGCTAATCACGAATAGCTGGGACACACACACACACACACACACACACACACACACACACACACGCTTTAATGCTGTGGAAAGGGGGCCTAGTGGCTTTGTGGGTTAGGCACTGAATTGCTAACTGGAGGGATAGCGATTCAAGCCCACCGGATGCTCTGCAGGAGAAAAATGAGGCTGGGCTCCCGTAAAGATTTGCAGCCGGATTTTAATATTTTCTGCTTTCCTTTCCATTGAGATTTTTAGCTGTTTTACTTTGTTATTGTCGTCACTTTGTTCTTCATGTTTTTCGGTATTTGGCATCCAGAATAGGTCAGTCTCTACCGATAGTACCTGTATGAGTGGTTCCGCCACTCCGGCAGGGGAGGTTGGGGGAAATGGAGAGCTAATCACCACGAGTGGAAGAATGCAAACAAGCTCAGAACCCGATTGTGGGGATGATTGTGCAACTTGTCACAATATGATTGAACTATTGAGTCGTACGATAGGTCAATTATATGCCAGTAAAACTGTTGGGGAAAACAAGAGATTGACAGCCTCCGGTCGCCATGAGTTGGAATTGACTGGTTGGCAATGGGTTTGGTTTTCTAAAAAAAGCTTATGGAAAAATGAAAAGATTATAAAAATCTGAAGGCTTCTCATATATTTATGTGTATGTGAGTGTATATACAGATAGATGTATCTATGTACCTTTCACAGCCCATTCAAATGGGGCAGTAAGTCAGGAGGAGACACTACAGATTACACAGCCCAACAACAAAAACAAAAATTTTTTGTTGGTGTCTTGGTTTGTAGGCCTGTTTCTTTCTAGGGCTATTTGGGGTGCTGATTTAGAAAACTGCATTGAGTAGACTGCATCAGCAATAGTTTCTTAGATATGGTTTTCTATGATTTACATTTCAGCTTTAAGTTACACTAGTTTATGAATAATAATAAATTATTATTGTTTACCATCCTAGTTTTAAGTATGAGAGGAATTTAGATCCAGAATTTATAGGATAAGACAAAAAAAAGGAGTAAGAACCGTCTGAAAGAGTCAGATATTAAGGGACTCCCCAAGGAAGCTGTATACGGACCCGTGGTAGCTACATGGTGATGTATTGAGCTGCCAAATCATAAAGTCAGTGGTTCAAACCCACCAGGTACGCTGCAGCCTTTAAGAGATCGAAAGACTTGGAACCCGCAGGGGCAGTTCTTCTCCGTCCTGTAGGGTCGCTGTGAGTCAGAAACAATTAGATGGCAGTGGATTTCTCTTTTTGGTATGGGAAGCGGTGCGGTATGGACAGAGACAAGTCAGTTCTGCCAAGCCAGAACACAGTTTGAAAAGAGTGGAGGAGAGAAAAGAAATCCGAAAGGCACATGTATAGAAGGTGTGAGGGCAATTTAGAGCGCCCCAAATCTAAGACTTCATTGCAATTTTTCCTAAATATTGTGAAGCTCTAAACTTTTTTTCCTTCAGATTAGGTAGTGAACATTTCAGAGCACATTTTAATACATAGAAGTCAATAGAGAATTCATGTTACATGCTTTAGAGGTAAGGTTGACTCCAGGTTTTTCTATAAGAAAAATTTTAGGAGTTCTCAGGTCTTTTGCTTTGTGATGGTGGGACCAGGGTGCAGCTGCCTTAGCCAGATCCCTGCTTTAGCTGGCAAGGCTCACTTCCTACAAGACATCCCTGAGGAGAAGCCACAGGGACCTACCCCGATGCAGCCCTGGGTGCTGGAGCAGCCGTGTGGAGACCCCTGCCAGCGCTGAGATGATTACACATTCACTGACTCAGCTTTCCTCCTGCAGTCGGCATCATTGTGTCTGTTTTGTGAGATGGAGGAGGACTTTGTGGATTGGTGTCAGACATATGGGTTAATGTTGGACTCGTGGGCTTGGGCAGCAATGGGTGGGGATGTTTTCTTGATGTGCACTTAACCTTTATACAAAACTCTCTCTTATTTATGAAGAAAAAGAAAAATTCTAACTTTCTTTCAAGGGTTTCTGTGCACAGGTGGAGAAGTTGTGCCATCTTATAGCAAGACTGGGACATTTTAATTCTAATAAAAGAATATGTTAATTTAACAAAAGAACATCTGACAGACCCATTTCGGGTTTCAGAAAATTTGAATCTCTATTTATTGTGCCCAACTCTTTACCAGTCCGTTGATTATGAATCAAAACAACCCTATAGAACAGAATGGAACTTCTGAAGTTGTAAATCTTTGTGGGAGCAGAAAGTCTCATCTTTCTCCTGCAGAGGGACTGGTGGGCTTGAAGAGCTGACCTTGTGGTTAGCAGTCAAACACATAACCATTACACCATCAGGGCTTCTTATTTTGTCAACAGTGATTTATTTCTGGCCCCTTTGTAGGATAACAAATTGGAACCGCCAGCTATTCAGTTCCCAATCAAGGTGAAGTGATATTTGGGGGAAATTCCTGTTCATGTAATTTTTCACTTTTCAAGTATATCTTTGGATCAAAGGAAACCATGTGAAGTATAACTTGACCTAGATATTTAGTACAACACAACGACTTTTAAAAAGCCAGCATGCACTTCCTCTATCTCAGACTAGTTAACAGCAAATTAAGATATCCTGGGTTTTTTTCCTCATGGGGAATCAGACTGAAGAGTACTGTATGGCATATATTCTGTATCTCAGAAACTAGAGTTGAGAGGGAAAAACTTGTACTACTTTGGGGATCAGCAGGTCAAATAGACCCAGAAAGCAGTCTGACATTTGAGATACCAAAATGTGTGTTAGCCAGTGTTACCGATGTTTAGGGCCCTCACCTGCCCTGATCTGGCCCTGCGTGGAGCCGTCTCCCTACATCCCTGACCTCAGCTCTGTTTACGCTAAAGGAGGGCTTGAACAGAAGGCTGCTCGCGCTCTTTCCAGCTTTAGCACTCCCAGGCCCTGGGCTCTGCCCTGGTCCGTTTCTATAGCCTCTCTCTCAGTGTTGCTCGTGTTCATTGCTGGTGAGTCAGTTCCCACTGACGGCGACCCCATACACAGTAGAGCATCTGGTCCTGATCCGTTTTCATAAGGGTAGGTGTGCTCGAGTTGTCGCCATTTGTATGTTGAGAGTCTTCCAACCTAGGGGGCTCATCTTCCAGCCCCATATCAGGCAAGTTTCTCATGGTGATTCATAGGTTTTCATTGACTAATTTTCTGAAATAGATTGCCTGGCCTTTCTTCCCAGTCTTAGTCTGGACGTTCCAATGAACCCTGTCTTCCAGGGGTGACCCTACTGAGATTTGAAATTTCAGTGGCAGAGTTTCCAGTATCAGCAGCACGGAAGCCACCGCCGTTGTTGGTGAGTGCTGTCGAGTCGGCTCTAACCCTCATCAACCTGTGTACGAGAGAAGGCAGCACTGCTCAGTCGTGCATAGTGCTCACCATTGTCTACGTCCAGGCCCATGATTGCAGCCACTGGGTCAGTCCATCTCATCAAGGCCTTCCTCTTTCCTGCTGCCCCTCTACTTTACCAAATATGAGCTGCATCCCCAGGCACTGATCTCTCCTGAGCACATGTCTACAATACCCGAGAGAAAGTCTTACCATTTTTGCCTCTATGTAGCATCCTGGCTACTTCTTCCAAGACAGAGCTGTTTGTTCTTTTGGCAGTCCGTGGCACTTTCAATAGTCTTTGCCAACACCATAGTTCAAACTTTGCATTTCTTCTTCCTCGGTCTTCCTTATTCAATGACCAACTCTCACTTGCATATGAGATGATGGAAAATAACAAGGCTTAGGTCAAGCACACCTTAGTCCTCAGAGGGACCGGCTTGCTTTTCAACACCTTAAAGAGGTCTTGGGGAGCAGATTTATCCAATACAGTGCACCATTTGATCTTTTGACTGCTGGTTCCATGAGCATTGATTGTGGATCCAAGCAAGATGAAACACTTGACGGCTTGAATCTTTTCTTCGTGTGTCATAATGTCACTTATTGTCCAGTTGTGAGGATTTTGGTCTTCTTTACACTGAGTTGTAATGAATACTGAAGGCTGCGATCCTTGATCTTCATCAGCAAGAACTTTAAGTCCTCCTCACTTTCAACAAGCAGGGTTGTGTTATCTGCACACCTCCGGTTATTAATAGGCCTTCCTCCAGTCCTGATGCCACACTCTTCGTCACAGAGTCCAGCTTCTCTGATGATTTGCTCAGCATACAGACTGAAAAAGCCTGGTGAGAGGAACAACCCTGTCGCACACCTTTCCTGATTTTCAACCATGCAGAATTCCCCGTGCCCTGTTCACACCACTGCATCTTGATCCATGTGCAGGTTTCACATGAGCACAACGTGATGTTCTGGAATTCCCATGCTTCCCACTGCCATCCACAGTTTGTTAAAATCCACACAGCGGAACGCCTTTGCATGGTCAAAAAAAATACAAGTCAACATCTTTCTGGCATTCTCTGCATTCGGCCACGATCCATCTGGCACCAGCAAGACTGCCCCCGTTCCACCATTTCTTCCGAACTCAGCAGGCACCTCTGGCAGCTCCTTTGCAAGGTTGGAGGGGCTCCGTAAACTTTACTTGCATGTGATATCTGTGATGCAGTTCTATAGTTTGTGCATTCTTCTGGGTAACTTTTCTTGGGATTGGTTACAAATATGAACGTCTTCCTATCAGTTGACCAAGTGGTTGCCTTCCAAATTTCTTTCATAGCAACTTGTTGAAACAGTTCAATTGATATTCCATCAATTCCCAGAGCCTTGTTTTTGGCTAATGCTTTCAGTGTAGCTTGGACTTCCTCCTTTAATACTATTGGTTATTGATCAAATACTCTTTAATGGCTGAATGTCAACCAGTACATTTTTGTTCAGTGACTGTATGTATTCCTTCATCTTCTTTTGATGTTTCTGCATTGTTTGATATTTTGCTTATAGAATCTTTCAATATTGTAACATGAGGCTTACATTTTTTCTTGAGTTCTCTCAGCTTAAGATATGCTCAGCATGTTCTTCCTCTTTGCTGTTCTAACTCTAGGTCTTTGCACATCTCATTGTAATATCTTATTTTGTCTTCTTGAGCTGCCATTTGAACATTTTTGTTCAGCTTTTACTTCACTATTTCTTCCACTGATAGGCAGGTGATGGTCTTCCGCAAATGATTCTCCTTTAAATTAATTCCATCTTAGAAAATTCTATTTGACAGAAGGCAAGAGTGAACATGGAAAAGTACAGGAGTTACCTGAGGTCTGGCTATAATAAATTAGACCCCAGAAAAGCTCTGCTCTTGAGCTGCCAGCTCGTGTTCTGGGGCACATCCCTCTGGTGAGTCTCTGGGACTTGCCACACATCCATGGCAGAGTTGAGCTATCGGCAATGTTAGTTATTAATTCATAAAGTATCATTTACAAATAAAAAGTCTAGATTAAAATGTGATGTTCTTGGATTAAAATAGTTTTATTAAAACATGTTCTTTTTCTAGTCCCCCATCTTTCCTAATCCTCATGGGCTTTTGATCTTAAATGATGGATTCTACTGAAGTGTGTACCTCCTTTGTGTTATTGTTGACCTTATAGATGTGTCTAGGAGTTGAGTCGTGGAGATGAGTTCCATTCCAGATTTGAAAGGTGACTAAGGAAGAGCCATAGTCTTGAGCTTTCCAACAACCTCTGTCTAGCCAGTAAGCCTGGATATATATATAGCCTGAATATAGATATACATCCACTTAAAAGGATTTTATTGAGGTAAAAAGGATCATTTATATGACTTACCAAAGCCCAAAGGTTTGCCTGGAGAGAGACAGCAAATTCTCCTCTTCTTAATACACTGCCTCCGTTGAATGGAATTTTTCTTTCCATCCCGATTTGCATAATAAAAGCAGTTCCCCGCCCAGTCAGTGTGTTTGCTCTGGGGGCTGTTCATCAAGGTTCTAATGGAAAGAGGAGCACCTGGTGACATGGCAAAAGTGACTTCATTTCCCTTTGTAATTACAACTGTAGAATAACTTCCCCAAACCCAAATTGCTATTGAGAAGCAGCTAGGCAATTCTCAGGGCTCCTCCTCAATGAGTGACAGTCTCATTTCTGCTTAATTGAGTAGCAGTTCATTTCTTTTTGTAACCAAGGTGCTGGTTACAGCGTGCTGGTCGCTGGGCTGAGCCGGTTAGCATGACGGGTGCAGCGGCTTCCATGGCGGCCTGGCTGCGCTCATCTGGTGACTCCATCGTCATCCTGGGCAGACTGTCGTGGCAAGCAGCGTGTCTAGTGAACACCCCTGTACCGTGCAATTTATTAAGGAAAGCAGACGATAATCACAGAGAAGAACTGCATCACACAGTGTCCGCTCCAACAGCCGTCAATCAAAAACAGCAGGAAGTCCATACATGGCGCCTCCTAGGCCTCTGCAGAGATTGAATGTGTTTATTTTTTTCCACGTGCTGAAGCATCTCAGCAGCAGATTCAATCAATATTAGCATATGACGTGGCTTTCAAGGGTTGCCTTTCACACCAACTATCAAATGTGGTCAATTTATTTCCCACATTATCTCATTAAAAACAAATGTGATTACTATTGAAATTAGTGGTTGTTGGCTAAGGAATAACAGCTGCTTAATTTTTGTTTTCATTTTCAAATTCTGACCCTATTACCGTTAAAAATTAAAATCAAACTCAGAATTAACCATATGTAGTAAACGACTGAAATTGAAACAAATCAGGAACACACGTGCATGTAAATGTTTCTTAAGTAAAATCTAACGTCCTTTAAGGATTTATTAGTAATCTCCTTGAGCTCAAGCCCCACCTTCTAAGTTATTTATGTCCTTGGAACAGTTCCTTAGCTTCACCCTGTTTATTCATCCACAAAACAGCCATAAGAACGTCTATCTCCTAGGACGTGGAGAGAATTAGATAATGTATGGAAATGGACAGGAGAGGGTCTGGCAGGTTGTAAACACTCTATTACATGTCTGCTATAACTAATATTGCACATTTCCCACTCACTAAAAACTATTAATTGCAATAAACAGTTAGGTGTTGCTCAGGAGGATAGATATATTCTTTGGTCTCAATAATTTGGTTGAACAGATGAGGGGATACCAAAAAAAAAAAAGAAAAGCCAAATGAATTTTTTCCCCAAAGCTATGCATTTAATTTTTTAAAAATCATTTTATTACAACTTTTATCACAATCCATACATACATCAATTGTGTCAAGCACATTTGTACATATATTGCTATCATCATTCTCTAAACACCTGCTTTCTATTTGAGCCCTTGGTATCAGCTTAATTTTTTTTTTCTTCTTTTACATTTTATTAGGGACTCATACAACTCTTACCACAATCCATACATATACATACATCAATTGTATAAAGCACATCCATACATTCCCTGCCCCAATCATTCTCAAGGCATTTGCTCTCCACTTAAGCCCCTTGCATCAGGTCCTCTTTTTTTTCCCCTCCTCCCTCCCCCTTCCCCCCTCCCTCATATGCCCTTGGTAATTTATACATCGTTGTTTTGTCATATCTTGCCCTATCCGGAGTCTCCCTTCCCCCCTTCTCTTCTGTCCCTCTCCCAGGGAAGAGGTCACATGTGGATCCTTGTAATCAGTTCCCCCTTTCCAACCCACTCACCCTCCACTCTCCCAGCATCGTCCCTCACACCCTTGGTCCTGAAGGTATCATCCACCCTGGATTCCCTGTACCTCCAACCCTCATATGTACCAGTGTACAGCCTCTGTCCTATCCAGGCCTGCAAGGTAGAATTCGGATCATGGTAGTTGGGGGGAGGAAGCATCCAGGATCCGGGGGAAAGCTGTGTTCTTCATCGATACTACCTCACACCCTAATTAACCCATCTCCTCTCCTAAACCCCTCTATGAGGGGATCTCCATTGGTCGACACTTGGGCCTTGGGTCTCCACTCTGCACTTCCTCCTTCATTTAATATGATATATATATACATATATATACATACATATATACATATACACATATATACACACACTTATATCTTTTTTTTTTTTGCATGATGCCTTATACCTGGTCCCTTGGCACCTCGTGATCGCACTGGCCGGTGTGCTTCTTCCATGTGGGCTTATTTGCTTCTGAGCTAGATGGCCGCTTGTTCACCTTCAAGCCTTTAAGACCCCAGACACTATCTCTTTTGATAGCCGGGCACCATCAGCTTTCTTCACCACATTTGCTTATGCACCCATTTGTCTTCAGCGATCCTATCATGGAGGTGTGCAGTCAATGATATGATTTTTTGTTCTTTGATGCCTGGTAACTGATCCCTTTGGGACCACTCACTCACTCAGGCTGGTGTGTTCTTCCATGTGGACTTTGTTGCTTCTGAGCTAGATGGCCGCTTGTTTATCTTCAAGCCTTTAAGACCCCAGTCACTATCTCTTTTGATAGCCGGGCACCATCAGCTTTCTTCACCACATTTACTTGTTCACACACTTTGGCTCCAGCCGTTGTGTCGGGAGAGTGAGCATCATAGAGTTCCAATTTAATAAAAGAAGGTATTCATGCATTGAGGGAGTGTTTGAGTAGAGGCCCAAGGTCCTTCCGCCACCTTAATACTTGACCTATAAATATAGACACATAGATCTATTTCCCCATCCTCCTATATATATTTGCATGTACATGTCTTTGTCTAGACCTCCATGAATGCCCTTTGACTCCTAGCTCTTTCCTCCATCTCCCTTGACTTTCCTCCTGCCCTACTACCATGCTTCATCGCCACCTGGGCTAGAGTATACCTCTTCTCTAAGCAACCTTACCCTTGATCATTTCCCAGCAGGCCTGCCACTCCCACTTCTCTACCATTTGGGGTCCCATGTTTTTCCCTTGTCCCTGGGTTTGTTAACACAACCTATCACCTTCAAAGCACTCTTCATTACACTCAATACGTCTGTCAAATCTGCCATTCCATTCTTTGAAACATTTTTCAAACTCATGTGTTTTGATGGGTGACAGCACCTCCCTTGGTTTTTTCTTTACCTCTTCTATATTGTCAAATGGCTGTACTTTCATGTCCCCCTTCATACGTGGAAACAAAAGGAAGTCTCACGGAGTGAGGTCAGGTGAGTAAAGTGTGTGGGACAAGAGAGGCTAGCTGTTTGTTGCCAACAAGTGGTGCACTGAGATGGCAGCGTGAGCAGGTGCATTGTCCTGGTGGCAAAACCAGTCTCCTGTCTGCCAAAAATCAAGCCTTTTTTTTTGTCAAACACTGTTATGCTATCTTTTCAGAACCTCTAAATAGAAAGCTTGATTAACAGTCTGACCTGGCGGAACAAATTCCAAATGTACTATCTCCCTCACATAAAAAAAAGGAGCATTTACTTGATCTTTGATTTTACTTGCTGAGCTCTTTTTGGGTGATGTGCTGATGGCATCCTCCACTGCCTTGATTGATGTTTGTTTTGGGGTCATAATTATAGCATCAAGCCTCCTCACCAGTAATGACCTTGGGGGAAAGTCTGGGTTGCTTCGGGGAGCTGTTCTTTCAAAGCACGGCATGTTTCCAGTCGAAGCTCTTTTTCTTGGTCAGTCAGAACCCGAGGCACACATTATGGAGTGACCCTTCTCATTCCCAAATCATCTGATAAAATTTGCAGAATCTAGCTCCAAGATATTCCAGATAACTTCCCATCTCTTCAATGGTCTTTGAGCACAAGAGCATGAATTTTATTGACATTTTTATCCATTCTGAAGTTGATTGACATCTAGAATGAAGTTTGTCATCAGTTGACATTTCACCTTTTTTGAAATGAAAAACCACTCAGACACAAGTTTTTCCCATAGCGCTGTCCTTATAAGCTGTATTCAACATCACAACAGTTTCTGCGGCATTTTTCCTGAGCAGGAAACAAAATTTCACACCCACACACTATTATCACAAAAATATGAGGTTTAAAAAAATATGAGGGTTGAGTGAAATTGCTTTCATGAAAAAATTCACTGTGACCAGAGAGAACCTTCCCAGGAGACGTCACTGGGTGCACTAACTCAGAGTGAGTTGCTAGATGCCTAACAGGAAAATGTGTACTAAGAAAGCTCTGCCCAGCAGAGCTTTTTGCCATTTTGCAGTGGGGGGGGGTACCCACCTCATGTACTAGAACTTTGGGGATGTAGAGGGCTCCTCTGAGGCCTCTGATGGGAGGGACAGGAGAGGGAGAGACCCCTGACTCCCAGAGAGAGGGGAAAGGAATGGAGATTTTGTGAAGTCGCTGTTGTTGTTTAGTTGTCATCAGTAGATTGACTTGTAGGCACCCTATGCACAATAGAACAAAATGCTGCCTCATCTTCAGCCATGGTAAAGGGTGGGGGTCTTCTTCATTCTCTAAACCCTGGGGGAGGGGGAGGGAGAGGGAGGGGGTAAGAGAGGGAGTTGGAAGGGCGGAGAAAAGGATTTGAGAAAGTGAAAGCAGTCGGAGTAAGAAGTGTGCTGAAAGATAGTAATAGTAAAAGAGTCTTGATCTTGGTAGGAGTGGTTCTCAATCGCGAGAGCACATTACAATAGCCTAGGCTGGTCTCCAGACCATTTCATCACAATCTCTGAGGACCAGAACCAGACATCAGCATTTTTCAAATGCCCCATATTGCCCCAATTCATTGCCAACTCATAGTGACCCTACAGGATGAGGTAGAACTGCTTTCTGAGACTGTCACTCTTTATGGGAATAGAAAGCCCAGTCTTTCTCCCCCTCAAGCTCCTCAGATGACTCCAATGTGGTACCAGATCTGAGGCCCACTGAGCGAAGGATGAGAAAGGCAGATGGTGACTCTTGAGTGGGGGAATGCTACTGTGATGGGCAACCCAGAGTCTCCAAAAGAGATGGGGCGGGTAAGTGTTAGGCTGGATTGACAGATCATCTGAGATCCATCTCTGTGCAATACTTCATGATAATTGTTTCTTGGCAGACTTAGTTGAGGTTCCGTTGGTCTATAAAAGGAAGAAATAAATTTAGGCCAGCATATGAGAAAGGAGGAATCTGTGGGAAAGGTATTAATGACAAGTTGCCTCACAGAAGCCAAGAGAAATGGAGACATAGTAGAGCTGTGGCTGAAGCATTAAGGAGTCAAGGAATCACACTCTCAAGTTCTGCCACTAAGAAGACAGGTTAAGGCTGCTCAGACTCTTAATTCCAAATTCCTGGGAGAGAGGCTGATGGGTCCAGCATGACCCAGGTGGCAATGCCTAGACCTATCAGCCACAGCCCGGGAATAAAGGCTCACATGGGTTGGCCTTTCCCTGTGCCTCTGAGAGGGTTCTCAAAGATAGGGTCTCAAGTGAGCCCAACAGACCCCGGAAGAAGGAGTCACCACTCCATCTTTCTCTAGTGACAGATCACAGTGGAGCAGTGAATAGAGAAGACCAATTCTAGGGATCTTCAGAGCTGTAGATTGTGAAGGTAGGCATGACAAACTGTCAGGACCTACACGTATCAGGAGGCCAGGGAAGCTGTGTACTTAGAGATGAACTGTGAGAATAAGGAGCAGTCACTGGAACAGGGGTCCTGGGGCACCTGCTGCGTTACTGAGCGCATTTAATCCTCACAGCCACCATGTGATACAGCACTATTGCTGTCCTCTTCTCAGATGAGAAAACAGAGTCCATTCCGAGCAGGTGACTTGTCCAAAGTCACACCAATTCACAGTCAAGTACCTGAGTCTATGCTCCCATGGGCTCTGGATATGAATCTGAAAAGATGGGACATCTTGGTAACGCCAATGAGAGTAGGTGTAGGAAAAGTAGAGTCAGAACGAAATGATGGGGAACAGATCTGACGTCAAAGCCTTTGAGGGAGAACACTTCTAAGAGACGAGGACCCCATGTTGTTGGGTGGTTGAGGGCAAGTGTTAAGAAAATAGACAAGAAGCCTATGACTCCATTAACTGACCATTCTAATAACCATATTTCAAGGAGATAGAGTTAGGAGATAGAGTTGAAGCACACTGGTGAACTCTTGCTTTGGTGTTCAGCCTTTCACGATTCCTAAGACTGTAAGTCCCTCACGTGCTGAACTGAACCAAACAAAATTCTCTGTCATGGAGTCGATTCTGACTCATAGCAACCCGACAGGACCGAGTAGAACAGCACCTATGAGTTTCTGAGACTCTAACTCTTTAAAAAAAATTTTATTTTGCCCAGTTTTTAGGGGCTCATACAACTCTTATCACAATCCATACATACACCAATTGTGTAAAGCACATTTGTACATTCATTGCCTTCATCATTCTCAAAACATTTACTCTCCACCTAAGCCCCTGGCATCAGCTCCTCATTTTCCCCTCCCTCACTGCTCCCCCCTCCCTCAGGAACCCTTGATAATTTATAAATTATTATTTTGTCACATCTTGCCCTGTCTGACGTCTCCCTTCACCCACTTTTCTGTTGTCCGTCCCCCAGGGAGGAGGTCACATGTGGATCCTTGTAATCAGTTCTCCCTTTAGACTGTAACTCTTTATAGGAGCAGAAAGCCTCATCTTTCTTCCATGATGCAGCTGACAGTTTTGAACTACTGACCTTGTGACTAATAGTCCAATACATAACCTACTATACCACCGAGGCACCTTTTCTTAAGGAGGAGGCTCAATAAATGTTCTATTGGTGGCTCTACACTGAGGGTTTGAGACCGACTCTCCCTCTGTTTCCTATCCTGGAGCACTGAAACTGAGTTACTAACCGAGAAACTCCCTGCTCTCCATACTGGATGCTCTGGTAGTGCTGTCTAACCGTTCCTGCACTGACTCGCTGCCATTGGAATGGGACTTAATTATGCAAAGTGTGACAGATCATTTAAAAGTTGTTAGCTGCTGAGGAAGCACATTTGTGATGTGGAGGGAAAAAGCCTTTGCATTTTGCTAAGTTTCACATCCTCTCTGAGCACTTTTTCGTGGGTAAGAACTGAAATTTGAAATGATTACCCTGCAGATTTATGAAACGTCTTGACTACGTGTGACAATGGGAACATGCTCAGCAGTCTCTAACAGTGGGAGAGAAAATGATCTGCTCCGAGACCGTGGCTCTGTGACATAAGTGGGATGTAAACGCCTCACCTCCCATCCGCACCCGAAGGCCTCATGGCCCTCGTCTCTTCCACCCTCAGTGGATCCCTTCCTGAGGTCAGCCTGACTGCCCTCAGCCTACCGGTGCTGAGAGGTGTGCTTTCGGGGACAAACCCTCCTGGTGATAATAATACAGAGTCCAGTCAATACACGGCACCTTCGTTTCCTCAGGTGGTTCGTACAGACTAGTGATGAAACAGCGGAAATTCACTCTCTTGAGGATCTGAAGATCAGAAGTCCAGAAGCAAGGTGTTGGCAGGGGTGACTTTTTCTCCTAAGGGAAAAATCTGTGCCATGACTTTCTCTCAGCTCCTGGTGGTCTGTGGAGCATCTTGGTGGGTACATGCACCATCCCAGTCTCTGCCTCTGTGATCGCATGACATTATTCCTGTGTGTCTGGGTCGCCTCTCTTCTAAGGGCACAGCAGTCGTGTTTGCTTAGGAGGCACCCACCCTCTTCCAACATGACCTTGTGCTAATTTCACTAAGGACATCTGCAAAAGCACCATTTCCAAGGAAGGCCAGATTCACAGGCATGGGGGGGTAGGAGTTCAACGTATCTTTTTTTTTTAATTTCCGGGGAGGGTGTACAACTTAACCCATAACACATAAGTGAATTAGGCTATGATTCAGTTAGCCTATTGACATAGGCTTCCCCCTCATTGCCATAGAGAAAAACTGCTGTGCCATGATACCTTTGTCCCTCAAAGTGTTGAGGACCCATCGCTAGCACGGGGATCCTCTGGGAGCTTGTTAGAAATGCAGAGTCACAAGCCCTGGCCAGAATTGCTTAAGAAGTTGCATTTCAGCAAGATGTGCCAGGCATCCCTACACATCTTATATTCTGCGAAGCATGGGTTCAATACCCTGGTCAGTTAAGATTTCCTCAAGGGTAAGTTCTCTTCCATTTGTTCATGTAACGTCTGTTCCCAGCACAGTTAGCAGGGATTCGGTTATTCTTTGCTACATCGAATTGGGTGGTTTTTATGCAAAGGCATGCACTTACAAACGTGTTGCAGCTTTTAAAGCACAGAGAGTGGCAGGAGCATGAAAGACAGACAAGCAGTGTCTTTCATTAATTTCTTCAGCTGATGTGTATCGAGCCCCTAAGATGTGCCCAGCATTGTTCTAGGTATTGGGCATTCAGTAGCGAATAAGATGCACTGGTCCCTGCCCTCATGGAGCTGATTTTCCTGGGTACACGCAAAGGGAGCAGTAAGAATTTCTCCAGAGTCCCAGAAGGGCACAACCAGTTAACATGCTCAACAAACTTGGCTGCTAACCAAAAAGTTGGAGGTTTAGATCTAAACGGAGGTGCCTTAGAAGAAAGACTTCATGATTGATTAAAAACAAAGCAACACCGTTACTATAAACCCGGAGAAGCACAGTTCTACGTTGACACATTTGAACATGGTGTAGCCATGAGCCATAATCCACTTGATGACAAGTGGTTGAGAACAGCTCTTCAATCAATGGGTGGATGTATGGATTGTGATAAGAGTTGTATGAGCCCCCAATAAAATGATTTTTAAAAAAAAGAAGAAGAAGAAAAGCCCCACTCTTCGAAGCAAACGTGAATACGGCCTTTGGGCGATTGCATCTTTTGCCTTCTTTGCCAGAAATGAAGGTCTCCACTAATTTTTTTGAGATCAACGTTTCTTCCTTGTTTCTTTCCGCCCTCGCTGTCCCTAGAAGAGTAGACAAAGGCACGCTTTCCCACCTTTCAGTGCGGACCAGAAGTCTAAATCCGGAGTTGAGAAGGGTCTTTCGTACTTTTCATGAGACTCAGTTTTATGGCCCCACTGATGAGTCACTGCTCGTGCCGGCTGTGTCCTGTGTAACACAAGCATGACCACCATCCGTCGACCGCCTCGGGATATTCTTTCTGTGACAGTTTGATGTCTGACAGTCACTAGACAGGAGGAATTTACCTTAAAATGTCCTTTTGGTTTTTTCTAAGTCACCTCCCAATTCTGGAGAACCTAAACTATGACACTTGAGTTGAACCAACACTTTTTAAAGTTGCAAGTATGTCACTTTTGTCCACCACTTATTAAATAGTTCTGGATTTTCTGCCATACAATAAGCACCCTGGGAATAGCGAGAGGATCCATTTATTTTTTAAAAAAGGAGTATGATGAAAACTGATTTTAATGTCTTTAGTTTTAGGGGCAGCCAAGTGGAGATAGTATGGGACTGTTGAAGAGCGATGCATCATCATTTAATAAATTCTTTTCTTCTGCTCAGTGGAATACCATATAGCCCTTCAGAAAGAATATTTAAAATTTAACAACATTTAATAGCTTGCAAAGATTAGCCTGATATTTTAGCTTCAAAGGTTAAAAAAATAGAACACAGAATGAGCTCCTTTTAATTTAAAATACACGATTTAAAAGATCTAGAGAGGAGTAATATCAAAATATCAATAATATTTCTTTTCTATTTCAACATTTTATAGGCACCTAATCCACATATCATACAATTCAATATTTCAACTGTTCAATCATCTCAGGAGTCATACAATCAATTTTAGAACATTGTTTCTTAATAATATTTCTCATTGGAATCCTGGGTGGTGCTAACAGCTAAATGCTCACCTACCAGCCAAAAGATTGGTGGTTGGAACCCACGCAGAAGCACCTCCGAAGACAGGCCTGGTGATCTGCTGCTGGACAGCCACAGCCTCAGAAACCCAGGGCAGTTCTGCTCTGCACATGGGGTCCCCGCGGGATGGCATCAACGCAGGAGCCACCAGCACCAGAGGTTCTGACATTAATATTTGGGGTTAGGATCCCTTTAGCAGTCCGGAGGTGAAGTACCACTGGGGTTGGTGGTTCGGACCCAATGATCCAGTTGTTTTCCATCTTCCATGAGTGATTGAACCCATGTGGTGGCAGCGGATGCAGATGGCCCAGGCCTGAGGAGTAAACGCTAAGATACTTAGCCAAAAATGAGGCAATGTTCTCATCCAGGCATCTTTTGTTATGAATAAGAAAAGACCTTTCCAGATTCTCTGCACTTCCCTGCCCTTTAGGTCTCCTTGGCCAGCACTGGGCTACGTGTCCATGTAGTTTGGGGACCACATGTCAAAGCCAGTCATTGACAAGAAGGCTGAACCCACCAACTCGGCGAGAAGATGCAAAGGAATAGCAAAGGGCTGCCTGGCACCATCCTCTGAGCCCTGGTGGTTATTAATGATGGGCTATAACTCAGTCTGGACTTGGAGACCCTTTCAGATGCCTGACCCGTGACCAAAGGATTGCTCCCAGCACATTGCCAACAGTGAGCCTTGATGATCGTACTGCTAGAGAAAGCACTGCTCTGTCCCTGCAACACCTTCCAACTTACCCTCCGGGGCAAGAGAGGGACACAAGCTGTAGCAGTTGCTCTCACTCAGGGTGGCAGTTACCTAATCTCCTGTCAACATGCGTGAAGGCATGGAGTCAAGCCTGTCATTCGGGTCAGAGCCAATGAAGCCTCTGTGTGGGCATGGCCTTCTCCTGAGGATTCTGGGAACTCCTGTCTTTTCCCCTGAAGGTGAGGACACACCCTCTCTGCTTCACATTCCTGTTGGCAGGCCACATGGAGACACACGGATGGAGCCAGAGCCCTGGAGCCGGAGGAGTCACGTGGAGACCCATGCCAACGCTGAGATGCTTTCACTGCTGGATCCACCAGACTTCCCATCCACAGGTCTGTGATCTTCCTGTATTTGACGTCATTATATGGCTGTGTGAGTCTAAATAGGAATTTATGGACTAGTATCATACATATAGGCTGTGGTAGTTACATACTCTGGTGTCATTTTGAGTATTCAGAATGAAGGGGTGGCGTCAAGCCTGTCAATCAGGCCATAGCCAATGAGGCTTCTGTGTGGGCATGGCCTTCTCCTGAGGATTCTGGGAACTCCTGTATTCCTCCTTGGAGGCGGAAGACACTCTCTCTGCTCACTCCCTGTGAGAAGACACACATGGAGAGAGGCTGATAGAGCCAGAACTCTGGAGCCAGAGAAGCCAAGTGGAGACCCCTGCCAATGCTGAGATGCTTACTGTGTTATTGTATGTGTTTCATGAGTCTGAAGACGATTTTATAGATTGGTATGGGACATATGGGCTAATATCGGACTTATGGACTTGATCTGTGCTGCGCTGGGATGTTTTCTCAATATTCAATTGCTCTTAGATATAAAGCTCTTTCTTATACACATGTGAGTGTCTATGAATTTGTTTCTCTAGTCTACCCAGACTAACACATGGGCTCATATCGGACTTATAGACTTGATCTGGACTGGGCTGGGATGTTTTTTAATATATTGTTTCTTTGATACAAAGTTCTCTCTTACACATATATGAGTCTCCATGAATTTGTTTCTCTAGTCTACTTGGACTAACACACTCAGACTCCACTGTTTAAGTGTGCTTCTAAGAACATGGCCAATCCCTCTTCCCCCAGAAGAATTTACTTCAGAGACAGCACTGAAGCTACAGCTCAGGGAGAGGGACATGTCTGATCAGAGCACAAAGGAGTGAATGAGGGGGGAGAAAGAGAGAGTGGAGCACATCCTGGCCCACCAAGCCTTGAGGATGAAATCCCTGCTGAGAGCAGCCAATGCACAGAAAAGATCATATGGCCAGCCCCACTACGAGACATGATAGCCCTCACTCACCCATAACCCTACTGGGGGAAACACTGGAGACACAATGGAGGATTTGTGCCCGATCTGAACCCACCACACTGAGGCAAAACACTGAGGGAATGCAACAGAACAGCAAGGGGAGCAGAGCAAGGGAGTACCAAAAATAGACTTTGGGACCAGGGTGTGGCACCCCATCACACTCAACTGGAAAATACTCTTAAAGACAGAACTTTGTTTTTTGGTGTCATTGGTTTTTGTTGTTGTTTTCTTTTCTTCTGTTGCTTTGTTTTGATGACTTGTTTTGTGCATATTCTTTTCTCTGCAGGTCTATCTAGATAAAATAGGCGGGATAAACAATCTGGAGGAGAAAACAATGGGACTGATGGTTGGGGGGAATGGGAGATGGGGAGGTGGGGGAAAGGAAGTGGGTGTTAACAAACCCAGAGACAAGGGAACAAAAGTGATCCAAAATCAATGTCAAGGAGGGTGTAGGCAGCCTGGTAGGGCTTGATCAAGGGTAATGTAACCAAGAGGAATTACTGAAACCCAAATGAAGGCTGATCATGATAGTGGGTCAAGAGGAAAGTAAAAGGAAATAGAGGAAAGGACTAGGAGGCAAAGGTCATTTATAGAGATCTGAATACAGGCATGTACATATATAAATATATTTACATATGAGGATAGGGAAATAGATCTATGTGCATATATTTATAGGTTTAGTATTTGGGGGGGAGGTTCTAAGTGTGTAACTCTTTTTTTTAAAATCATTTTATTAGGGACTCATACAACTCTTATCACAATCCATACACACATCAATTGTGTAAAGCACATTTACACATTCATTGCCCTCATCATTCTCAAAACATTTGCTCTTCACTTAAGCCCCTGGCATCAGCTCCTCTTTTTTTTCTGCTCCCTTCCTGCTCCCCCATTCCTCATGAACCCTTGATAATTTATAAATTATTATTATTTTGTCATGTCTTACACTGTCTGGTGTCTCCCTTCACCCACTTTTATGTTGGCCATCCCCCAGGGAGGAGGTTATGTGTAGATCCATGTAATCAGCTTCTCCTTTCCACCCAACCCTCCCTTCACCTTCCTGGTATTGTCACTCTCTCACCACTGGTCCTGAAGGGATCATCTGTCCTGCATTCTCTGTGTTTCCAGTTCCTATCTGTACAAGTGTACATCCTCTGGTCTAGCCAGATTTGTATGGTAGAATTAGGATCATGATAGTTGGGGGAGGAGGGGGGGAAAGAAGCATTTAGGAACTAGAGGAAAGTCGTATGTTTCATCGTTGCTACACTACACCCTGACTAGCTCGTGTCCTCCCTGAGACCCTTCTGTAAGCAGATGTCCAATTGCCTACAGATGGGCTTTAGGTCTCCACTCCGTGCTTCCCCTCATTCAAAATTATATGAGTTTTTGTTCTGATGATGCCTGATGATAGTTCAGTATTAAGGTAGCAGATGGGCATTGGGCCTCTACTCAAGTACTCCCTCGATGCAAGAACACTTTGTTTTATTAAACTGGCATTCCATGATGCTCACCTCCCTGGTACAATTGCTGAAGACAAAGCAGGTGCATAAGCAAATGTGGTGAAGAAAGCTGATGGTACCTGGCTATCAAGAGATCTAGCATCTGGAGTCTTAAAGGCTTGAAGATAAACAAGGGGCCACTTAGCTGAGAAGCAACAAAGCCCACCAGCCTATGTGATCACAAGGTGTCAATGGGATCAGATTTCAGGCCTGGAAGAACAAAAAAATCATATCATTGTGAATGAGGAGGAGTGCAGAGTGGAGACCCAGAGCCCATCTGTAGGCAATTGGACATCCCCTTACAGAAGGGTCGTGGGGAAGAGACGAGCCAGTCAGGGTGCAGTATAGCACCGATGAAACATACAACTTTCCTCTAGTTCTTGAATGCTTCCTCCCTCCCACTATCATGATCCCAATTCTACCTTACAAATCCGGCTAGCCCAGAGGATATACACTGGTACAGATAAGAACTGGAAACACAGGGAATCCAAGACAGATAAACCCCTCAGGACCAATAATGAGAGTAGTTATACCAGGAGGGGAAAGGGAAGGTGGCAGAGAAAAGGGGAACTGATCACTAGGTTCTACATAACCCCCTCCCTGGGGGATGGACAACAGAAAGGTGGGTGAAGGGAGATGTTGGACAGTGTAAGACATGACAAAATAATAATAACTGATCAATTATCATGGGTTCATGAGAGAGTGGACTGGAGATGGAGGGGGTAAAAGGAGGAGCTGATACCAAGGGTTCAAGTAGAAAGAAAATGTTTTGAAAATGATGATGGTAACAAATGTACAAATGTGCTTGACACAATGAATGGATGTATGGATTGTGATAAGAGTTGTACGAGTCCCCAATAAAATTATTTTTAAAAGAAAAAAGAAAGAAAGAACTTGGCCAACTTCCAATTGCCAGGAATTATACTTCTGAGTCCAAGAGCTCTTTTCAGATCTGGGAACTCTCTGCTGGGAATTAGCAATTTCTCCCCAGTAGCTTTCAACTAATGATTGATGGATATCGCTGTCTAAATATCTGATTACTCACCTTTCTGGTAGACTAGTTCTGAGGCATCTATCCCATTTCCCAGATTATGCTCCGATTGCTCGCTGTGATAGCTGGCTTACTTATGTGGCCTTTATTAGTCTCCTCCTTGTCTCCTTTCTTCTCTTCCCTACCACTGTTCCTGTTTCTACCAAATAAATTTCAACCAAAAATCACCATTGAGTTGATGTCAACTCATAGTAACCTTATATGACAGGGTAGAACTGCTCTTGTGAGTTTCTGAGACTGTAACTCTTTACAGGAATAGAAAGCCTCATCTTTCTCCCACAGAGTGGCAGGTAGTTTAGAACTTCAGACCTTGTGGTTAGCAGCTCAACACATAACCACAAGAGCTCCTTCCCAAATAAATTGTTTGCACTTAAATAAATGCAGAGTCTTCTGGGGAAACTCAGACTAAGATATAAACTAGCCTGCACTGGAAAAGAAATACAACCAGAAAACTCCTTAGAAATAGGATGGTGAGTCTTTTGCTCGCTCACTTTGGGCAGTTTGGTGGGAAATACCAGTCACTTAAAAAGTGGCATCTTTCTCTCTTGAAACAGCTGGTGGCTTTGAACTACTGACCTTGGGGTAAGCAGCCCAACCTGTAACCGCTACATCACCATTTGATGGGCATCTTTTGGTAAAAGAAAGGATCAGTAAAAATGGAGGAACACCTTGAATGAACTGACAGAATAGCCACAACAATGAACTCAAACATACCAACTCTCGTGAAGATGGCATGGGACAGGGAGATATGTAGCTCTTTCACACATCAGTTTCCGTCAATCAGTGCCAACTCTATGGCAACTAACACGACCAAGTAAGCCCCACAGGAAGCCAGGACACCTCGGATGAGGTATAAGATGGGAGACACTCTAATACAAACAATTTTACACTTTGAAGGACAAGTGCATCTACTGCGAGCTGAGTATGTACGTAGACTGACAGGTCCAAGACATAATCAGAGGCGCGGTGGGGAAGAGTGCGTGGTTTCAACGTCTGTGTCCTTAGGAATATGGACTCTGGTGAGTGTTGGACCTGAAAAAGGATTTTAGAGAGTGTTAGCCTGGCTTTTGACTAATTAAGTGCAAGAAGTCAATAATATAGTGGTGTAAATGCAGAAGGAAGAAAATCTTTAAAACTTCTTTATGTGATTTTCCATTTCCACCCATTGTTTTCTGTGTCTCACTAAGCTAGGCATTTTTTTTAATCATTTGTAACAGCTTTTATTGGGCATTCTGTATTTTTTTTTCTTTTTTTACATTTTATTAGGGACTCATACAACTCTTATCACAATCCATACATATACATACATCAATTGTATAAAGCACATCCATACATTCCCTGCCCCAATCATTCTCAAGGCATTTGCTCTCCACTTAAGCCCCTTGCATCAGGTCCTCTTTTTTTCCCCCTCCCTCCCCATTCCCCCTTCCCTCATGTGCCCTTGGTAATTTATACATCGTTATTTTGTCATATCTTGCCCTATCCAGAGTCTCCCTTCCCCCCTTCTCTGCTGTCCCTCTCCCAGGGAAGAGGTCACATGTGGATCCTTGTAATCAGTTCCCCCTTTCCAACCCACTCACCCTCCACTCTCCCAGCATCGTCCCTCACACCCTTGGTCCTGAAGGTATCATCCACCCTGGATTCCCTGTACCTCCAGCCCTCATATGTACCAGTGTACAGCCTCTGTCCTATCCAGCCCTGCAAGGTAGAATTCGGATCATGGTAGTTGGGGGGAGGAAGCATCCAGGATCTGGGGGAAAGCTGTGTTCTTCATCGGTACTACCTCGCACCCTAATTAACCCATCTCCTCTCTTAAACCCCTCTATGAGGGGATCTCCATTGGTCGACACTTGGGCCTTGGGTCTCCACTCTGCACTTCCCCCTTCATTTAATATGATATATATATACATATATATACATACATACACACACTTATATCTTTTTTTTTTTGCATGATGCCTTATACCTGGTACCTTGGCACCTCGTGATCGCACTGGCCGGTGTGCTTCCTCCATGTGGGCTTTTTTGCTTCTGAGCTAGATGGCCGCTTGTTCACCTTCACGCCTTTAAGACACCAGACACTATCTCTTTTGATAGCCGGGCACCATCAGCTTTCTTCACCACATTTGCTTATGCACCCATTAGTCTTCAGCGATCCTATCATGGAGGTGTGCAGTCAATGATATGATTTTTTGTTCTTTGATGTCTGGTAACTGATCCCTTCGGGACCACTCGATCACACAGGCTGGTGTGTTCTTCCATGTGGACTTTGTTGCTTCTGAGCTAGATGGCTTGTTTATCTTCAAGAGCTAGGCATTTTTTACAGTGATTCTTCACTCTTTGAAGTATGTTGCCATATTCTGCATCTCTTCCCACCCCCTCAACAGTAATAGATTCGGTCAATATCATTTTCCTTGTGTGAGAAAGAAAGAGCGAGGCAAGGGAGAGGGGACATGCATTTGGCTCATTCAGATCCAACAGGAAGCCACCAGGAAAACCGTTCCTGACCGACCAACATATAGCTCGTGACCTCTGAGTCCTGTAAAAACAAGTTAAAGCCGGGCTAGTTATTTCCGGAAGGCAATTAAAAGTTTCTAATCTGGAAATTAGAAAGCCTTTGGGGGGGGGAGGGACTGTCACCACATTAATGACGTGGACTACTCAGATCCGTATAGATCTCAAATGTAATGCCAAATTAATTTACTCCTTACAGTATGTACTTTATCTTCATCCCTGTTTGCCTATCCAATTTCTTCCCAGATAAAACCCCGCCTCCTTCAGGAAGCTCTCCATGACTTGTCCACCAACACTATGCCATTGTATGTTCAGTGCTGGTTGCCTAGCTCCTTGCGCGGCACATGGCACACAAGAGAAGTTTAATGTGTATGATTAAAATGTGCTTTACTCCTGCATTCTTACTGCTGCGGAGTCAATTCCAACTCAAAGTGACCCTATGGGTAGAACTGGGTTTCCAAGGCTGTACATCTTTATGGAGTAGAAACCCTCATTTTTTTCTGAGGAGCAGCTGGTGGATTTGAACTGCTGACCTTGTGCTTGGCAACCCAACACTTAACCCACCAGGGTTCCTTAAATGTGCCTCAGGTTCAGCAAAGGCAAGCAAAGCCTCAAGGACAGTTAAGGCTTTCCTCAAGAAAGCCACAAAATGTCTTTTGGGGACCACCTGTCACTTCATGCACATTCCTGACACTTGGTTTTTCTTTGGAATTCTGAGTGTTCCTCTTTGACAGAGCACCTCCGAAGGCCAGCAATTATGAGCTAATTATTCTGTTGACAACCCAACAGAAAGTTCTACTAAACAAGATGTTGTGTGAGATGTAAGGTTGTACTACAGGGGCCAACTGCTGTTTTAGGTCCCAACCTTAACTACCTCTTAAGGAGAACACTTCTTAAGTCTTAAAAGAGACAAAGGCAACACAAACCCACAGACACATCATCCTGATGAGGGAGGCCATTAACATAAGGTCAAATGGAGGAGTCAGTCGGCTGCCAGTTACACAG
Source organism: Tenrec ecaudatus (assembly GCF_050624435.1). Lineage (NCBI taxonomy): Eukaryota > Metazoa > Chordata > Mammalia > Afrosoricida > Tenrecidae > Tenrec > Tenrec ecaudatus. The sequence continues at coordinate 80,644,315 of NC_134538.1, forward strand.
GAAGGAACAAAGGGAGCTGTCACATATTCGTGATTGGTGACTGATCAATATGTCATAGTTTCAGGTGGGACTACAGAAGCAGTCATCAGGGCTGTGATGGAATACATACACATGTTAGATAGAAGAGCTTACAAGAAAGGTCCAATGCCGTTCAATCAAGGCCTTCAGGGCACAACTAAGAGGGCATGACATGTCTAACACCACTGGCTCCACAGGAGAAAGATGGGGCATTTTACTCCCGTAAAGAGTTACAGTCTCGGAAGCCCACATGCGCAGTTTTACCCTGTGCTACTGATTGGTCATGCATCAGAACTGACTCAATGGCAGTGAGTTTGGCTTGGTACTGTCCTCAGTACAGTTGTCTCCATCCAGGACACACCCTGGGCTGCCTGGAGAAGGGTGGGGGGTATTCTACTTTGCAATGCGCTCAATCTGAGGCCAAGATTATCCCCTGATAAAACCTCAAACTCACTGCCCTGGGGTCAGTTCTAACCCATTACCACCCTATATCTCCATCTTGGTGAAGGAGCAGAAGCAATCCAGTGGAAGCTTAGTCTACGTGGGGACTCTGCAAATGGATTGTAGGCTGTCACCGTCACCCATAGCCTTCTGCAACCCAGGGTGCTCAGATATTAAGCTCTGATACACTGTGTTATCCATGCAAACAGCCACCCTCAAATAGATTGACCCCTTTATGTCCCTGACTCTTAGGTTCATATATGGCCCCCAGTCATTCATTCAACAAGTGTTTGTTGGGCAGTTATGAGCCAGGCACTGTACACCAAAGGTAAAATTTGCAAATCACATTACTGTCACATTACCAGTTTTTGAGACATCTTTCGAAAGTCAGGGCTCACCAATGATAATCTTGGTGTCCAGGCGATACATAGTCCTCATGGCTATTGTGGAATAATATCATTGTTACTATAAAACAATTCTAGATGGAGTGCTCGGTCTGAACTGGATCTAACACCCCTCTTATTAGTGGCCACTCCCTGTTGCCTGATGGAGATAGGAGAGCAGTGAAGGGTATGTCCCTACATTGGTCCTCAGTTTCCTCATGTGCCACATGGCCGTGCAGACTAGGTAATCCGCAAAGCCACCATTTTCAGCAATAGTGTGCTCAAGTCCCAGTCTGGATCCAACATTTTCTCAGTCTCTTTCCTCTTCTTTTTTTTTTCCCCCTGCACTTGCACCTCCCTCGGGGACCTCTCTTTCTTCCCTTTGGTAAAGTTCCATTGAGAACGATGAAGAACTCCTGTGTTTGGAGCCTCCCCACGCCGGCTGCTTCACTCTAGGCCAACACGAAAAACCGTTTAAACTAAGCAAATGCCCGCTTCCCTTTTCTTCATCCCCCATCAGTCTCTGCCAGCTTGATAGAGAAAATATGGCCCTAATAGCTTGCTGTGGAACAAACATTTGCATAACGGTTACCACGGAGCCCATAACTCTCAGCTAATTGGCTGATGGTGATTAAAATGATTAAGTGATTGTAATTTATATGATTAACCAATTAAACCATTCTCAAGTGATTGGCTCAGGGTAGGCCTTGGGATGTGCACTTGTCTCTCAGCATGAAGGCCAACACTCGTGCGTGTTAAATGTTCTTTCAAATGCTGAGTTGTTCCTCTGACCAGCAGGTCTAGTGTTTTACACGAAAGAGCTGAATTTTATTCTGTGAAATAAGTGACTCTCAAAAAATTCAGTGCCTGGCAGAGAAGTAGGAGGTAGACTGTTTAGGATTAACGTACAGGGACAAGGCATGTGTATTGCTCACTAAAACGGTGGCTGTTAGTGGAAAGCCGGCCACATTCCATGAACGTGGAAGACGTGACTTTAGACTTGGGACATGTTGCCTCTGGCTAGCTGGCTTTGTCACTTCCCAGTGTGTTGTGTAATCAAGCTATTTAACATCTTTAAGCATGTGCATTTCTCGACTATAAAATAAGCCTTACCTACTTCTTAAGTTGATTGTGAAGATCAACTCTGATTGTGACCAGAAGAAGGCTCAGAGTTGAAAACCTCTCCACTCAATTCTTGTTCCACTCACAAGAAAGGTTTCGAATGAGAAATAAGATTTAGGCAAGAGTCAGAAAAAGGGTTGGACAGAAAGAAGACCACTTCCGGGGAGGGAAAAAAACAACATGTGAAATGCATACTGAAGCAGGACCGTCAGACCAAGTGGGCAGAACCAAGGGTAGGAAATCCCAAGAAAGCGGGGCCCTGAGAGGACGGGAGGGCAAGGGGCCACGCGCGTCCCCACCCTCTGCCCTGCAAGAGAGCTTGCTCTCAGTCTGGTATTTCTCCCCTCCTATACTTACTGGCTGGAGAGGTGTGGTTGAGGATATTGGCCAACCTTATTGGTTGAATTCAGGTGCACTTCTGTGATGTCACGTCACCAGTGCCTAGGTGTTTTCCCATTGGTGCCAGATATATGCCAGTCTTCCCTGCAATTCCTTTATTGTGGCCTTGCCAGCCAATTTCCGCTAGGCATTCGAGGGGAAAACCGCCCTTTCTCCCTAATCTAGCTACCTGTCAGTTGGTTTTTGTTTTGGTCTTTTTTCCTGCCTCTGTCCCGGTTAAGATTGAATGAAGGGGTCTCTAAAATATATTAGAATTTGCGGCCCCTTTGCCCCTTAGAACAAGGGACTTGGTGAATGTAGTGAATGCAACAGACAAGAGAGAACTCATCCTTCCCATCAAGAAAGACCTCCAGTTCTTTGAGTCAACCAGGCAGGTAGTCAGGAAGCAGAAACAGAACATCCTGTCAGGTAGACAGGGGCTGGCAAAGGGAGAAGAGGTGGGGCTGGCAGGGATGGTAACACCAGGGGAGGTGGAGGACAGTTCCCCAGACCAAAGGAAGGTGAAGGGCAGAGAGGACACATTTCTTAATCAATGGAAGAAGCCAGAGATAGTGAAAAGGTTGGGTGGGCAAAGACAAGATATTCACACTACCCCCACAATGACTGCATAGACGCTCGGGTTTGGGGTCTGAGACAAGGGCACATCAGGAAGTCTGGGCTGTAGGGGTGAGAGGAAGCACCTATCTGGAAAGAGGAGGTACACTACAGAGGATCAGCCAATCACAGGAGACTTGCCAGAAAGCCAGCCTATGGGGGGAGAGCTACCATTAGCAGAATGTAAGGTTAGGCTGTACATTCTGCCAAACCTTTTAGACTAGCTAAGGGCCCTTAAGACTTCTTTGCCAAAGTATCCCCTTCAACAAGTTGACCCTTTCTGTTCAAAACTTTTTTTTGTTTTTTTCTGATTCTGGTCTGAATTTTGTCCCTTGCCTGAAATTGTTTCTGGGAGCGAGTGTGACAAGAACAAAGGAATGGAGAGCCTTGAAACTTGATCCTTCTCCTGGTAACATAATTGTTGGATGAATTAAAGTCCACTGTGATTTGGTGTGCCCTGGGTCGTCCCCCCCCATCACACCACCACCAGGACTCCCCAGTGGTTAGGCTTCAAGGGGCCTCCTTAACAGCAGCTTTTTCTTCCTCTGCACCTGGGGCTCACCCCATCACCTTCCTCCCCAAAGATCCCAAGCTTTTCTAAAAAGGGAGACCGGAAAGAGCCAGTTGGTGGCTAGACTAGGCTGGCAGGCTGTTGGTTTTCAGTATTCCAATTATTAAAAATGTAAAGCCAGCTAGATGATTGGCATTCCTATTTGGGAGCTGCAGCAAGCTAACACAGATGCCTACTTGTGGACGCCTTCCGCCTGGGCCTCTTGTAGTTATTCCATGCTAGCTTAATAAAGGTCTGGAGTGTTGTACTTCCCTTTAAAGAATAAAATGTGTGGCTGTACCGTGGGCTTTACCAGAAACAAATGACAGGGTTACTGCTGCTGCTGCTAAAAGCCAGTTGCCGTCAGAGACTGCAGTCACATCTGGACACAGGTCTTGGCCTGGTGTGCGAACATCCACGGAGAGAATGTGCTGGGCAGGGCAGTCAGTGTCCTGGTCAGAACGGTGCCTCCTAGAAGGTAAGAGTCGGCAGGGTTCTTTCCCCACAATGAGAGTCAGCACCAGCCATGGTGTAGTACCAACCTGTCTCTGCATGCAGAATCCCCAAACACTGCCACAGCATCAGCTCTGACTCATAGCTACCCTATGAGTAGAACTAACTGCTCCTGTGGATTTCTAAAACCATACATCTTTACAGGGGTAGAAAGCCTCATCTTTCTCCTTCAGAGTGGCTGATGGGTTTGAACAGCTGACCTCATGGTTAGCAGCCCTACGTGTAGCCTACTGTACAACCAAGGCTCCTACCCTTTATTTTTTTTAATCATTTTATTGGGGGCTGGTACAACTCTTATCACAATCCATACATCCATCCATTGTGTCAGCCACACTTGTACATTTGTTGCCATCATCATTTTCAAAACATGTTCTTTCTACTTGAGTCCTTGGTATCAGCTCATCATTTTTTCCCTCCCTTCCCTGCCCTCCCTCCCTCATGAACCCTTGATCATTTATAAATTATCATTATTTTTTCATGTCTTACACTGACTGACATCTCTCTTCACCCACTTTTCTATTGTCCATTCCCCTGGGTGGGTATTATAAGTAGATCATTGTGATTGGTTCCCCCTATCTCCCCCCACCTTCTTCTTCCCCTCCTGGTATGGCTACTCTCAATATTGGTCCGGAGGGGTTTATCTGTCCTGGATTCCCTGTGTTTCCAACTCTTATCTGTACCCGTGTACATCCTCTGGTCTAGCCAGATTTGTAAGGTAGAATTGGGGTCATATTAGTGGGGGGAGAAGGCATGAAAGAACTAGAGGAAAATTATATGTTTCCTCATTGCTGTAATGTACCCTGACTGGCCCTTCTCCTCCCCGAGACCCTTCTGTAAGGGGGTGTCCAGTGGCAAGTCCCCTACTCTCAAGTATGGGGCAGTATATATTTCCAAAGCAACCTGTCATCCTCTAGTCTAAATTTCTTCAGCAGAAGAGCTGAGGAGATTCAGGGTTTCTGTGTGTGTGTGTGTGTGTGTGTGTGTGTGTGTGTATGTGTGTGTGTGTGTGTGTGTGTGTGTGTATGTGTGTGTGTGTTTGTTGAGGGTGGCTTTTCAAGACACAACAGACACATGTATCAAAGAACTGATTGCCATCCATCCGGTCAATTACAACTCTTTGGCAACCCTGTATGTGTCAGACTAGAATTATGCTTCAGCAGATTTTCTTTACTCTCTTTCCTTTTTTAAGGCACCTCTAACCTTAATAACAGTAACTGGTGTGTAGGCACCAACCAGGACTCCCCAGTATCTGATACTTACTGCAGAAAACATGAGTGTGAGATCTTGGGATTTCCCTACATGCAAACCAATATTTTATCAGTTCAACCGTCCCTTGGCACAATTTATTTCCTTTCTATGATGCTCCTCCTCCCTTTCTTTGTATCCCTTTTCTTTCTGGTGCAAGATTCCATTCTCTTCTGTGTCCACCTTCCCTCCCTTCTTGCCTGTCTTCCTTCCTTCCTTCCTTGACCCCGAGTGCCCCACACAGCTGTTTTCATGGGACAGAGGAGATTCAGTATGCTCAGATGGCTATCCAGACGATTGGTGCATGTGTGTGTTTTTATTTTATAATTTTATCTTTACCACCCCCACTCCTTACCATAGAAGGGAAGTTAGAATTTTTATTGTTAATTTGATACTGAAACTCATTTCCTTTCCTTTCCCTTAGGTTCTTAGTGTAATTTTACCTTTATTTAAAACAACAACAGAAAACGCTGCTTATTTTTCCCCTTGCATGCTCAGATTAGAAATTTTACGGAGCACAAAATAGAAAATAAAAAATCACTCTGGCAGATTCCTGATCTTTTTTCCTCCCTTTAAACGATCTTCCAATTTAAAACTAATGACAGGGGAAATATTTTCAAGCTTTAAGGATTGCGCTTGCAAGGCATGTGTGTACCAAAGGGAAAGGACGGGTTTTAGAGAAAGGCCGTGTTATGAGTCACTGGGCTTGAGGAAATCTATCAAGATATTTGACAAGTTCATATTATAGCTGGGTTCCCACAGGACTAACCTCGGGATCCCGGCTCGTCCCTAAGGTGTAGGAAGCGTGGGTGTTGGCTGTTGTACAAGAAAGGGAGAGAAATCTGAGCTCTGGACTTGGCAGGTCAGAGCTATTCCATTCATCTCTAAATCTTTGCAAATCCAAGAATTTCCCTGAAGTCGTCATTCACTCTGCACTTGGAAAGGAGAAGGAAGGAACCTCGCTTTGGTTAAACATCGGCTCCTCTGAAACCAAGCGTTGAAAGGGGCCAGAGTCCATAATTGATTTTCTGACAGGTTATAAAATATTAAAAGATGGGAAAGTTTTAAAACTAATTTTTAGGTATCCGTCTGATGCCACGTCCAGTTGGCCTGCAGGATCAATGAAGCAACATTACATAGAAATGCTGAACTCGGTGCTCTCCTGGCTAATCTATATTTCAAAGATGAGCTTGAGCTCTTAATGACCTGCGGGCCCAGCGAGCTGATCCCCAGTTTAAGCTTCCCGTTTGGAAGCTTGGTCGCAAAGATTAACTATTTCAACTCTTGACAGGGCTAGGAAAGTGAGAGACAGAGCAGACAACCTGTAAAACAGGGCAAGGGAAGGCTCACGGGAGCTTTCTGAGGGCGGAATGCTGACTTCTTGCAATGATTTTTTGTTTGCTTGTGTTTTTATTTCACACGAGCATGTTCGGGGGAACCTGTCAGCTTGGCTGTGGGAGATAGCCTTTTGTTATGCCCAGACAAAACCCCAGAGGTGGCATGATGGAGATGTCCCTGATCTTATGTGCAAATTAAGTCTGCCTGCGTAGGTAAGGAGGCGTGCTGGTGGCACAGTGGGTAAGGCGCTCTGCTGCTAACGGAAAAGTCAGGGATTTGCCTCGGTTCTTGCTTCTCAACGCCGCCGACAGAATTCACGGGGCCGAAGCACTTTTGTGAGTCCAAGTAACTTGCAGGAGGGAAAGGGAAGTTTCCGGCAATACAATCGCAGGCAGCATACACTAGCTCTGGAGAGCGAGCAAGGCCGCGTGCCGGGGGCGCCGGGAAAGTTCGCTCCCCAAAATGGCCATTTCCGGGGAAGCACAAAAAATAAACCACATGGAAAAATGGCCTTTTAAGTGGAGTTCACAAAGCCAGAAGGGGCTGAACCGAAAAAGGAAGAAAAGCTCAGGGTAGAAAGTGTGCGGCCCGGGAGCGATCCCGCACCCTCTCCTGCAAGAGAGCCTGGAAAGAGAGGTGTGGTTTGCCTTCAGTCTGCTCTTTACCCCCTCCGATCCCCACTTGGGGGGTGGGGGGGGCGCATGGTTAAGAGCACTGGCTGATCTTAGTGGCTGAATCAGGCACACGTGTGTGATGTGATGTCGCTGGTGCCCAGTGTGGGTATGCCCAGGTCAAATTTCACCGGTGTCTAGGTGACCTGGATTTGAGCATGCTCAGCTCTGGGTTGTCCCCATAGGTGTCCCCATAATGTGTGCCTGATTTCTTCGAAACCCCTTTATTGTGGCATGGACAGCTAATTTTCACTGTGGAGACAATCCCTTTATCCCGAATCATTCTTCCTCTCAAACCCACCAGTGCACCACAGGAAGAAGGGAGGCAGTCTACCTCCGCAAAGATTCACAGCCTGGGAAACCCGAGGCAGCTCCGCCTTGTGCTATAGGGTGCTTATGAGTCGGAAGCCATTTCACAGCAGTGGATTTGGCGCGCAGTGCGGAAGGAGGTGCGTTTCCGTTTCCTTAGCTCCTTTTCCAATGTAGGTCTCTGCAGGGAGAGCACCGGGACTCGGGAAGAAGTGGGATTGAGGAGGAAGCACTGAATCAGGGTTGTGGGCACTGAGATTCCTAATCCTGGCCTCCCTCCTGCTCATTGGTCAAGTGCCCTTGAAGCAAAGGAAAACATTCTGGCCTGACATAAAGGTGGGTGCTATCCCGGCTAAGCCAGTGTTTCTCGACCTGTGGGTCGTGACCCTTTGGGAGATGGAACAATCCTTTTACAGGGGTTGCCCAATTCATAACAGTAGCAAAATGATAGTGATGAAGTAGCAACAAAATAATTTTATGGTTGGGGTGGGGGGTTCACCATAACATGAGGAACTGTATGAAAGGGTTGAGGCATTAGAAAGGTTGAGAACCACTGATGTAAGCATTTCTAAGTCCTGTCTCGTTTTATCATCTCGGAGACTAGGCCTCCCTCAGAGATGAAGGCCCCAGTAGCTGGAATCAGAAGGTAGCATATGGAAGTCCCCTCTATAGCTCCAGGTACCTCTCACTAACTTCTCTGTGACCTACCTGGACTTCTCACCCTTGGGAGTGATATTTAAGTATGCTTTCCTCACCCACGGGGGCTCTGCTGGCCTAGTGGTTAAGAGTTGGGCTTCTCATACCAGCCTGTGTGCTCATGAGGTGTCGAAGGGATCAGGTATCAGGCATCAAAGACCCAGAACAAAAAAATCATATCAATGTGAATGAGGGGGAGGGCGGAGTGGAGACCCAATTGGACATTCCCTTACAGAAGGGTCTCGGGGAGGAGATGAGCCAGTCAGGGTGCAGTACAGCAACAATGAAACACACAACTTTCCTCTAGTTCTTTAAGGCTTCCTCCCCCAACTATCATGAGCCCAATTCTACCTTACAAATCCGGCTGGACAAGAGCATGTCTACTGGTACAGACGAGAGCTTGAACCATAGGGAATGCAGGACAGATAAACCCCTCAGGACCAATAATGAGAGTAGCGATACCAGGAGGGGAAGGAGAAGGTGGGGGTGGGGGAGGAAAAAGGGGGAACCAATCACAATGATCGACATATACCACCCCACCCCCCGGGTAGCAGACAACAGAAAAGTGGGTGAAGAAAGACAGTGGTCGGTGTAAGACATGAAAAAAACCCCAATAATTTATAAATTATCGAGGGCTCATGAGGGAGAGAGGGGAGGGGAGGGGGGAAATGAGCTGATACCAAGGGCTCAAGTAGAAAGGAAATGTTTTGAAAAAGGTGATGGCAACATATGTACAAATGTGCTTGACACAGTAGATAAATGGATAGATTGTGATAAGAGCTGTAAGAGCCCCCAATAAAATGATTTGAGAGAGAGAGAGAGACCCATGGCTAAAAATGAATTAATGGAATAGACTGATTCCTTTAAACTCGGTGAGGGCTCTAGAGTCTATGTGACAGGTACCCTAGGACACCAGCAGAAGTAAATATGACCTTGATTGCACTAGATGAAGGTCCGCAGAAGGTATTAAATTCAAGTGATACCGCAGACAAAGTGGCTACCACTTTTGCCTGTTATGAGGTGGCATTCCAGAAATGTCATTCCTCCTCTTCCTTGCTGTTAACAATGTGTTATCTGAGTCATTCCAAGAAGCACTCCCTCAGGTCTTCACCTACCTATTCTCTTTGAAGTGGAGTTTTCTGCCAACTGTGTTAAAATTTAACTTCATCCCCACATATAGAGCCTGTCTTTCTTCCCCACCTTCAGAGCCTGGGTGGGTGCTGTTGGGCGCTGCTGAACATACAAGGGTAGCTGTGAGTCGGAATCGGCTCAATAGCAGTGAGTTGGCTGGTTGTCCCCACCTGACATACTCCTATGTCGAGTGTGTTGATAGTGTGCCTCTCTTCCCACCGGAAGTAAGCCCCATGGAAGGGAGTACCCCGTCAGTTCCTTACCAGGACCTCAGCATCTGGAACAGAGCCTGCCACATAGCAGGTGTTCCATGATACGTTTGTTGACAGTCCTTGAACTAACTACAAGCTTTTCTTTCTTGCTGTTGTGTTTTGTTTTTTATGTCATGGGCTTGTTGTTGTTGTTTTTTAGTTTTATTTTGTTGCTCGGTTTTGCTCTGTCTTGTTTTTGTGCATGTTATTATCTCCACAGGTCTGTCTAAGTAAGATAGGCTGGATGAACAATATGGGGGAGAAAACAATGGGACCGACAGTTCCCAGGGCGGGCATGGGAGAGAGGGAGGTTTGGGGAAAAGAAGTGGTGTTAACAAACCCAGGGACAAGGGAACAACAAGTGATCCAAATCTGTGGTGAGGAGGGTGTAGGAGACGTGATAGGGCATGACCAAAGTTAATGTAACCGAGAGGAATTACTGAAACCCACATGAAGACTGAACATGATAGTGGGACAAGAGGAAAGTAAAAGGAAATAGAGGAAAGAGCTAGGAGGCAAAGGGCATCTATAGAAGTCTAAATAAAGGCATGTACATATCAAATATATTTATAGATGAGGATGTAGAAATAGACCTATGTGCATATATACATACTTTTAGTATTAAGGTAGCAGATAGACATTGCCCTACACTCAAGTACTCCCTCAATGCAGAATACTTTATTTTATTAAACTGGCATTCTATGATGCTTGCCTTCCCAACACAATTGCTGAAGACAAAGCAGACACACAAGCAAATGTGGTGAAGAAAGCTGATGGTGCCTGGCTATCCAAAGAGATAGCGTCTGGCTTGAAGGCTTAAAGGCTTGAAGGTAAACAGGCAGCCATCTAGCTTAGAAGCAACACAGTCCACATGGAAGAAGCACACCAGCCTGTGTGATCACGAGGTGCCGAAGGGATCAGTTATCTGGCATCAGAAACAAAAAATTCTATCATTTTGTGCTCACCTCCCCAATAGGATCACTGAAGACAAATGGGCGCATAAGCAAATGTGGTGAAGAAAGCTGATGGTGCCCGGCTATCCAAAGATATAGTGTCTGGGGTCTTAAAGGCTTGAAGGTAAACAAGTGGCCATCTAGCTCAGAAGCAACAAAGCCCACATGGAAGAAGCACACCAGCTTGTGATCATGAGGTGATCATGAGGTGTCGAAGAGATCAGGGATCAGGCATCATTAGACCAAAAATGCAAAGTGCAAAGAGGAGACCCAAAGCCCATCTGTAGGCAATTGGACATCCCCTTACAGAAGGGTCGCGGGGAAGAGATCAGTCAGTCAGGGTGCAATGTAGCAATGATGAAATATACAATTTTATGCTTCCTCCTGCCCCGCCCCCCGCCACCCCTATCATGATCCCATTTCTATCTTACAAATCTGGCTAGATCAGAGGATGTACACTGCCACAGATAGGAACTGGAAACACAGGGAATCCAGAATGGATGATCCTTTCAGGACCAGTGGTGAGAGTGGTGATACTGGGAGGGTGGAGGGAGGGTGGGGTGGAAAGGGGGAAACAATTACAAGGATCTACATATAACCTCCTCCCTGGGGGATGGAAACAGAAAAGTGGGTGAAGGGAGATGTTGGATAGTGTAAGGTATGACAAAATAATAATTTATAAATTAGCAAGGGTTCATGGAGGGGGAGCGGAGAGGGAGGGGGAAAAATGAGGCGCTGATGCCAGATGCTTAAGTGAAGAGCAGATGTTTTGAGAATGATGAGGGCAATGAATATACAGATGTGCTTTACACAATTGATGTATGTATATGTATGGATTGTGAGAAGAGTTGTATGAGCCCCTAATAAAATGATTCTTTTAAAGTTAAAAAGAAAATAAAAAATGTTTGTTGACTGAGTGAATGAGTGAGTGAATGAAACAAATCCCAATTCCTGGTAGCCAAAGAAAATTGTTTTGAGCAAGTTGGCATTTTCTATGATCGACTACATAATGACCGTTTTGTAACTGTACAGATTACATTGTGTTCCTTCAGAATATATGTTGAAACCCCAGCCTATGTGGAAGTAGACTTTCCTTTGCTATGGTCATTCCGCTGTCCCCGTTGTCCAGTCAATTCTGGGTCTAACTACTTCTGAGCTACACACCGAGTGGATCAGGTGCAACATTGCCCGCCTACTGAGCAAGCTGGGACCCTGCCAGGGACATCATGGAACCAAGCAACATTTGTGGCTCCTGACAAGGAATTGATAGGGCTGAGACCCTGATTTGGACTTTTGCCCCCTCCCCCCACGCCCAGAATGGTGAGAAATACATTTCTGTTCCTTATAGTCACCGACCTGGGATATTTCTGTTCCCTCAGCTCTGAGTCAGTGACCAAGGAGAGGGGGATTTGCCCATAGACTGAGTCCCATTGTTCCTCCGGAAAGAGGCAAGTCCTAGGAATGCCCTGTGTGATTCCAAGTTCCCGTGTGTGCGAAGGGAAGATACTGGCCTGGTTTTGCTCACCTGCACACTCTCCACCCAGAGCCCTCCGCTGGGACGGCGGTTCTTGTAGAAGCCCAGAAGGCCCCGTCGGAACTGCTAGACTCATAATCAAATTTTAATGACTGTCTGCAGCCCTTCCTAGATGTTTATAGTTCCCTGCACTCTGATTAGGTTTGGGGTCCCACCAGAGAGTTAAAAGTCCATACTTTGCGCGGGGTGTTTTATTTTTTCAAAGTCCAGCGAGTGGGTAAATGTCCCTTTGATCCGGTCGGCAGGGATGAGGGTTGTTTGTATTTTTAAGGTACTCACAAATTATGGGAAATGGACGCAGAGCCGGGTTGGAGGCCGGCCTTCTGGGTGGTTCTGGAACCCCTCCGAGGTTTTTATTCTTTCTCCACCGGAGAGCAAACGGAACTGAGCCGGCCAGCCAGCCGGCCAGCCAGCCAGCCAGGTGGAGCTCCGGGAAGGCAGAGGGGGCTCTCTGTGCAGGTCTTTACTCCACCTTTGAGTGCTGGGTTGCCAGGACATGGGTTAAGCTGTGATCCCTCGGAGGTTCCTGAGCAGCTCCATGGAAGGCTGACCAGGAGGAGATGCCCCACCCCTGCCAGCTGGATGTGCAGCCGGAATGAGTCACCGGCAGGCCCGTGTCACGGCACTTATTTCAGCAATTGTGTGTGCACAGGGATGAGGGCCCCTGCGCCCACACGAGGCGGAGGGGACCACGGGATTCCTGCGCAATGATCCGGGGCCTCCCCCCTTGTGCCAGGATTGAAAGATGCACGCCAAGCGGTTGGTCACTTCCTAGCGGTGCATAGATGCATGATGGAACCCGAGCCTCCATGAAGTCGCACACAATAGCAGCACTTCATTGTTTTAATTAAGCATATCGCGAAAGTCATCATCCTTGCCGTCACTATCCATTATCAGTAATTTTTCCGATCATGGCTCCAAGTTGAGGACAGTGTGTGTGGACAATAAGCGATCACCCTCTGGCTGGGATTGACAGTTCATTGGGCTTTGCAAGGTTGCTCTAAGACTCCTGGGCCCGCAATGTAAAGAGCTATTTATCTATGACAAAAGGCGAGCCGATCGGATATTTGTTTTGGCTTCCCAAATGGATAAGTTCATAATATTTGCAAAATTCATCCTTTAGCAGATGACAGCCACGGAGTCCAAAACACATTTTGAGAGAAGTTATATGCTCTTAGCTCAGGGCTGCAGCACCGCGGTGCTCCCCCAACCTGCCCTAAATGCGTATTAGCTGAGTTATGGCCCTTTCTTCCAAACGGACGTGGAAAATGAAGTTGTTTCCATTACAAATTGGCTCTCGGCTGTTTCCTCGTTCCATTGGAGGCAGCAAAGAAATCTGAGAGCAAACAGCTCCACCTCCTTTATACCCACCCCGTTGCTCCCCAGCATCTGACATGATTGAAATTCTTCAACATTTAAATAAGACTTCGCCTAAACAATAGCCCCGTTACTTATTGTTCTTGTGACTGCATTTCTGTGGCTTCAAGCACTCCCAGGTCCCAACAGTTTGCGCTACAAATAACTTTAATTGAGCCAAGAAACCCTTGACATTTTAGAAATTACCTTCTATTTATAAAACGTTACGAAGGAACCTTCCTAGTAGGCCTGACCTCTATGTGATTTGGCCTTTCTTCCCTACACTGCTTTGAGTTGTTGTTTTGTTTTTAATCTTCATTTAATTACTTGTGGTAGCAACAAAAAGTCGATTTGATATGTACATAAAATCCCGCACCAGCTGGGAAATACTCAGGTTCCTTTGATTCACATGCACCAGGAACCGGCTTGTCAGCATATCGCGATAGTTAAGGCTGCTGAGATGAGCTTGGAGAAGATTACTGTGGGGCCTAGAATATCTTCTGACAGGTTTCTGCAGGCATAGTAAATCACTTAATTTTCATTATTTGCTTCCTCCAAGTGTCACTTCTAGGGAACCATCATGTCAATACAAACAATAGATGCCTGTGCATTAGTAAAGTACTTTCAAATCCATTGTCTTCTTTTAACGTCATAACAAATTGTTCATTCAGGAAATGGTTATAGGTCACGTACTATGTGCCAAGTACTATCCTAGGCACTGTGGATATAACAGTGGGGAAATATATATATATCCAATGAAAATGAGAAAAAGCAAAGTCTCCTGGCACTTACATTTTAAGGGAAGACACCAAAGGAGTGTATGTTTGTTGAGCACTGAATGGTTTGAAGAGAATGCAGCTGAAGACAAAGTTAACGAGATCATCTGGATAGAGTGGGAGAAAAACAAGGAACAAGACTCAAAATCGTAAAAAGAGACCAGGCTTGCCGGTTGGATAGAGACTGTAACCCTTGGTCACCCTTCGGGTTTGGAACTGAAGTCACCCTAAGGTTCAATTTTTGTCTAACAATTCACTAATCTGCAAGGGGAACATTGGTATGGCACAACCTTAGAAAATGCAGCTCTCTAGACATTCCTGGGGAGAGGTAGGACTGGAGCTCCATCTAGATCATTTGTGTAGCAGCCTGGTGACATCTCCTTGCTGTCATAAACCTTCCTGTAGAAGAGAGAATGACTGAGCAGAGTTGAATCCTCTTTGCCCCTGCAACTTCTTCTTCTTCTTTTTAAAAAATCATTTTATTAGGGACTCATTCAACTCTTATCACAATCCATACATACATCAATTGTGTAAAGCACATTTGTACATTCATTACCCTCATCATTCTGAAAACATTTGCTCTCCACTTAAGCCCCTGGCATCAGCTCCTCATTTTCCCCTCCCTCCCCATTCCCCTTCCTTATGAACCCTTGATAATTTATAAATTATTATTTTATCATATCTTGCCCTGTCCAACGTCTCCCTTCACCCACTTTTCTGTTGTCCATGTCCCAGGGAGGAGGTCACATGTAATCCTTGTAATCGGGTCCCCCTTTCCAACCCACCCTCCCTCTACCCTCCCAGTACCGCCACTCACACCACTGGTCCTGAAGGGGTCATTGCCCTGGATTCCCTGTGTTTCCAGCTCCTATCTGTACCAGTGTACATCCTCTGGTCTAGCCAGACTTGCGAGGTAGAGTTGGGATCATGATAGTGGGGGAGGAGGAAGCATTTAGGAACTAGAGGAAAGTTGTATGTTTCATTGTTGCTACATCGCACCCTGACTGGCTCATCTCCTCCCTGAGACCCTTTTGCAAGGGGGTATCCAGTGGCTTACAAATGGGTTTTGAAGGTCTCCACCCCGCACTCCCCCCTCATTCACAATATGATTTTTTTTGTTCTGATGATGCCTGATACCTGATCCCTTCAACACCTCAAGATCACACAGCCCCTCCAACTTCTGTCAGCATCTGGCTGCTCCATCTTCTGTTGTGTCACCTGTCAATCCCAGCAGCTGCCCGTGGACTACCAAAGGTGGATTCACTCCACCAACTTCAGACCTCTGCACCCACCAGCCTGTGGCCCTGCTCTCTCTGCTTCATCGTCCTTTGTCTTGTTCACCAGCTTCCTCAAGTCAGGAGAAGCCTACCTCTAGATATGCTCTCTTTATCTCTACAACTGTGTAAGCCATTTCCTGATAGAAATCTCATCTATAAACCAAACATATATCACTGGTTTTGCTTCTCCAGCAATCTAATACAGGGAGCAAAGGGGGAAACTGAGAAACCAGTTAGCAGGCTGCTGCAGTACTCAAGGAAAAAAGGATACTGACTTGAATCTGTATTGTAATAAGCAGAGATGTTTCCAAGGTATGGCTGGTACCCTAGGCACCAGCTGAAGGTGCTCAATGAACAGCTCTGTTCACCATCACAGTTTCCATTACCATTTGTGAGAGATCAAGCTGCAATTTACAGTTAATTGCCATGGGGTGCTATTTTCAATAAGTATGCCTCTAGAAATAATTCAGGTGCTGCAAAGTGGTCAGTGTCTGGATATTGAAATTAATTTTCAAAAACACCATTCATTTGTTTTGGAGGTGAGAAAACACAGTCTCAGAATAACCAGCTTTCACAAGAATACAAGAGCGAGTTTGTGACCAAATTGGGTCTGAAACCAGACCACTTGGTGGGAGTCCCTCCACAGCACCCTGTGTCAACCACCTGCCACTGAATAAGGTCCAAATATCCATCTTGGAGTTTCTGCCTCAGAGCCTTGGCCATATTCTCATTAACATAATAAATAAGGAATCAGGGAGAGCTAGGGCACCACACTCCCCTGGATGCCTGTACAACTAATGCTACCTGACAAGTAGCAGGTTGGGGCCTAATGAGAGCTGGGAGGGGGATGAGGAGCATTGCTTCCTGGGGAGGAGAGGAACTCATTAGCTACCTGGCTGTTCAGATGGCTCAGGATCTTCTTTCAAGCAGGAAGCGCACTGCCAGGCTTCTTTCTGACAATAAACAACATGATGGTTGCTTTGGGTCCTCTGAATCCTCAATAGCAACGCTCATGATAACAGTAACAACAGTAATAACCGTGGACCCGAACCCAGGGGGAGGAAGTCATAGAAGAGCACCTGTGAGCGTTTCCTCTTTTAGACTGGGGAAGAGCAAGAGCAGTCATGAAATTCCCCAAGTTCACAAAGTGTAAAGCTGTAGACCTTGAAGTGGTCTTCTTCTCGACCTCTGCTACAGCCTATGTCAGGTGACCATCACACAGCACTCACAAATACAGTGGCTTTACCCCGAGAGTGATGTCTATCCCTCTTTCATGAAAAAGGTAGGAGGGCTTAGGTGGTTATATGTAGATCCTTGTAATCAGTTCACCCTTTCTATCCCACCTTCCATCCACCCTCCCATTATCGCTACTTTCACCACCGAAGAGATAATCTGTCCTGGATTCCTTGTGTTTCCAGTTCCAATCTGTACCAGTGTACATCCTCTGGTCTAGCCAGATTTGTAAGGTAGAATTGGGATCATTATTGTGGGAGGAGGAAGCATTTAAGAACTAGAGGAAAGTTGTATGTTTCATCGTTACTACCCTGCACCCTGACTGGCTGGTCTCCTCCCCGCGACCCTTCAGTTAAGGGGTGTCCAGTTGCTTGCAGATGAGTTTGGGGTCTCCACTCTGCACTCACCCTCATTTACCATGATATGATTTTTTGTTCTTTGATGGCTGATACCTGATGCTTTTGACACCTCGAGATCACACAGGCTTGTGTGTTTCTTCCATATGGGTTTTGTTGCTTCTGAGCTAGATGGCCACTTGTTTATCTTCAAGCTATTAAGACCCCAGACATTATCGCTTTGGATAGCCAGGCACCATCAGCTTTCTTTACCACATTTGCTTATGTACCCCTTGGTCCTGCTGCTTTCTCCTCTACACTATTCATCCAGCCTATCTTATCTAGATAGAGATACAAAGATAATATGTCCCAAAAAACAAGGCATAGCAAGACAAAGTGACAAAAGAGAACACAATGATGACAACAAAAAAGAAAACCAATGGTCCAGAAAATAATAAATTAAATTTTTTAAAGAAAAAATATTTAAATTTTAAAAAGAAAGAAATAGATCAAGGTCTGATTTTTTACCTCTAGGTGTGTTCTCCAGCCAAATCCAATGGGGTACCACACTCTGGCTCCAAAATCTATCCATTGCACTCCCTTGGGAGCTCCCTGCTCTGCTCCCCCTGTTGCTCTGCTGCATGCCTTTAGTGTTTTGCCTCATTGTCACAGGGTCAGTCTGGGCCAATCCCGACACTGGGTCTCCCGTGTTGTCCCCCATAGGGCCATGGGTCAGCAAGGGACGTCGTGTCTCATAGTGGGATCAGCCATATGGTCCACTCTGTGCATTGGCTGTTTGGAGCAGGGATATCATCCTCCAGGCCTGATGGGCCAGGATGTGCTCCACTCTCTCTTCCTCCCTACTCATTTGCTCCCGTGTTCTCTGAGCAGACATGTCCCTCTCCCCTAGCTGCAGCTTCAGTGCCATCCTCTGAAGTAAATTCTTCTGGGGGGAGGGGCAGGTGTCCACATAACTAGTCTGGGGGCCCAAGCCCACAGGCCCCTCCACTGGCTCCCCTCTCCATGCGGTCATGCTGCATTCGCATCCTGGAACACCGGGTTGAAGTCTGGTCCCTCTTTCCCTGTGGAGACACAAACAATACCCTCCCCTTGGGTGGGTTAGTGCCCTATTCCCATAGAAAGGCCTTTAATCACTTGCTCTGCTCTTTTCTCAGAGTCAGTTAACAACAAAGGAGAATCCTGTCCCAACCACCTCACAAATCCTTATCTTAACCGTCTTCCTTTTTGTGTGACTCTGCAGTGTCTAGAGCAACCTCACACGCTCTCCCCTGGAGGGCGTGACAACTGTGTAAGGCAGGAGGGCAGGGAGCATACTTCTCCCTATTTTATCAGGGAGGAGACGCACCTTCAGATTTGTCCAAGATTGGATGCCAGGACTTGGAACAATCTTCTAATACCAGAACCTGTACTCTTCCTGCCAGTGTGTCCGTCACAAGCGGTCATGTCTGTTGGTTTGGGCTCTAGAGTCCGTGGATCAGCCCCATGCTCACCACTCCGGGTCAGGCTCACCATCGCTGCCTTCACGGTCACTTTGCATCTCCCCGGGGGTATTCCAGAGCAGCTCTGTCGGGTGTCTCTCACCACCATCAGCTCGGTTCCTGAGGGCCATGACTGGCCTCGTGGGCTGAAACCTCGCTTTCCGATCAAGCCATCAGCATGTTAGGCAATCAGTCCTTGGAGTTCTGTCCCTGGGAGTACCCACTTCCTAGTGACACCCAGACTCAGTCTCCAGGTGGTTAAAAATTAAAGTGACCTTCAATCAAAATCCTCCACTGTGCCAGTCTTTATAGGCGACCCTGCTGTGTCTTTACCGATGGTCTATGCCCGCAAAACAAACCACCCTCAAGCTCAGTGGCTTAAAACATCCATCATTTTAACTTCTCTGTGATCTGAGCAGGCCCAGCCGCGTGCCTCTTCCCCGAGTGCCTTTGGCATTCACTTATGTGAGAATAAGCATGAAACACACAAATCGCACCTTGGGCCCTTGAGAACCGTTCTTCTACCTGGCACTTGCAGGGCTCCAGAGACCCTTTCTGATACACATTTTTGGAATCACTGTCTTACCCATTTGGAGTTCCTCATTTTCAGATCAAACCATGGTTTGTCTGGAAAGAGGGACGCTGGAGATGATAGAAAACCCCTGCAAAGTCCGGAGGGTGCTGGGAACTTTTAAGATTGTGACGTGGTCTTCAGGAGGAACCTAAAGTGCTCAGCCTACTTGAAGCATTACATCAGTAAATCCCGTTTCCAGTCTCTGGAACTATTGAACCTTTTGCACACTTCTCTCACGTGCAGAGACTTTTTTTTTCATCACAAGGTATGTGGTTTGGGTTCATGAATTAATTTTTTTAAGTCATCCAGCTTTGCCCCACAATAATAGCTTCCGATGCATTTGGCATATTTGTCAAATGTCTCTCAGCAGCATCACTCTTATAATTACTGAGTCATGCAGCTCTAATTAAAACCACTGTCAGTCGCACGATTTTGAAAATTTAGCAGTCAGCTAACATTAAAGCCATAAAAGATTGGGGATTCTAGGGACTTCTATAAATTTAGGATTCTCAGTTCCCTAAGATGTAATTTCAAAGCAATTTCTTTGCTTTCTAACTGCCCTGGAAAGTCAAGGATTTGGGCAGCCCTTTTCAACAGAATCCTCTTAAATTTTCCCATAAGATACATACAAACGTTCTCTATCATTTCTGACCATATTTGCTGATTACATACTGATGGTGATGTTAGGGTTTTTTTTCTTTCAATTATTTTTATTATCCGAAATTTGCAGAAGATTCAGTGATGATGTGCCGTATGATACAACCTGCAAGTGTTAGAAACTTTCAGAGAAGGAGGCAGACCCTCAACAAGACGGACTCACACAGTGGCTGTAAGGATGGGCTCAAAGATTCATAGACCAGTGATTGTGAGGATGTTGAAGGACTGGGGGGAAGGTGTTGCATTCAGTTGAAAATAGGGTCACTATGAGTAGGAACCAACTCAATAGCAACTAACAAAAACAACGACGATGGTGGAGTGCCACCGTCAGCACATCCCTGTCCTCCCTCCTCCCTTCCCTGGCTGCTCCTTCCCCTCCATCGCCCATTCCCCCGCTCTTTCGCCCTCTTTCTCGTTCATGTACACACTTGACTCCTTTCTCTGAGAACTTGAGCGAAATAAAAAACACCAATCCAGTGAAAGAATAATCCAAATAGCATTTAGGTCCAAAACAAATACAAATCAAAAAGCAGCAGTGATCAGGAAAATGTCTGGGGCTCCTGACTTAGAAGAATGTCAGTGGTACAACCCTGCACAAGGCCTGCATAGGAAGGAGGCAAGGAGACTGTGGGAATGAAGTTCTGGGAAAGGTTGGGAAACAGCAATCTTTCCAGCCTCCGTCACCTGTATAACCAGGACCAGGGTCCCTAATTGTGAAGTCATCAAAAACTAAATCAAAAGACTAATGATCTAGGGAAGGTATTTGCAATATGTATGACAAAGGGCCAATTTCTCTAAAACGCAAAGGTTCTTATACATCAACAGGGCAGGGAAATGGATAAAGAAGCAAGTCAGGCAGTTATGGATAAATACATCGAAATGGCCCCGAATCATGTTGAGTCTCACCCAATGCAAGAATCAAACCACAAAACTGAACAATGAGATGTCGTTTCCACCTACCAGATTATAAACTATTTTTTAAAACATTTTATTAGGGGTTCCTACAACTCTTATCACAATCCATGCATATACATACATCAGTTGTATAAAGCACATCTGTACATTCTTTGCCCTAATCATTTTCTTTTTTTTCTCTTTTCTTTTTTACATTTTATTAGAGGCTCATACAACTCTTATCACAATCCACACATATACATACATCAATTGTATAAAGCACATCCGCACATTCTTTGCCCTAATCACTCTCAAAGCATTTGCTCTCCACTTAAGCCCTCTGCATCAGGTCCTTTTTTTTTTTTCTCTCCCTCCCCACTCCCCCCTCCATCATGTGCCCTTGGTAATTTATACATCGTTATTTTGTCATATCTTGCCCTATCCGGAGTCTCCCTTCCCCCCTTCTCTGCTGTCCCTCTCCCAGGGAAGAGGTCACATGTGGATCCTTTTAATCAGTTCCCCCTTTCCAACCCACTCACCCTCCACTCTCCCAGCCTCGCCCCTCACACCCCTGGTCCTGAAGGGATCGTCCACCTGTATAAACTATTTTAAATGTGTGATGACATCCAGTATTGGAAATGTGGGCAAGATAGACATTCTCCTTGAAGACTGCTATGTGCCTGGTCTCATGCTGGGCATTTCCCACGCTCTGCCACAGTCTGACTTGTCCGTGGAGGCTGTGGGTGAGGTACAGCTTTGCTGCCCTGTCCTGAGTCATCTTCACAGTTGGCTTGAGACCCTCATTGTAGTCACTGTGTCAACCCATCTCCGTGAGGGCCTTCCTCTTTAGCGCTGCCCCTCTACTTTACCAAGCACGATGGCCTTCTCCAGGGACTGGCCTCTCCTGATATGTCCGAAATATGTAAGAGGAAGCCTCCCTATCCTTGCGTCTGAGGAGCACTCTGACTGCACTTCTCCCGAGACAGCTGTTTGTCCTGTAGCTGTCCATGCAACGTTCCATCGCCTTCTCCAGCACAATTCAAGTGTGCTGGAGAAGAAGATACTTCTGTGGTCTCCTTTATTTGCTGTCCAACTTTCACATGCGTATGAAGCAATTGAAAAGATCATGGTTGGGGCAAGGTGTATCTTAGGTCTCAAAGTTATATATTTGTAATATACCAAAAATAACTTTGAAAACCAAAGTCATTGCCATCAAGTGGATTCTAACTCATACAACTGCCCAGTGGATATCTAAGACTGCAAAGCTTTATGGGACCAGGAAGCCTCTTTTTTTTTTTTTTTAATTAAGGTAATTTCTTTGGCCCTCCCAACTCTCCACTTCCATCCAAACCTTTTTTTTTTCCTTTTTAAAAGATGAGTTCATTCGTTGGCTTGCCTCCAGCCCTTCTCTGAAGTGTGGACTTCCCCCCCTGTGCTGACCATTGCCACACCAAGCTCCTCTGGGACATTCTGCTGCAGTGCTGGGCTCATTGGCTTCACTGGACCAGCCAAACTCCTCTGTCTCATTGATATGGATGTGGGAAGCCAGCAAGGGCATTGTGATATTTCTGGGCTTAACCTAGAATGAGTTAATAAACAGAGAATGAGCAGTCACAGAATGTCATCAGTAGGCAGAAAAAAATGATACAGAGTATTTCAGGAGAGTGCCAGCAGAGCATCTTATAAAGACAATTCAGATTTTCTTGCTCCTGGATTTACTGAATGACCATTGTCCGTGACACTGTCCCTTATGTCACCTAATGTCAGTATGTAAGAAGCCACCTGAGACATAGATTTCAGGTAGTAGTTGTCGTGGGAATCAGCATCCTTCTTTCAGAATAAAAATTAAGGGCACTCAGAGACAAAGCTGATGTTCAATCTTAACAAGTCTAGCAACTTTCATGATTTGTATATTTTCCCTTTTTTTCCCTCTCCTGATATTTCTGTTTGATTTTAATGACGATATTGTATAGATGTTCTTTAATATATTTTGCTTCCAGCCAGTTTCAAAAGGAAGCCTAAGATATAAAATAAGGTGTTGTTGGCTAGTGGACACAGCAGCCGACCCTCCCTTTGGTGGGTGTGTCCATAAAACACAGTTGTCATCAAGTCAGCCTGGACAGCCCACCG
Organism: Tenrec ecaudatus; assembly: GCF_050624435.1. Taxonomy (NCBI): domain Eukaryota; kingdom Metazoa; phylum Chordata; class Mammalia; order Afrosoricida; family Tenrecidae; genus Tenrec; species Tenrec ecaudatus. Next base: position 80,667,194 of record NC_134538.1, read on the forward strand.
TCCACGTGTGTCAGCGTAGAGCCATGGCCCACAGTCTTCTTTTAAAGTTTATATGTTTTGTTGCTGTTATTGAGAATATACAGAATGAAAAATACACCAACTCAACAGTTTTCACAGGTACAATTCAGTGGCATTGATTATATTCTTAGAGTTACACAACCATTTTCACCCCCCTTTCACTGTCCTCTAAAGAGCTTAGCTAATCTTTTTGAACTGCAGGGTTTCGATGACTGACTTTTCAGAAGTAGATTGTCAGGCCTTTCTTCTGAGGCACCGCTGGGTGGACTGGAACCTCCAACGTTCACTTAGCAGCCGAACACGCTAATGGTTTGAACCACCCAGGCACTCTTGTCTGCACACATAAAACCTGCTTTTCCATCATCTATTCCTTCAACAAAGACCACAGGAAGGAGCGTAGGGCAGTGACCAAGGATCAGGCCCTGGAGTCAAATAGGCTTTACCACTTACTAACCTGGGGACTCAGGTCACCAAATGTCTCTGGGTCTTAGTTTCCTTATCAGGAAAATGCAACTGGAAACAGTGACATTCTGTTGGGGTACTTGTAAAAATTAACCATAATAGCACAAGAAAAGTACATGAAAACATTTCCCACACATACTGACCTCTCAACAGTGTCAGTTTTCATGATCATCGCTGCTAGCGATTGATGAGCTACTTGCCTGCGCCCAGTGTTTTCTTAGGCACTGGATCAACACTAGAGGAGAAGACAGTCAAGGTCAGTAATTTAAACCCACCAACCACTTTTTGGGGAAGAAAAACTTCTCCCATAAAAAATGGGGTTTACCATCTTGGAAATCCCATCTAAGTTTAGCATGAGTCAGAACTGGTTAAGTGGCAAGGGGTTGGGGGTTTGGTATATTCTAATGGAGATAAAGAGTAAGTGTGTACAGCAAAGTTATGAACAGAATGCTTCCAAGAAATGACAAATGATACAGAGGACACTGGCAAAGGTCCGGGGAGGGTATGATGCTGAGGTAGGGAGGTGCCTGCGTTTAGACTGGATGGTAGGATGACCATGGAGGGCCTCCTTGAAGAACGGCACAGAGGATCTTCTTGGGACTGTCGGATACAGAGCATGCTAGGCAGGAGCAGCACGCACGATCTGTTGGAGGGGTAAAGAAGTGGCCTTTGTGGCTGGAGGACAATGCAGGAGAGGAGAGAGACAGAGAAAACCAGAGAGGAGCAGGGCCAGTCACCTAGGGCGTTATGGGCCAAGGAAAGAAAGTTGGCTTTGAATTTTGAAAGCTCACTTCTCTGGGAGGAGAACGGGCCACAAGAGTGCTAGAGAGGCAGGTGGGAAGCAGTCAGAATGATGATGGACCTGCATTGGGAAGAATGGTAGAAACAGACAGAGAAAGATGGAGCGGACTCAAGACTTATTTTGAAGATGTCTGCAGTCCTTGCTTGTGGATTGGATACAGGCCGGTGTGTGTGTGTGCGTGTGTGTGTGTGTGTGTGTGTGTAAAAGGACTTCAGGAGGGTGCTCAGGTTTTTAGAAATTCGACAATAGTGTGTAAAGTGATGCCCTTGGTTGATTTGGGGAAGGTGGAGGAGGAATGGAGAGGAAATTGGGGATGTAATTGAGTTACATTCTGACCAGGTCATGACTGGATGCTTAATAGACATCTGTTATGGGTTGACTTTTTGCCCTCAGAAAGATTATTGAAAGCTTACCTCTGTACCTGTGAATATGACCTTGTTAGAAATAGGTGTGATCAAATTAAGAAGATGTCCTACTGGCTTAAGCTGGGTCATTGGAGGTGTCCTTATAAGAAGAGAAGAGACACTGACACTTAAGGAAAATACCGTGTGAAGATAGGTGCAAAAATTGGAAAGATGGAGCTGTGTGCAAAGAGGCACCAAGAGCAACCCAAGAACACTTTGTTCTAATAACCTGGGCTTCTGTGATGCTCTCCTCCCCGACGCGATCGCTGAAGACAAAATGGGTGCATAAGCAAATGTGGTGAAGAAAGCTGATGGTGCCCAGTTATTAAAAGATATAGTCCAGGGTCTTAAAATCTTGAAGATAAACTAGCAGCCATCTAGTTGGAAAGCAATAAAGTCCACAAGAAAGAAACACACCGGCCTGTGTGATCATAAGGTGTTGACAGGATCAGGTATTAGGCATCAGAAGACCCCAAACAATCATATCATTGTGAATGAGGGGTCGTAAAGTGAAGACCCAAAACCCATCTGTGTACAATTGGACATCCCCTCACAGAAGGGTCACAAGGAAGGGACAAGCCAGCCAGGTGCCGTATAGCATGATGAAATGCACATTCCTTTAGTTATTTAATGCTTCCTTCCCACTACTATTATGATCCCAGTTCTACCTTACTGGGTAGATTCTGGCTAGGGCAGAGCATGTACACTGTACAGATAAGAGCTCTCGACACACGGCATCCAGGACAGATAAACCCCTCAGGAACAAGAATGGAAGCAGTGATACAAAGAGGAGAGGGGAAAAGTGGGGGGAGAAAAGAGGGCCTGATGGCAATGATTAACATATAATCCCCCACATCCAGAGTGACGAAAAACAGAAATGTGGGTGAAGGGAGACAGCAGATGGTATCAGATATGAAAAGAATAGCTCATCATTTATCAAGGTGGGGGAGGGAGGGAAAAATGAGGAGCTGATGCCAAGAGCTCCAGTAGAAAGGGATGATGGCAACATATGTGCAAATGTGCTTGATACATTGGATGTATGAATTGTTATAAGAGCTGTAAGAACCCCCAGGAAAATGATTAAAAAGAAAAAAAGAGGCACCAAAGGTTGCTGGAAGCCCCCAGAAACCAGGTGACAGAAGTGGAACAGATTGCTGCCTAGAACCTCAGGGAGAGCATGGTTCTGGAAAAGCCTTGATTGTGGGTTTCCAGTCTCCAGAACAGGGACAGGAAAACGTCTATTGTTTTCATTGGTGGTGAGTTGTATGGCAGCTGTAGGCAACACATATAACACCCCAGTGGGAAAGGCAAGGAGGCCATTGATACAGGAGCCAGACCTCTTAGGAGATAAAAAGCAAGAGATAACAGACTACAGTCAGCCGAGGGAATGGATGAGAAAGGGTGATGGCTAAGACTGAGTCTCCATGTTCTCCAACATAAACACCAAGAAGGGGAGAGAAAGAACGCTCCGGGAGGTAGAAGAAAACCAGAAAAGTGCTCATCGTGAGAACTGAGAGGAAGTACCATCTTCGCATGATCCTGAGTCTTCCTGAGAAGGAATGGTGTCCCTTGATAACTCACACCTCGGGGTGTGCCCGTATCATGGCGGCCGTCCGTCTGTGTAGACAGTTACAGAATCGAATGCTGCTGGGGTCTGAATCGCTTTTTAAAATTACATTTCACACATCAGTAAACTTGTAATGCAGGAACTGCGTTCTTAGAGTTATTTATATCCCTGGGTTGCAGAAGGATTTGTCAGGAAATAATATGAATGTTATTTATCTGACTGTTCAGTTTTATTGACTGCTACACTTCACATCCTTCAGTTCTTTTTGGCAGAGGAGTAAATAACACTGCTATTAACCTCTAACACCAGTATAAAAATAGGCAGTTATTAAGGGGTAAATATTACTTTGACGATTATTGCCCCCATCTGCTTTCTCTGGAGGATGTAATAAATAAGACCTCTCTTGGGGTCCACAAAGTTCCTAATTTTGTTGAGGGAACTGGCAACTCTCTGGGCCAAGGGCTGTGATTTGGAGTCGTGTGCAGCCAATAGAAAAGGCTCAATGAGATAGTGCTCACTCCAGGAGGAAATCAAGCCAGCGTGAATGCCCCACCAGGGCTGTGCACGGAGGACCTGAGGATGTCGGCTCTAGATGGCTACCAGGACAGAACTAAAGGGGACTGAGGCCCTTGAAAGAAGTGAGGCTGTTGAAAGGGAGGACCTGGGCTCAGGGACAGGTGAATATGGGGAAGCTGATTTGGGTCCGTCTGCTGCTGGACTCAGGTTACAGTTAGAGATGTTTAGGACCCAAAGCTTTGTGATGGTCACTGTTTACTACTGAGCCGGCCAACTGGTAGGTTAACAACATAAAATATTCATTTGAGGGAGTGGAAGGATGAAGGGTTACAGGACACCGGACACAGAAATCATCTTGAACCAGAAGCCACTAAAATCCAGTTTCAGCTCCCACCTTTGTTTGCCTTATAATCCTGGACAAGTTATTTGTCTTTTCATCATCATAAATGAGGACGTTAGATGATATGATTCTCTAAGGCCCTTCCAGTCCAGAAATGCTTTGTCAATCATGCAGTTGGCCTGGTTGAAAGAACCCACCAGGTCTTGGAAAAATCCAGGCGAGCAGGGATGTCTGGCCCCACAGTAGACATAGGTGGGTTCTTCAACCAGTCCCTCCCTCATCACGCTACCAAGAACCCCAGCAATGGTAGGTGTCCTCAAACGTGCCCTTGTCTGTAACTAGAGCCAGTAGTGGGTTGGCATTGCAGAACTGCCAAGAGCAGCTGCAACAGGGAGATGCTTTGGGTTGCTCACTTGGACTAAGTTCTCTTGACTTCAAAGGCAATTTTTGACTTAGTTCTATCCTCCGAGGACAAATGAAAAGAAAAAAAAAAGTTTGTCTTCTCTCCTTGAAAACCATTTAAATCCAGACGCTATGCTTAGAAAAAGGATTTGGAAGGTTTTATGCAGAATGAGAGGCATATGTACTTCCTCTTGTACGGGAAATGAATGCCCAAAAAGCTACCTATAAATGATTGCATTCTAGGAACCCTACTATTTAATAAGCATTTTGTTACGTGAAGGGAACAGCATTACTTTTATTGGGATGTTTGGCAAGTTTGCTTTTCCCACATTCGCTGTGTGGGGGGTGGTGTGTGTCAGTCACGTAGGCTCATCTCTGCTTTCCTACAGCTACACCATGACACGGTAAGGAAACACTGTGTCCCTCGAGTTATTTGGATCCATGCCAAAACATTTCAGAGAACTTGAACAACTTGGCCCCTCTGCTCTGCCTTTAGCATCCAGATGCAGAGGTACAGACAAAAGGGTGAGATACCGAATGCTGCAGACACCTTGGGTACAAATGGCAGCCAAATGGTTTGGCAATTCCGACCGCCTTTACGTTCTCCTGCATTTTGCTATTTTAAAGGAGCCCTGGTCGTGCGGTGGTTATTCATCAGGTTGTGATTCACAAGGTCCACAGTTCAAAACCACCAGCCCCTCTCCAAAGAAAGACGGGGCTTTCCACTTCTGGCTTTCCACTTCTGTAAACAGTTCCAGTCTTGGGAACTCACGGGGGCAGTTCTAACCTGTCCTGTGGGGTCGGTGGCAGTGAGTTGTCCTTTCATACCGAAGTAAGCTAAGAGACCCTGTACAGTGCTTCTCAAATGTTGCACATGGTCGCAGAAGGGACATTTTAGAGCAGGGTGAGGGCCACATTGATTGGCTCGTGGCTCTCAAATAACGAAAGTGCTTCCTGGCAAAAGGCAAAAAAAAGAATTGCGTGTACTGGTAGACGATGGTGCAAAACCATGGCGTCTCTACGTGTACTTTATGCCCACACTGGTTCCAGCTGCCCTTGGCAGAGCCGCAGAGCCAAGCCCCGTTCAGTTCCCATTATAGCCAAGGTCAGGCTTGAGGACCCAGGTCCCACCACCGCTTGAGCTCCCTGTGGAATGAAAGGGAGGGCGGCGGAGGAGCGCAGTGGTGGAGACAGACATTGCTGCTCACGGGAATGTTTTCAGGACCTGGTGGGCTTTTCCCAGCCATGCTCAACTGCATGATTGGCAAAGCATTTCTGGACTGGAAGGGCCTTAGGCAAGCATGTCATCTAACGTCCTCATTTATTAAGAATGAAAAGACAAACCGGACCAAGATTATAGTACAAGCAACGTTTAGAGTTGAAACTGTATTTTAGTGGCTTGTATCCCCGAACCACATGGATTTTCACGGATGAGAAATGCCACCTTCCCACCCAACTCACCCACCGCTCAACCACCTAAGGCCCACCGGAGGATGAGCCAGTGTGTGGAGGCCACCTGAGAAGGTCATCTGTCGCTGCCGTGTCGAACTGCAGGGATTCCATCCCTTCGGCACAGATAGAGCCCTTTCGCTGGAGATCCTAGGACGCATGCGCATGGCTGTGGAGACCATGGCTGTAGGACCCCAAGGTATTAAAGCCTTCTGAGAACACTTCCTCCGGCCCACAGCCACTTCTGACTTTTAATCAGGACTGCGCTCATCGTTCTAGCAACGAAACAAAGGTTGTTACTTGAAAACAAGCAAGAATTCCGACAGGTCTGTCGTCCCGGTGAACAAGGCTCCTTGGATGTTTGTGTATAACGGGGCATGGGGATCCCCTCCTCCACCCTAAAAGATCTGCTTCTAAAAGCCGCTGAAAACCAGAGCCTTGTGCTGGGTAGCTTACTTTGGAATGCATCAGTCTGAGGGCAGAGCTGAGTCTTTTACTTGTAATGGTCTTCTTGGAATCCTGGCGAGTTCTTGTGGTTTGAATGCAGGGGCTGGGGGTCTCAGGAAAAAGGGAGCGTTACCTAAGAGATGGGGGGGCGGGTGATCGTGTGATAGTTTACATGGAAATGTTTGTCCACCCATGTGAGTCCCCCTAGGACCTACCAAAGGACACTGAACCTTTTATGGGGATCACCTTCTATACAGGGGGTAGGCGAGAGCTGGTACATGTGGGAGAGCTGGTGTAAAGACAAGCTTGTGGAATTTGAGTGAACCTTTCTAAGGCAAGGAATAAAAACCTGCTAGTAGGAGATGTGGCACAATGGATTAAAATCTGGCCTACTAGCCAAAAGTTTGGGGGTTCCAACCCACCAGCTACTTCTTGAGAAAAAGGTGTGGCTACTTTGGAAAGCCGTTGTGGCACTTGTATTTTGTCCTTGTGAGTTCGAATGGACTCACAGCAGTGGGTTTGCTCTGGGTTTACTAAGAGAAGGCGGAAAGATGGAAGAAAGAGAATGTAGCAGTACATACCGCCCTACTGCACACATTTATTATATAACATATATAGGATCTCGTATAATAAACAACATTGATTTATTTGTCTTAAAGGTCAGACATGTTAAAAAACCATTTGTCTTTCCTTGTCACAAAATGCAAATTGCCACATTTGCAACATGAATGTTTTATTGTACTCTAAATTTTTTTGAATTCTTTAGGCCATTTCGTTTTCCATTCCAAAAGAAAAAAGAAAGAGCTATTTTAAAAGCTCACATTAGAATATTTTATAACTCTTTTATCCCTCCTGAACATCTGTGAACTGGAAAGAATAGAGTACATTACAGAAACAATCCATTTAAAGAAAAACAATTAAAATGAAAACTACTTCCATTTCTATGGCATAAAACTCTAATTCTCTCCCCTTAGCAATTTTATTACCACCCTGACATGATAGAGCCACAGCTTCACTTACACACAATGTTAATTTCACTCACACTCTACTTAATCTTCAAAAACACTGTACAATAACATTTTTCTTCAGCAATTTATCATTTGCTATGATAAGGCAATGTGTTTAGAGGATGTTGGAATTTTTTTCCTCCAACTTTGCATTTATCTCAATCCTGAAATGTGCTCTGAATGCTATTAAAATATATCATTTATACACTTTCACATTTAACTATATTAACTATACCTTAACTAGACATTTATTAAGAGCAGCATATTTATTTCTCATTCAGGACTTTTAAAAATCTGTGGAGTCAGCGCTATAGAAACGAGCAATTCTTGCCAGCCGTACACTGTGTAATAGGTTAAACTGAGCAGAACGCCCCCCTTCTCCCACCCCGGCTCCTTTGTGGTGGGGTACACAATCCCATGTCTTTCCCAGACTTCCTTAAATCATTTTCCATTGTGGTGGGATCCACAAATGCATATCTTTCCCGGACTGCCTTAAATCATTTTCCAGTGTGGGACCTCTCATTATTCTACCTGCTGCCAGTGATACATTCTGAACTCTAAATCAGCTCAAAGCAGTTTTATTCATTCGCTCATTCATTTATCAAATGTCTGCTATGTATGGAGGATTTGAAGATGAACATGTCTTACTTCATCATCCTTCTTTTGAGATTAATAGTGAAGCCAACTATTCTTCTTGACTGTTATTTATATTGAAATAATATATATGCACAGAGTTTAGATTGTTATGATCCACACAGTCAAATGCCTGTGCATAGTCAATAAAATACAAGTAAACATCTTTCTGGCGTGCTCTGCTTTCAGCCCAAATCCATCTGACATCAGCAATGACATCCTTTGTTCCATGTCCTCTTCTGAATCTGTCCTGAACCTCTGGCAGCTCCCTGTAAATGTGCTGCTGCAACTGTTGTTAGATGATTCCAACCTAATTTTACTGGCATGCGGTATCAATGATATTGTGCTATAGTTTGAGCATTCTGTTGGGTCAGCTTCCTTTGGAATGGGTACAAATAGAGATCTCTTCCAGTCAGCTGGCCAAGCTGTTACCTTCAAATATTCCTGGCATAGACAAGCAAGCACTTCATCAACTTTTTGAAATATTTCAATTGGTAGTCCATCAATTCCTGGAACCTTATTTTGACTAATGCTTTTGGTGCAGCTTGAAATCCTTCAACCCCACTGGTTCTTGCTCACATACTACCTTCTGAAACGGTGGAATGTTGACTAATTCTTTTTGGTACAGGGGCCGTGTATTCTTTCCATCTTCTTTTTTTAAAATGTATTTTTAAATCATTTTATTGGGGGCTTGTACAACTCTTACCACAATCCATCCATCCACCCATTGTGTCTAGCATAGTTGGTGCTTCTTCTATCATTCAATCATTTGCCATAGAATTTTCTGTATGGCTTGGATCTTTTTCTGTTTAAGATATCCCGGGTTCTTCCTTTTGGGTTTTCTGACTCTCTTTTAAGCACTCTGCAAAGTTTGGTCTGCTAAGCACAAGGTCCGTAATCTGAAGCCACCAGTTATTTTGTAGGAGAAAGATGAGGCTTTCTGCTCTCACGAAACTTAAAAACTTTGGACACCCCCAGGGTAAACTCTACTGTGTCCTATAGGGTCACTATGAGTCAGAAATATAGTGTATTTGGTTTTTGGGGGTTTGGCCTGAGGCAAAGTCATTCCTTTTGCCAATTAATGGTCAGAAAGAATTCTGTGGAGGCTAAATCTGTATGGAGAATCAATGTGGGACTCAAAGATTGATTTAAAGCTTCTTTTTTTTTTTAAACAATCATAAGAGACTTTAATGCACCACTCTAGAGGAAAGAGAGATTATCAGGAAAGAAACTCAAACACACTGAAAAGCTAAACAGTACAATTAAACAAGTTCACTTCCTAGATATACATAGAGTGCTATACCCAACAACAACATAGTATACATTCTTTTACATTATGCATGGAAAATTCTCCAGAATAGATTTATGTTAATACACAAAGCCAGTTTTTATAAATTTAAAAATATTGGGGTTTTACGATCCATTTTCTCAGATCACGTGGTACAAATTTAGAACTCAACAATGGGAAGAGCAAGGGGGAAATTATACACATGTTATCTGAACTACTCAGTACTTCAAAATTACTGGGTAATTGATACCGTTAAATTATTTTTAACATTTTAATAGAGGTTCATACAACTCTTATCACAATCCATACATATACATACATCAATTGTATAAAGCATATCTGTACATTCTTTGCCCTAATCATTCTCAAAGCATTTGCTCTCCACTTAAGCCCTTTGCATCAAGTCCTCTTCTTTCCCCTCCCTCCCTGCTCCTCCCCTCCCTCATGAGCCCTTGATAATTTATAGATTATTATTTTGTCATATCTTGCCCTATCCGGCATCTCCCTTCACCCCCTTTTCTGTTGTCCGTCCCCCAGGGAGGAGGTCACATGTAGATCCTTGTAATCATTTCCCCCTTTCCAACCCACTCACCTCTCCCCTCCCAGTATCGCCACTCACACCCCTGGTCCTCTCAATTAGCTCTAATACAAAAACAATAGCAAGAGTTACTGGTATTTTGGCTTGAGAGTCACTGTAGCTGCAGAGCCTCTGACTAAAACAATCCTACGCTAACGGACACACGAGAGCTTGATGGATGAGGCCAAAGCTCAAAGAAGAGTGAATTAACCCTCAAGGAGAAAGAAAATGTTTTGAAAATGATGATGATGGCAACATATGCACAAAAGTGCTTGATGCAATAGATGATGGATGGATGGATGGATGGATGGATGGATGGATGGTGATAAGAGCTCCCCAAAAATGATTTTTTAAAAGTGAATTAACCTAGGCAGTAAACAATATAGAGGAATTATCAGGCAGCAAGAAAAGAGATAAACATCCACATACACAACCTTTGAACAGCAGAGAGGCCAGGAGGAGCAAGAAGATGGAGGCTGAGGGTGGGGGAACAGCAGAGGGTCTTGGGACTTCTCCACAATGACCCCTAAGTGCTGAGCTGAAGTTGGTTTCTTGGACAAAGCCATCATTATTAATTCAGCTGACATCTTTTTCGAAAAGAAATTGGGATGTCATAAAATCGCTTCTTATTATATCCATCTACCCTTCAGGATTTTGTTTGTTTTGTGTAGTTTGTTTTCCTCTTCTTTTAGGAACTCTGGGTAAAATTTCATATAAAAATGAATCCGAGAATTAAAATGTACCTTGGAGAATTGCCTGTCCCCAATCTATTCTACAACATTAGGAAACTGAGGCCCATGTTAACTTGACCCACATTAATACAACAGAGCCTTTTCTAGTTATTCAGAGTTCTCAAAAGTGGGGGTCCCTGTGGGGGAGGGGGCAATAGATAGAATGCTTGGCTGTTAACCAACAGGTTGAAGTTCAAGTCTACTCAGAAGCACTCCAGAAGAAAGGACTGCTGTTCTAATGCCAGAAAAATCAACTGTGGAACTCGGTTCACACACGAGGAGGTGGGGTGATGATGGTGCCATAAGTCAGAATTGGCTTGATGGCAACTGGTTTTTCCTACAAGATAGGTTGGATCTGGTGCTGTCTGCACCACCTAGCTCTCATGCTGTCTAGCACACGATGCATGTGCAATCACCTACCTGTTGAGTGGGGGCAAAATGGCAATGCACTGCTGTTATTCGGACCACTCCTCCTCACCTGTCTGTCTTAGGGAAAACTGTCATATTCCCCTAACTGGTTGTTGGCAGCACGCAGAGTGACATGGCTCTGGATGGAGGAATGAGTGTCTGCAGTGTGGCAAGCTGGAATTTAAAGAATGTCTAGAACAGACAGAAACAGCCTCCAAGAGAGCCAGAGACCCGTGACTCCCACCCCCACGGACCACAGTGCCCCTTGTGAGAGCTGAGGGCCAAGAGCAGGATCTGCTGGCCTATTACAAGGGCTGGTCCCTGGAATTGGCAGGATCAGTACTGAGTTTATCTTGTATGGCTCTCTGACAGCACATATCACTATGCCGTCTACACAGCCATATTTTCATGGACAGAGCTTTTACCTGCAATTATTTTTCTTTGAACTCACCTACTCTAAGAAATGCCAACAAACTCAGCTGAGGTAATTTCTTACCCAGAGCATGGGCATTTGTGTAGGAAACATGTGGCTCTCATGGACAAGAAAAGAACACCCTGCAGAGTATCCAGAGATCAGCCATTACATGCAATGGACATTTGGAAAAGCAAACATTTGACCCTTCCATTGATTGAGCTTTCCTTCCAAGGGCCCTTCAGGGAGCACTGAGCTGGTTGCCAAGAGACGGTTCTCTCCTGGAATCAATCCTTGCCATTCTAAGTGACTCTGAGTGTGCCACTTACTAAGACTTACTCATGGTCCCCCAATATAGCAGGGATGATTCTCCCTCTGACCTCTTCCATCGATAAATGGCAAACAACTCAGAATAAAACTGTAAAAACCCATAAGCTTACTGTGAACATAGGAGATGATGGTCCTTTTAAGATTGACATTATGGGGGAGATATTTTTAAATACCGTGTCATTTCGTAGGCACCACGTGATAGTAATGGAAATGAGTAAAAGATATTTTCGACGTTGTTTTTTGTGTGAGTGCAAATCCTCCTTTGAAATTAGATGTAAAATTTGTATGAGATGCTTTGAAGGAGCCTGCAGTTTCAGAAAAAGCTTCAGTGGGTTAGCCCTGTGCTGTCTGTCACTCGAGGGTGTAAGCAAACATCACTACTGCTCCGGGTGAAGTCCTATCAAAAGTCCCTTAGGATACTTGTTTTTATTCTGTAGATGTGCCACTTTTTCCAGTTCACAAAGAGCAGACAAAGCCTGTCACCTCAAAATTTTTATAGTCCAGGAAGGGAGAAAGATAACAAGCAAATATATCATATCGTTACACTAATGTTTGTGATGGAATTTAGGGAGGAATGCCCTAAGGCAGGAAGGTATGGAGGGCAAGAATTTCCTCATTTTTCATAGCAGAATCGAAAGATAATTGTTTGAAGTGGACAAATCAGGAAGAGCTTAAAGTGCATTATTAAAAATTATCAGCATAGGTCAGAGGGTTCTGACCTATCCCAAGTGCCCTGCTTCCCCCACACATCTTTTTCCTCTCCAATTTTAAGTCATCTCCAATTTTCCCCTTTGTTTCTTCCCCCCCCCCCACCCTCTTTCCCTTTGTTTCACTTTCTGTCTCTGCTTCCTTTCTTTCATTTCTCAGTTCTCCTTACTCCCTCCATAACCCTCCCTCTTTTGCGAAGAAGCCCTGGTAGTGCAGTGGTTATGCGTGGTCAGCAGGTCTGAGCGACAGAGACTGGGCGTTCTACATGTGTCAACCGTTGGTCTCCGAAACCCACACGTGACCACTAGGAGTCAGCACGGACAGGACGGCAGCGAGGTTAGTGTTTTGGTTTTCTTTCCCTTATTTCTTTTCTCTTTCTTTCTTTCTTTTCTACTTGCAAATTAGGTGGGGGTCACAGTTTGATCATCAACTTTGTATTCACTAGTTTAGATGACTAATCAAAAGCTTGCTCCTCACCTGATCCTTGATTACTCATTCCTCTCATGGGTCACCATCAAGTATTACACCAGAGTTGACACCCGGCTCCTGGTTAGTGTATTGCCTTCTCTTCTCTCTCATGTCCTCCCTCCCCTGGCAATCTCTTAGTTCTGTTGCTTTTGGAGTAAATGTCTTCTATGTGTCCGGGTTGTTTTATTTTTTCACTTATAATAGTGGTCTCATACAATATTCTTTTTTGATTGAGTAATTTCACTCAGCAAGATGGTCTCCAGTTCCATCTATGGCATGGGGTGTTTCTTGGCTTCATCACTGATTTTTAGCAGAGTGTTGTATGTATGTGCCAAGGTTTTTTACACCATTCTTCGATTGATGGGCATTTAGGGAGTTTCCCTCTTCTTGCTTTGTGATCAGTGTTCCTTGTGTCCGTGTCTGTGCATGTTACGGCTCTTGCTTCTTTAGGACGTACGTACGGCCAGCAGAGGGATGACATTTCTATTCCCAGTTGTTTGAATAGTTGCTTTCCACAGTGGTTGTATAAATTTAGAGTCACTCCGGTGCTAACATAAGGGTTTCAATCTCTCCCCAGCCTCTCTAGCATTTGATATTTTTGTTTTGTTGAACTTGGCTGCCAATGTCCGTGTAAAGTGATATTTCATCATTGTTTTGTTTCTTAGGGTTTTCTTTTCTTTCCCTTTTATTTCCTACCTGTATAGTTCTGTTTATCATGCTCTTTCTTTTTCTTCTCCTCCTTTGGGTGTTAAGCTGAGTTCTCTAGAGAAGCAGAACTATTGATACTTACTGGGCCATAGCAAGAAAGAACTTTATATCAAGAGAAATGACTCACGTAACTGTCAGAGTGGGTAAATTCAATCCAGTTCAAGTTCGTGATTAGATGTTAAGCTGGAGGCTTCTCCTGTCTTGTGTAGCTTTGGGGGCTATTGAATCAGGAAGCAGAATGACAACAGTGAGTAGATTGAACATCCAATGACGTCAAGCTCGGTAGTCCATGGATGACTCCTGAGATTGGCCGGCTACTTGGCACGAGGTCAATGAACTAGCCCCAACATCCAAAGCTAGCGGAAGTGACCAGCTTTCCCATGGAGCATGCTTCCAAAGGAGCAGGCCACATTCCCTGAGGAGTCTTTCTTCCAATTTACATCGTAGCTGCGACCTGACCAAGAAGCCTGCACTCCATCCCAACTGCTGGCTGCTGGCAGAGTTGATCATGATATCTTAGATCCTGTCATGGAGTTGTCTGCATTATGTCAGTGACCATGGGAGATCACTGCCAAACTACTGAGAACCCTGGCCCAGCCAAGTTGACATAAAGCCTACCCGTCACATCTTGTAGTTTATTTTCCTTTTTTTGGTCTTAGTCATTAAATTATTTTTTCTTGACGCTGTTTGCTTGTTATCTCAATTTTTAGAAAATGATCTTTAAAGTGTTTTTTCTTTTGCTGTGGTTTGTTTTATTTCCTCTCCTCTCTCCTCCTTTCTCTCTTTCTCCCTTCTTTTTCTGATCTCACAGTAGAGGACAACAACCTTGGCAACCTAATCCAGCCAGACTGGCTGTGAACCTCTACCCATCACTATACTGTGCGCCTCTACCCGTCCCTATACCGTGAGCCTCTACCCGTCCCTATACCGTGAGCCTCTACCCGTCCCTATACCGTGAGCCTCTACCCGTCCCTATACCGTGAGCCTCTACCCGTCCCTATACCATGCGCCTCTACCCGTCCCTATACCATGAGCCTCTACCCGTCCCTATACCGTGAGCCTCTACCCGTCCCTATACCGTGCGCCTCTACCCATCCCTATACCGTGAGCCTCTACCCGTCCCTATACCGTGAGCCTCTACCTGTCCCTATACTGTGAGCCTCTACCCGTCCCTATACCAACTGCTGAACAGGAGACAGTGGCAGTCAACAACCAACCCATTTTCCACTGCACTGCAGCAAATGGAGAACTGCACGCCCACGCCCGCACTTTAACACACCCTCCAAGAGAGAAGTTATAAATGCCTAAGAACACACCACCATACAATCACCAATTAAATACAAATTCAGCATTACAATGTCTTGGGGAAAGCAGAAAATTTGTGTTCACACACACAAACAAAGTAAGACAGAGTGGCTCAAACAAGTGACCCAGATAGAGCTGGAAGCCCTTTGTAGCAGAAACATCAGTGGAACAAATGGAAAGGACATTTTAAAAATTACATGGAAGTAAAAAAATAAATAAATAAAAATTATATGGAGGTACTTTCAATGGTTTGTGAGAAAGATCAAGAGGCTAAGACAACACCAAGGAAAAAACAAATTAAGGAAAACATTACAAGAGCAAACTGACAAAATAAACGAAAAATTAGCAACCATACCAAAACAACAAATAGAAATCCATAGGATTATTACTAACATTTCAGAATGAGATAATGCATTGATAGGGCAAAGTAGCATGACTGTAACCCGGGAAGATGGAATCGTCTGGAAGACAAGTCCCTCAGAACTAATCTTCTCTAGAGGAATATTCCGGGGGAAAATTTTTTTTAATTCAGAAAGGCTTATAATTATGTAGGTACAATGGAGAAGGAAAATGTGCAGTTGATCAGACTTCCGGGACATAAGGGCTGCGGTGGGGGGGGAGACTATAGAAAATTATCGAATCATTGTTGGAGGAAAACTTTCTTAGGATCATGAAAGATAACAACATACTCATTCAATAAGCTGAATAAACCCCAACTAGCATTGACCTCCAAAAGAAAGCCACTAAGAATTTTGAAAGCATTTTAGTAAAAACGTGTTGAAGCAGAGCTCTTCTGTAGATAAGTAAGATGTAACCAACAAGGAGGACCAAGAAGACTAGCTCTGGTTTTTACAGAAGCTTGTTTCCTTTCAGAAGAGCAGAGGGTAGATGTGCATTGATCTATTTTTTGGTTTTGGCTGAACTTGTTCTTTCATATTCTGATGTTATTTAACGCATACTTAGGAGGTCTTCATAGAAAAGTGGGAAAGGGGGGCTCTTGCAATTTCCCAAAGAAATGTCAGAAAGGTAACACTCTGGTCAGCATTATCCTTTTACTTAGGGATTTACTGTGTAAACAGCAGCTTTCCTACAGAAGCATCTGAATTCAGGTGTTTCACCCAGGGAACATTGAGATTTCAGTTAGAAGACACCCAAGCTATGTGTTTAAATTCTTTTACAAAACAACCTTATCACCTTCAGAGTACTCTCCATTACACTCAATACATTTTTTCAAATCTGCAATTCCATTCTCAGAAACATTTTTCAAATTCATGTTTGGGTGGCTGACAGCGCCTCCCTCCCTTTTGTCTTGACCTCTTCTACATCATCAATCACTGCCCCTTCAGGTCCCTCTGTGAATGTTGCCCAGAACCAGGTCAGGTGCATGGGGCAAAAGAGGATGCTGTTTTTTGCCAGAAACTGGTACACTGAGATAAATGGTTGTGTGAGCACATGCCTTGTCGTGGTGGCAAAGCCAGTCTTCTGTCTGCCACAAATCAGGCCTTTTTGTCACTCACTGTTATGCAATCTTTTCAGGACCTCTAAATAGAAAGCTTGATTAATATTCTGACCTGGTGGAACAAACTCCAAATGCACTATCCCCCTCACATAAAAAAAAGAGCACCTATCAAAAGATATAGCATCTGGGGTCTTAAAGGCTTGAAGATAAATAAGTTGCCATCTAGCTGAGAAGCAACAAAGCCCACACGAAAGAAGCACACCATCCTGTGTGATCATGAGGTATCAATGGGATCAGGTATCAGGCATCAAAGACCCAGAACAAAAAATCATATCAATGTGAATGAGGTGGTGTGCAGAGTGGAGACCCAAAGCCCATCTGAAGACAATTGGAAATCCCCTTATAGAAGGGTCACAAGGAATTGATGAGCCAGTCAGGGTATAGTATAGCACCATTGAAACATACAACTTTCCTCTAGTTCTTGAATGCTTCCTCCACCCCCACTATCATGACCCCAAATCTACCTTACAAATCTGGCTAGACCAGAGCATGTACATGGATACAGATAAGAGCTGGAAGCACAGGGAATCCAGGACAGATAAACCATTCAGGACCAATATTGAGAGTAGCCATACCAGGAAGGTAAGGGGAGAGTGGGGGAGAAAGGGGCAACCAATCACAATGACCTACATATAAACCCCTCCTAGGGGGATGGACAACAGAAAAGTGGGTGAAGGGAGACATCGGTCAGTGTAAGACATGAAATAATAATAATAACTAATAAATTATCAAGGGTTCATGAAGGATGGGGGGTGGGGGAGGGAGAGGGAAAGACGAGGAGCTGATACCGAGGGCTCAAGTAGAAAGAAAATGTTTTGAAAATGATGATGTCGATAAATGTACAAATATGTTCAACATGCTGGATGTGTTTATGGATTGTGATATAAGTCTCGGGTGGATGGGGGTTGATGGAGGAGGGCAGGACCCTGGTGAGGCCTCTTTCTACCCCAGGATGCTCTGTCCCTCTGCTAGCTGCCTGTTTAATCAGCAGCTGAGCATTTTACCTAGGGCAGGCACACCAGTAGGCAATCCTGTTAGATCTACAGGTGTCCATTCAGTACAGTTCTCCAGAGCCACTGCAGACAGGGCAATTCAGGGGATTTTTATTTGAAACTTCCTTGCACTCCCCCGTGTTGAATTGCCAGTGCAGAGAAGGCAGCACCCCCTGAGAACTTGGTTTTCCTCTTGCACATGACATGGAGCACACCCCCCACCCAACCACCCAGGGTCATGCCCCGATTCCAGCTCATAGCAACCCCACAGGGCAGAGCAGAACAACTTCCCAGGGCTTCCCAGGCTGGAGTCTCTGTAGAAGCAGACTGCCACATGTGTCTCCTAGAGAGCCAGCTGCTGGGGCACAACACAGTACACAACTGCCTACCTGCTGGTTACCAGTCTGCCTCTCACCCCACAGAGCTTGTTAAAGTGACGTTGCTGGGCCACATCCCCACGGTTTCTGATCCAAGGCTCTTTGTGGGGGTAAACAACTCAAATTCCTCATAGCTAGCCAACGGCAGACCCCACACCACTCTCCCACAGGAGCACCAGCCTATTAGATAAAAATGGAATACCTGCTTGAATGAATAGCTCGCTACACTTTGACGAGTAGAAGGAAGGAATTGAGAATAGGTGGGAGGGACCAAAGTAGCAATTTACTCTTCCTGAGGTCGGTGTGGGACCGGGTCAGCACCATTAAGCATCACCTGGAAACTTGTTAGTAATGCCGGTTCTCAAGCCCCACCTCGGGCCTCTGGATCAGAAACTGCTGGCGTCTGGTCCAGCAATCTGTGTCTCACCAAGGAAATGGATTCTGATGATCTCAAGTTGGAGAATCTCTGCCTTGGACTTAAGGACCCCTCCTAACATCGTGAGTTGATTGTGGACTACCAATTGCAGAGTTGGTGACTCGAGCCTACCAGCTGCTCCTTGGGGAAATGGCGAGGCTGTCAGTTCCTGTAAAGATCTGCAAGCTCAGGATCCCAGTGAGGCAGTATGCTCTGTCCGCTAGAGTCACAGGACAAGCTCGTCGGGAGTGGGTTGGCACTAGGCTTCTGGAGGAAGACCATGCAAGGTGACTCTGGATGAAGTGTGTCCTTTCGGCCTCAAGGAGCTTTTACCACTCTGGCTGTTAATTGAGTACATCAGTGCTGGTCCCGCCTTGTCCAACAGCACCATTGATGATGTCGGTTATTCTGAAAAACAAACAAACAAAAACCCGCACTACTATCAAGGCAATGGTAACTCAGAGACCCCCGATGGGTTTCTAAGACTGTAACTATTTCTAGGAACAGAAAGACCACTGGTGATTTCGAACTACCAACCATGTGGATAGCAGCCCATCCCACCACCAGGGCTCCGACTCTTCTACAAAGTCACAGCTCTTCCAGCTCTTGTGTCTTGGTGTGGACATGGCCCCCAAGTGACCTGAGGCTGGCCTTATGTGCTTGATGGGCTTCGGCAGACCCTGGAAGGCCACTCTGTCCCTCCAATAGGCTGGCAACTGTCAGGTCACCAGACCTTACCGTTAAAAAGGAGGGCTTCCATGGGCCCAAGTAGGCCTGACAGAATTCATTTGTCAATCATCCCTTTTATTAGTATAGTGATTCACAGGCTCCAAAGTGTGTATTCATAGTTTCTCCTTTTAATTTTGGGGCTTCAGCCCAGAGAAGCCCAAGTATTAAACCATGCCCAATGCTGCATACACGTCCCTTCTCCCATGATGACAGCAGCTGTACGCACCCAGACCAAACTCGCTGTCTGCCAGCCGATTCCGACTCAGAGCGACCCCCTAGGACAGAGCAGAACTGCCCCTGTGAGTTTCCGAGACTAACTCTTTAAGGGAGCAGAAAACCTCACCACTCTGCTGCAGAGAAAGTGATTTTGAGCTGCTGGCCTTTGGGTGAGAGTGGAACACATAACAGACTGTCCTACCCCAGCGCCAGCCCCTGACTCGTGACAATCCCATGCACTATAAGATGGCACTGTCATCCTCCATTAGATTGTCACCGGCTGATTGTGGGAAGTAACTCACACTGCCGGTCCTCCTAGTCTCTCTTAATCTGGAAGCTCCCCTGAAACTGGCATAATAGCAACTCAACCCTTCACTGATAAATGGGAAGTGGCTGCGCCTGAGGTGTGTGGGTAGGAATCAACTTAGGTCTCCCCCATGCAAGGTAAGAATTCTGTCACTGCTTCCATGCCAACAGGAGTACAGGGTTTTTTTCCCCCAGGATCCCCCACTTCCCTATGACCCTTTGTGCCCTCAGAGAAACTTACCTAGCACCCCAGCACCATAGTGGGACCCATCCCACATGCCACCCCTTCGCTGGTGGAGGAGAACCATGTGACTCAAATCACAGGACAAGATTTTCCGGAGCTGCTGGGAAATTCTGGCTTTCTATATTTTTCTAGGAAAGTTTTCAGAGGCAGCCTTGGCTCTCTTTTGGGGGCTTCCATACATCCACATCAGGTTGGAAATTGTTTTCTCTACTTCAGGATCAGCCTGGGGATGAAGGGGACACACTGGGAAATGGTGTGACCTGCCACTTGGCTAAGTGTGACCAGAACCCACCCTATTTATACCAGCCTTCTTGTTCTGCGAATCGGTAAGCATCATGCCGATTTGACTTGGATTTTCTGCTACTTACCAAGGGAAACACCTTAATGACGGTGTAAGAATTACTATTTCTAGGGCATATGTGAAGAAAGCAGGGCGCAGACCGGTGTGGCCACGTGGCTGCCCATGCAGAAGTCAGAGTGTAAGGTGGGATCATGCTCTTCTCGCCGGAGAGGAACTTGGGGTGGGAATTCCCTGTTAGAGAGGCTGAGGGAAGGGCAGGCAGAGGAAGGGTGTGACCAAAGAGGCATTTGACCTGCCTCGGGCAAGCTTTGCCTCCGCCACACTTGCAACTAAGGATGCACTAAAAACATGCAATGTTCAACACTAGGACCCAAATCCATCCTCTGTTAAAAAAGTGAATACATCTTACCACTTTCGTGACATTTCTACTAGCTTACTGCTGGTTTGAGGTGCCCTGGGTGATATAATAAGGAGCCCTGGTGGCATAGGGGTTACACATTGGGCTGTGACCTACCAGGTCAGCAGTTCGAAAGCACCAGCTGCTCTGTGGGAGACTACTGAGGCTTTCTACAGCCTCCTGAGTTACAGTCTCCAGAACCCATGAGACAGGTCCACCCTACACTAGGGTCGCCATGAGTTGGAATCTGCTCTATGGCAGTGAGTTTTTGCGTTTGGATCATACAAATGGTTAGTGTGACCGGCTGCTAATCAAAAGATTGGAAATTCAAGCCCACTCCAACCTCGCCTGGAAGAAAGGTCTGGTGACCTACTTCTAAAAAATTCAACATTGGTCTACCATTCTGCTCTGACACACATGGGGTCTCTGTGCATCAGAACCAACTTTGATTGTTTTTGCCTCTAAACCATTGATATATACACTTGCCATTGTTCTGCGCTCTTCCTGGAAGCCCTGAATGCCAGTCACTTTGTCTAGCTTTGTCCTCCGTGTGTGACTGCACCATCTATGATGACGGGGTACTGCTTTTTGCATGAGAAATTTGCTGTCCAAAGTACACCCACCACACCCTCACTTTGAATAACATCCAGCAAGGCCCCACCCAGAGTTCCCCGGTCTCCCACTGTGATGGGGAAAGCCGAAGTGCTCTGGGCCTGCAGTGCCTCTTCCCCGATCCATCTAGTCATGTTGCACATCAGTACTGCTTGGTGGGTGGCAAATCAAGTTTCAAGGTTACACACAATAGAGAACAGAAAGAGGTAAATGGGAAATCGTTTATCAAGAAGACCATATTTAAAACAAAAAAAAAAGAGGCTTAGGTCAAAGATATAATACAGTTCTTTATCTGTAGTCCCTACTGGCAGACTCTCCAGGTGCTGTGAGATTTAAATGTCATCTTCAGTGGATTTGGGGATCTGAGGTCGGACGGACCATAAATGTTCTTGGTTGCAGAATTCAATGCATTTTGCTTCTTCCCATTGTATTTCCAATGTGAATGCACTAGCAGCTTTGGAGTGGGGGGCGGGGGAGACATGCCTTGGGGCTTGCTAATCCCAACCTATATTTTTCGATGGATCATTTTGGAAAAATTAGGTCTATATCATGGTCATTCGTTGCTATCAAGTCAGCACTGCCTCACGACGATGCTGCGTATGACAGAAAGCAAGGTTGCTCAGTTCTGTCCTCCTTCACGACCTTGATGTGCTGGTGTCCACTGTTGCTGCTACTGGGGACTCTGAGCCCCTTCCAATCTCTGAGGGTCATCTTCCAGAACCCGATGGTACAACATTCTGCCATGATCCCTGGCGTTCTCGATGTCTCCTTTTCAGAAGCAGGTCTCTAGTCTTCCTTCCTATTCTGCCTCCTCTGTTGAAGTCTGTCTACCATCGGGGACCCTCTGGTGTTAGGAAAGTGGATGGCACAGCTTCCACTCCATGGCACCAAGCAAGTCACCAAGTGCACACACTGACAGATGGGTAGTAGAATGAGATACATAGGGAGGGTTTAATCAGGGAGTCGCTCTTTTCAGTAGTGCCCGTGAAGAGACATGGGAATGAAATCAATTCGAGTTTGTAGAGAACGGTAATGGGAAGGGTGGTCAGTAGCCAATGATACAGGCCCTCCCGTGTTGCCCTCCATAGCAGGTATCAGAGGTAAGCCCATTCAGTATATTGTCCACGATCATAGAAGTTCAGTATATTGTTCACGATCACAGTCTGGCCTTGATTCTCGCATGACTAACCATAAAAATATAGCCAATAGAATATCATAAGCAAAAGGGGCCTATGAGAAGGACTCTTCAGTTACCACTTCACCTTGACCCCTGAGAAATCCTGACAGGCCATGTTGGCTGCTGACATTGGTGCTTGGCTGACAAGTAGGCCGATGAGGGGAAGTCAAGAGGTATTGCTATAAAATAACAGAGACATTGGTTCCATAAAAATCTCAAAATGTGAGGCTACTGTTCCTCGACATATCCTCCATCTGGGGCTGCCCAGCTCGGAGGTGCTGCTTCCACCTGTGCTCTAACCCTTCCCCGCAGACTTCGGCACCACCTGATGGACCCCAGCTCTCAAATACAGTGTTGGCATTCCTTGAAGAACTCGAATTGTGCTTCTTGAAATCATCCATTGAGTTTTGGAAACAAAAAGATGTCCAAAGGAACACCAGGGATATAAGGTGAATGGAGTAAGTTTTCCCAGCAAAATTCTATGATGACCCTTACGACCCTGCCAGAATGGGCAAGTGCATTGGCATGATGGGAAAATTTTCCTGGACCCAACTTTCCTGGCTTTCCCCCCCTCATCAATGCAGTTTTCAATGTTCTTAAAATGTCTTTTAAATAAGCTCCCTGTGGTCATCTGGATCTTTCAAGAAAAGCCATCATGATTACACCTTTGGAAATGGGAAAAAAAAAAAAAAGAAGCCTCATAACTTCCTGAGCTAGCCTCTGCCTTGAACTGAACTGGCCCCAAAGATCCCCTCTCAAGCGGCTATTTCCTTTGGCTGGGTTGTTTGCTGTGAAGGCGCCCTAAGGACACAAACATAAGTGTATAATTGAGAGAACTCATTTGAGCCATCCAACAATCTCAGGGACCTGTGTAAACACTTTCTGTTTGGAATAAACGCCAGATGTGTGAAGTGGAAACCCAGGAACTGTACTTTTGACTTGCCCTGCCAATCCTGACCAAGGTGGGTCATGGGCCAGGGCAGCTGGACATTGCATCCTGCTCCACAGGACACGGCCCCCCAGATGAGCTGACCACACCCACCGCCCAGCAGCAACATCCAGTCTTTGCTTGCCTTCTCCTCGGAGCCTCCACACGGGCCTCTGCTTGGCACTCTCGATTAGCTGGCGTCGGTTTTGTTTTCTGAACCTACACCAAACTGCCACCCGCTGACCCACTGCTGCCCACATGGCCCAGAGGGATAGCAGTTACCCAGGGCCAATGGAATGGAGGCACCCCTGGCCTTAGTAGCCCATCTACCTTTCAAAGCGACTCTTTCAAACCCAAGCAAATAGGCTCTTTCATAGATATCCCCCAGTGCCTTGTGCCAGGGTGTGACATGCACTCAGCCAGTGGGGCTATTGGAGGCTATGGGGGCACATCCTGCTTTTGACCAGAAGAGTACCAATTTCTGACATTAACACACCACCATGAAACACAGCAACGGGACAGGCCCCAAGGTACAGCTAGCAGAATAGAGTGGAATGTCACCCTGTGATTCTAGGTGAAGCTGGTGGGGTAGCTTCTGACACTTTTGATATCCGGCATATCAGTGCCCCCGACTGAGTGCTTACACTGATGGTGAGAAGCCACTTATTTCTTTTTTTTTTCTTTTCTTTTTTTACATTTTATTAGGGACTCATACAACTCTTATCACAATCCATACATATACATACATTAATTGTATAAAGCACATCCATACATTCCCCGCCCCAATCATTCTCAAAGCATTCGCTCTCCACTTAAGCCCTTTGCATCAGGTCCTCTTTTTTTTTTTCCCCTCCCTCCCCGCTCCCCCCTCCCAATGTGCCCTTGGTAATTTATACATCATTATTTTGTCATATCTTGCCCTATCCAGAGTCTCCCTCCCCCCACTTCTCTGCCGTCCCTCTCCCAGTGAGGAGGTCACACGTGGACCCCTGTAATCAGTTCCCCCTTTCCAACCCACTCGCCCTCCGCTCTCCCAGCATCGCCCCTCACACCCCTGGTCCTGAAGGTATCATCCACCCTGAGAAGCCACTTATTTCTGTCGGTTACCTGTCTTCCTTAAAACAATTTCTGTGCTTCTTGGGTGTAGTCTGCTACCCTCCCTGGCCAAAACGAAGCGCACATGAGGACTCAAAGCTGTAAAACTGAGATGCAAGTGAAAGTGTCCAGAAGACCATTAACCTCCTTGTACTTGCAGCTAGAGTTTTGGGATCCTACGAACTAATTTAAAATCCATTTGTCCTTCATGTCTGGGCTACGCGTCCCCAGGGGCTTAATCAGAATGAAAAAGAATCAAATACCTCATCAACCATTCGACCTCAGGTACCCAGTTCTTGCCTGCCAACCAGCAGATTTAGATTTCCACATATTCCCTAAAATCACCTCAGAGGCAGAAAACAAATGGGTACCACAAACTTGGAGGGGGGTCGGGGACGGCTATGTCATGGAGGAGAGATCGTAGCAGGCCGTCCCGTCAAAGTGAAAAATCATCCGGTGGAGACCATACCTTTTTGCTTCCGGAGTCCAGTCTCCAATCGGCTGGGTAGGAGCGGGCCTCTTGAGGGTGCCACCGGCCACTATAAAGCGATACATGAGATGCAAGCTACTGGGCTGCAGGTAACCTGATGAGGGTGGTGAGAGCCAAAGTCAAGGACTGGAATGGTAGAGGACCATCTGCCCAAGCCGAAGGCGCCCAGGGAAGCGAGGCTGCCTTTTTATGGGCTGCATGAAACAAAAGCCATCAAAACCACAGCGTTCTTGGTTGTCTTGCTCAGAGCCATGTAACATTCTCATAACAAGGGACCAAAGGCAGGGGCGCCTGTGGAATGCATGGCTCCAACCCTCTCAATTTAAGGGAGGCCCCAAGCTACTGAACAGGCAGCTGTTAAGCTGCATGATTACTGAAGAACAGTCAAACCATCAAACACCCCCTTCCCCCATCCGCCCCCGCCCGGCCCAGCTTAGCAGGGGGGCAGGAAGCAGTCACGGGCTTGATCTCTGAGAAGAAATGGGCCTGGCTGGGATTCAGCCCAGCGTGGGGCACACACACACACACACACACACACCCTCCTATTTCCTTCTCAGACAAGTTTGCAGGGTTTGCTGACTCTGGAAACACCAGTGAGGATCAAGAAGCGGAGAGTGCTTTGAAGAATTCTTAAGAAACCCATGGCTTCTGAGTCACTTCTGACTCCCAGCAACACAGGCTTGTGCTCTGCCCAGCTTCCAGCAGCCCTGGGGGACAGAGAAGAAGTATTTTATGGCTCTACACTGAGGGCTGCAATCTTTGATCTTCAGCAAGTGCTTCCAGTCCCCCTCACTTTCAACGAGCAAGGTTATATTATCTGCACACGGCAGGATGCTAATGAGCCCTCCCCCAATCCTGATGCCACAGCCTCTTCATAGAAGCAGATTTATCTGATTCTCTCCGAAGTGTTCAGACTGAATACATTTGGTGAAGGGACACACCCTGATGCACACCTTTCCCGAGCATAAGCCCTGCGGCATTCCCTTGTTCTGGTTGCACAAACACTACCTGTAGATCTATGTACAGGGTCTGCATGAGAACATTGCAATGTTCTGGGATTCCCGTTCCTTTCAAGTCCATCTACAGTTTCTTAGACCCACACAGTCGAATGCCTTGGCATAGCCGATAAAACACAAAAATACATCTTTCTGGTATTCTCTGCTTTTAGCCAAAATCCATCTAACATCATCAATGGTATCCCTTGTTTCACATCCTATTCTGGATCCGACCTGAACCTCTGGAAGCTCCCTGTCAATACCCCACTGAAGCCGCTGTTGGATGATCTTCAGCAAAATTTTACTTGCCTGTTATGCCAATGGTATTGTTCTATAATTTGAGCATTCGACTGAGTCATCTTTGTTTGGAATGGGTACAACTATGGATCTCTTCCAGATAGGTGCCAAGTAGCTGTCTTCCAGATTTCCTGGCATGAATGAAAGAGTGCTGCCAGGGGAGGGGGAGGGAGGCGGGGGTGGGGGGGAGAGAAATGAGGAGCTGATTCCAGGAGCCCAAGCAGAGAGCGAGAGTTTTGAGAATGATGGGGCAACGAATGTATAAGTGTGCTTTGCACAATTGATATATGTATGGATTGTGATAAGAGTTGTATGAGCCCCAATAAAACGATTTAAAAAAAACCCACATTTCAATGGGTAGGTAATCCATCAATTCCTAGAGCCTTGGTTGTGGCTAATACTTTCAGTGTCGCTTGAACTCCTCCTTCACTATCATCAAGTCTTGCTCATATGCTGCCTCTTGAGATGGTTGAAAGTCAACTGGTGCTTTTGGGTGCAGTAACCCTGTATATTCCTTCCATCTTCCTTCGATGCTTCATGCATCATTTAATATTTTGCTCATAGAATCTTTCAATATTGCAACTCGAGGCTTGAATTTTTATTGAATTCTTCCATTTTGGTTTTCTAACTTTAGGTCTTTGCACATTTCATTATAACTCTGAAACTGGCATGGATAGAAGTGAAACATTGTCAGAAGGTGAGCCCTCATGTCAGAAGGCGCTCACAAGTTGACCATAATGACATGGATGGGGGAAAGCCTTTGATACCTTTGTTTGCTGATGGGGAATGACTCAAAGTGAGAAGAAATGGGTGAAACATGTTTGATATACACATCTGAGAAAATTAGAAGCTGTAAAAAAAATGAAGTGGAATGCATAAGCATTGGTATTCTAAGTGTTAGTGAGCTAAAATGGACCGGTACTGGCCATTTTGAATCAGAAGATCATGCAGTTTACCACACCAGGAAGGACAGATCCTAGAGGATTGGCATTTGTCATCACAAAGGGCATGTCAAGATCCATCTTAAAGTATAATGCTGTCTGATGGGATACTATCTATCCACGTAAAAGGAAATCCAGTCAATATCACTATGATGCAAAATTCCGAACCAAGCACTAAAGCTAGTCCGGAAGAAATGGAAAAATTCTACCAAGGTTTTTAGTCTCAAATTGATCAAGCATGCACTCAAGAAGCATGGTTGATTGTTGGCGATTGGAATGCAAAAGTTGGAAACACAGAAGAAGGAGCAACAGTTGGAAAATATGTTCTTGGTAAAAAAAAAAAAAAAGGAAAGGAAATATGTTTTTGGTGCTGGAAACAAGCTAGAGATCTCTCACAGAACTTTACCAGAATAGCGACGTCTTCGTTGCCAATGCCTTTTTCCACCACACAAAGGGAGAGTCTGTGCTGGACTTCCCCAGATGGAAAACACAGTAACCAAAGTGACGCCATCTGTGAGAAAGGACAACGGAGAAGCTCGACATCAGTAGCTAAAGCTACGTCAGAGGCTGACTGTGGAATGGACCATCGATTGCTCACACGTAACTTCTGGTTGAAGCTAAAGAAATTTAAACAAATCCACGAGAGGCAAAGTACAATGTGGACTATCCCACCTGAATTTCAAGAACAACTCAGAATAGATTTGCCATGTTGCACACTAAGGACAGAAGACCGGATGAGCAACAGTATTTATAATTATGAAAGACTGAAAACAATGTAAAAATCTAAGAAACATAAAATCACATAAATTATGGAATTCCTGCTGAATATTGAAATAAGCTGTTAACATGTTTACCATTTTTAAAGACCATTTAATGATACGATGTGATATTCACAATCTAGCAGTAAGTGGGGGAAATAAGTGGTATATATAAAACTGGAGATGTAAGTAGGACCTAATTTGTGTCTGCCTGTCTGTGTAAGTGTATACATATATTAAAATGCTAGCCATCATTATCTATAAGTAATTCATGAGAAAAGTTAATTTGTACTTTTCTAAAATATTCTATGTTTTTTAAATCATTTTACTGGGGGCTCATACAACTCTTATCACAATCCATACATACATCAATTGTTTAAAGCACATTTGTACATTCATTGCCCTCATCATTCTCAAAGCACTTGCTCTCCACTTAAGTCCCTGGTATTAGCTCATTTCCCCCACTCCCTCCCCATTTCTCCCTCCATCATGAACCCATGATAATTTATAAATTATTATTTTGTCATATCTTACACTGTCCGACATCTCCCTTCACTCACTTTTCTATTGTCCATCCCCTAGGAAGGAGGTTATATGTAGATCCCTGTAATCAGTTCTCCCTTCTAAAATATTCTATAAATAAGAATATATCAGAAGAAAATAAACATATATATATATACACCCATACCTAGTAGACACTAGACTCAGGAAGGGATAGTGTGAGCCTACTACATCTAAGAGAACCCAGAAGATTATCTGTCTTCAATCATACTTTCTTCCCTGGGAGCTACTAATAAATAGTTATTATTATTTCTAGAATTTATTAATAAATCACTAGGGGCCAGGAATTATGCTAAACATTTTATATTCAATATTGCATTTAATCTCTACATCAGCTCAATGAGATAGGTATAAGAATTAACCCTCTTGTTATAGAAAAGGGTGATACCTGGTGGCATAGTGGTTCTGAGTCTGGTATGCTAACCCCAAGGTCAGTAGTTTGAAACCACTAGCTGCTCAGCTGGAGATAGACAAGGCTTTTCTGCTCCTGTAAAGAGCGAGTCTCGGAAACCCACAGGGGCAGTTCTACTCTGTCCTACAGGGTTGCTATGAGTCAGGATCGATGGCAGTGAGTTCTGTTTTATTGTTTTGATTTTACAGAAAAGGGGATCGTGACTGAGATTATTGAGGGATTATGGCAGAATCAATCCAGGTTTGACTCATCTAGCAAGACAAGTCTGACTCTAGAACAAACGCCAATAAGCAATTTTATCTACACAATCTTGTCTTCTCCTAACTCTTCCTAGAGCCTTGCCTCCCCCAATTAAAAACAAATCTTCATACCCAAGCAATTTTGTTTTCCACGTCCTGAACTCTTTGGAGGAAAATCATTATTTAGAACTAAGACAAATACAGTGCACAATGATAGGACATGTGCTCTGTTGCTTTAAAGAGTGGTCAGGACGGCCTGCCTCGTGGGTGTGTGGCAGCACACAGGGCTCTCTGCCCAATGTCATGCTCTCGGGTCTGGCTTACCAACTTTAATAATTTTTTTTTTTTAGCAAAGAGCCCACATTTTCATTTCATCCGTGGCCATGGACCCACAGATAAAGTCACGAGTCCTGCTGACCCCAAGGGGAACATGGATGAGAGGTCATTGTTCACCTGAAATGAGAGTTCTGAGAATAAGTTTAGGGCAATGCTCTTTTCTCAGAACAAGACTATTGCCTCAACTAATACCTCATTCAAAAGAACAGGACAAAATAGCTAACGCAATTCAGTGCATCTTCTCCCACCCCCCACCCACCCCCTGTTGTCAAGTTGATTCCAATTCACAGCAACCCTGTAGGATAGAGTAGAACTGTTCTATATGGTTCTGAGAGTGTGAATCTACTCAGGAGCAGACAGCCTCATCTATTCCTCAATGAGAGACTGGTGGGTTTGAACCCCTGACCTTGTGGTTAGGAGCCAAGCACTGAGCCCAGTGCATGCCAAATCTCTGTGTTTTCCCCCATAAAGACATTAATTCTTTAAAAAAAAAAAGCCAAACAAACAAAACTCAGTGCCATCAAGTTGATTCAGACTCCCGACTGAAACAGACCCTATAGGACAGGGTAGAACTGCCCCTGTGGGTTTCCGAGATTGCAACTTTGTATGAGAGTAGAAAGCCCCGTCTTTCTCCTCACCTATGGTTAGTAGCCCCAATGCATAACCCAACTGCATGACCAGGGGTCATAAAGACCTTATTTAGCATGCCCTGCAAAAAAGCCAAAAAAACTTTCTATTATGTAGCATTCTTTTTTTTTTTTTCCTGCTTTAACTTTTATTATTTTAAGCTTAATTTATTACCAAGCCATGAGTTTTTGCTTCTTCGGTTTCTTCTGGGAAATCTTTTCCCTCTTCTGGTTCAGGAGCAATGTGTTTCTTTTCCGTCAGGATCATTTCAACGTGGCAGGGGGAGCTCATGTACGGATTGATCCGACCATGAGTCTGTAAGTCCGGCTGCGCATCTTGGGGGCTTTGTTCGCCAGGTGGAGAATCCACATTGAAACCCTTCAGTTCAGCATGACTTTCTGCATTTTTAAGCATGTGAAGCAGAAATTCAGCACTCTTTTTGGGCCACCGCCCCTGGGTCCAACCCCACTGTTTGGCCTGGGCACACCTACCAACACCACCATTGTACCCTCGGAAGGGCACACACTGCTTCTGCAGAGTGACGGCTTTCAAGTATTTGGTGGCTTTCCGGATATGCATGCCTTTGAGGGCCTGGGCAGTTTCCTGGGTGGACCCAGAGATTCGGAGATTCGACCCTCTTGATTTGCAAGATTTTGTAGGGTTTTCTGGGTGAAGTGAGTAGCAAATCACTTGGGCAGGTCACCTGAGGCCGCTACAGGAAAAGGAAGAGGACGGGTTCTCTATATCGTGTTCTTAAAAGAGCATCATGCTAAAGTCAGGCATTCTTTACCACGTAAGCTAAACTATTGATTTTAAGAAAACTTAAGGGGGACATTTTTGGTTTAAAGCTGAAAGCTGATTTTAGAGCAATGGCATTGAGGGGTCATGCAGCTCCTTGGCTCCAGAAAGGCTGCATCCCAGGGGAATTTGACATTCTGTTTGCGTGTTACCCCTGTCAGTCAGAGTGCCTCAGTGGAATCTCGGTCACCAGGTCTGGTCATGTTCGCTGGGCACCATTCAGTTCTTCTGGTCACGTGGCAAAGAAGGCACTTGTTCATGGAGTCAATTGGCCACACCTAACATATCATCCTGAGCCTCTTTTCTCTCTGTTGCTCCAGCTAAATAGAGACCAATTGTGCCTTGGGTGCGCCATAGCATAGGCACCGTGCAGCAACAAAATAGGAAATTGAGTAGAAGTATTAATAATTTTATTAGGCTAATAGCCTGTGATGTTCCATGAAACCCTGACCCTAAATCCCCAAACCAAGGAACAAAATCCCATAAGGCTTTTGATTGTATATAAACAGTAATTCTCACTCTCTGCTTTTGTCATCTTTCTAACTATATCTACCACACAACTTTTGCCAATCTAACTTTTTACAGGTGTACAACTTATTGACTGTACATCTCCTCTTCCCTCTCCCAGCTCTCCAAACAAGACTTTGACTCTTCTCAGATGTCTCCAGACTCTGCCAGCCCCATTAGCAAGAAACCTACACTCTCTTGTAAGACCCTGAATGACTACCTGCAGCTGTGTTGTTCCCCCCAACCCCGTTACCCTGCCAACCTGAGGAGAATGTGGCTGCTAGCTGGAGATCCAGAGCAGGCCAGAGACCCATGAGCAGAGCTCTTGGTGGTGGACACCGAATTAAGTCAGTATTCAAGAACATCCTCACCCAATGGCAGCAAGGCGGTCAAACTGCCCACCCTCACATCCCCTTTCAATGCCCAACATCACAAATACAGCCAGTGTGACCCCAGAACAAACAAACAAAATAGAATTATGTACAAATTGTTTATAATGTCTCGGTACTGGTCTTCAAAACAACCAATCAAATACCAGTTACAAAAAAATGGGCTATACAACTCAACTCTTAATCAATGCAATATTTACACCACCGAACACTAAAACTCAGTACTCCAAAACTAACTCTTTCCTTCTAGAAACTTCATTCTCTACACATTTGCCTCCTCACCCCCAACATTTTTATGGGCACATACTTCACATATCATACAATTGAACCGTTCAATCATTCATTCACATCAAGGACAGTTGTACAATCACCACTACAGCTATCTTAGAGCCTTCCCCAACCCTCATGGTTTTCTTGCCTTTATTTTTAATTTATTGTTGTTGTTTTCTTTTTTGCTTGTTTTGCTGTGTTTTGTTTTTGTGCATATTATTGTCTCTGCGTGTCTGTCTATATAAGATAGGCGGGATAAACAATCCGGTTATATTGTCTTTAGACTGTGCCTTGTCTTATTTTATGAAAGTGAGATTGCATAGTATTTATCCTTTCATGCTAGACTTACTTCACTCAGCACAGTGTCTTCAAGTTCCGTCGGCGGTGTAGCACGTGCCCCGGTTTCATTCCTCACCCTGACGGAGCAGTATTCCACTGGTGTTCACGTGCTGATAGGCTCACTCCCGCCTTTGGGCTGTTGTGACTCGTGCTGCCACACGCATTACTGTGTGACTCTCTGCTTGAGCCTTGGAGGCGCACCTGCAGGAGTGGATTGCTGAGTCACCGAGGTCCCCAACCTCACAGCTTCCTGAGGATCTACCACTGTCTTTGGCACAATGGCTGTACCACTTTGCACTCCCCCTAGCAATGGATAAGAGTTCCAATTTCCTACATCTTCATCAGCATTTTTTATTTTTGTTTTTATCTCAGACATCCTTGTGGGGGTGTACTGGTATCTCGTCATGTTTGTTTTATTTTTATGTGTGTCTCTGATAAGTGATGATCCTGAGCATCTGCTTGTGTACTCGGTAGCTGTGTGAATAGCCTCTTTGGTGAGTATTGGTGGTTTCAAAAGGCTTTTGGATCCTTTCATTGTCATACACACATGAACTACTGTGACTCTTCAAAAACTCCAAGCTCACTGCCATCGAGTCCCTGCTGATCCACAGTGACCCTCATGTGGGTGTCTGAGACTGTAACTGTTTACAAGAATCGAAAGCCCACTCTTCCCACTCCTGGTTTCAAACCGCTGACCATGTGGATCGCCGCCCCATTTGTCACGACTACATCACGAGGGCCCCCAGGGCAAATGCATTTTTTAAATGTATGCAAGAGCTCCGTTTCTCTGGCTATGTGAGTCAACATAGTAATACCTTCGCCTGCGTTTCCCTCTTCTCTTTCTCCTTTCCCCTCCCAACCAGGCATCTTGGTATGGGCCAGGCCTGGGGGGGGTTAGAGGGGGGCGGGGCGGTGGGGAATCACAGAACTCTAACATAACTTTTCTCTCTATTCAGCAGCTTCCCGAAGTACCAAATGAAGACTCAGTGACTGCTTTAAGCATTTCACTGAAATCGCTCCCCTTCTGTGTTAGGAACGGGAATAGGCTCTTGAGGAACCTTTAGGTGAGGAAAGGGGGCGGGGGTCTCCAGGGAAAATTGTCTAGTTCTAGAAGTACCTAGAAATGTGCCACAGAGTATGTGGCACATTTATCCTCCTAAAAAGTAAATGAAATTGTCAAAGGCACATAATGGATTGGCAGGGTTTTAAATGGAAGCTGTGCGTGTGTTTTCAGAAACACACCAACCTGTGATCATTCACTTGCGAGGGGAAATTAAACTCCACGAGGGAAAAAATAATAAAATTCTAGCCTGTGAAAAACCTACCAATGTAAAGCAAGGAGCCATCAAGAATCTGGGCGACCAACTGGTCAATTAAGTACCATGTAAAGATTTCCAATTTTCTTGTAGTAAATTATTTATTTAGCTCTTACATACCATCAATATATTTTACAAGTTTAATACCCAAATTATAGCTGGCCCACCCATTTATGGCCCCATAAATGAGTCTTGACTTACCAATGTGAATTCTTGTTCCTGGCAGTGTCAGATTTAGATTGGATTTGGATCTATTGCTTTTGTCCTTATCAGACATTTCGAGGCTGATATTTTATTGCTATATTTAAAATGTAAAGTGCTTTAAAATAGACTTGGGAGGGAGCATAGCAGATTCCTGTCCCGATATGTCATTTCCTGACTTAACTTCCTACCATAATCTGGGTTAAAGGGCTGAAACCCACGTAGAATCCTTCACCACTGACGATTTTTCGCCCCCACACAGAGAATTTTCTTGGAGAAAAGTGAGTGATTATAAAAAGAATGACTTTAATCTTAAGTAAGAGCGCTGGAGCTTTCAGTAGTAAAACTGACAGGCAATTTCCATGCCTATATACTTTGTAAGTCAAATGAATAATAAAGAATATAAATGAAACACATCTAGCCATTTCTTCAGCTTTAACGTTTATATGGAGCCAAATTGTCAAGCCTGGTTTTTCAAGGTTTAGGTTTTGTAAAAGATGTAGAACAAACCAATAAATTAACAACAGAAGAGAAAACAAACAAATCAACCTCGGGGCCTGGTTTCCACTTAGAGTTATAAAAAGTCTTACAGCTTTGAGATTAGTAAATCCCATAGAGTTATAGATATAAAAATAAATGCAAGGGATGATTAATGATACCCCAAATGATTGTAGGTTTTAGAACTTTGAGGGCAGGGGAAGTGACACAAATGATTTTTTAAAAATTATTTCTTCATCCTATATGTTGACATTTTCAGTATTATAACTTTAAAGATTATTATAAGCTATGTTTAATGGACTGACAAAGAACAAGCTTCAGACTGAAGTTTGTAGGAGTCAGCTGAGCTCAGTGGGAAAAGAGAGGATGGGGTGGGGGTGGGAAGGAGGGGGGCAGCACTGAGTCCTGGGAGCAGGTGCCAAGGACAAGCAAGTGTCCGGAGCGCATTATTCTTGTGAAACATGGGCCCATAGCTCAGAAAGGAGTTGAGCAAAGGACTTTGAGGAGAAAACCATAGCAATTAGCAATGCTAAGGAAAAACATTTTAAAAGAAAAAAATAAAATAAATTTAAACTTTTAAGAAAAAAAGAAGGCACCCCAGCTATCAAAAGAGATAGTGACTGGGGTCTTAAAGGCTTGAAGATAAACAAGCGGCCATCTAGCTCAGAAGCAACAAAGCCCACATGAAAGAACACACCAGCCTGTGTGATCAAGTGGTCCCGAAGGGATCAGTTATCAGGCATCAAAGAACAAAAAATCATATCATTGACTGCACACCTCCATGATAGGATCGCTGAAGACAAATGGGTGCATAAGCAAATGTAGCAAAGAAAGCTGATGGTGCCCGGCTATCAAAAGAGATAGTGTCTGGGGTCTTAAAGGCTTGAAGGTGAACAAGCGGCCATCTAGCTCAGAAGCAAAAATGCCCACATGGAAGAAGCACACCAGCCAGTGCGATCATGAGGTGCCAAAGGGACCAGGTATAAGGCATCATGCAAAAAAAAAAAAATATATATATATATATATGTGTATGTGTGTGTGTGTGTGTGTGTATGTATATATACATACCATATTGAATGAAGGGGGAAGTGCAGAGTGGAGACCCAAGGCCCAAGTGTCAGCCACTGGAGATCCCCTCATAGAGGAGTTTCGGAGAGGAGATGGGTTAGTCAGGGTGCGAGGTAGTACCGATGAAAAACACAGCTTTCCCCCAGATCCTGGATGCTTCCTCCCCCCAACTACCATGATGATCCGAATTCTATCTTGCAGGACTGGATAGGGCAGAGGTTGTACACTGGTGCATATGGGGGCTGGAGGCACAGGGAATCCAGGGTGGATGATACCTTCAGGACCAAGGGTGAGAGGGGCAATGCTGGGAGAGTGGAGGGTGAGTGGGTTGGAAAAGGGGAACTGATTACAAGGATCCACATGTGACCTCCTCCCTGGGAGATGGACGGCAGAGAAGTGGGGGAAGGGAGACTCCGGATAGGGCAAGATATGAAAAAATAACAATGTATAAATTACCAAGGGCACACGAGGGAGGGGGAGTGGGGAGGGAGGGGGAAAAAAAAGAGGACCTGATGCAAAGGGCTTAAGTGGAGAGCAAATGCTTTGAGAATGATTGGGGCAGGGAATGTGCAGATGTGCTTTATACAATTGATGTATGTATATGTATGGATTGTGATAAGAGTTGTATGTGCTCCTAATAAAATGTTTAAAAAAAAAAAAAGAAGGCACAATCTACCAAGGGACTTAGAGGCACTTGCAGAAATACAATTAGATCAGGTTTAGAGTGCCCGACCCACCCTTCTGTCCCCAGTGCCACAAGTACACACACCACCCTTCGGAACTGGCTACAGAGTTTTAGGCCCCTTGCTCAAAATACAACAGGAAATTCCCTGACAGACATTACACATGCCGCTTTTTTCTTTCGTCTTCCATCTCTCAACTTGCTGCGGTTAGGTTTTTATTTGCTATAGAATTCCATACTTAATACAGAGACCAGCCCATGTCTGTCAGTCTGTCATACTGTGGTGACTTACAGGTGGCTACGATACTGGAAGGTTTACGACTGCCTTTCAAATACCAGGAATGTCCCCCACGGTCAACAGTTCCTTGAAGCTTCTAGATGAAGACAGATTAGGAAGCAAAGACTAGGGATCCACTTCTAAGAATTAGCCAATGAAAATATTACAGAATTTTGCCAGACACATTATTGAGAAATGAGCCCCAAGGGCTGGAATAAGCACAGTGGATTTAAACATATCAACGATCATGAAGATGACACAAACCAGGCAAGAGTTTGTTGTGTTATGCATAAGGTCAGCATGGGTTGGAGCGGACTTGATGACCACTAACAGCAACCATAATGAAAAAAAAACTCAAAGTATGCATCGGTGTATTTACCTTTGCTGCAAATACGGGCATGAATGTGGAGGAGCGCACAGAGGGCAAAATTATGAGTATTTCTAAAATGTAACCAAACTCCTTGAGGGAGGGAGTTGATGGGCCTGGGGCATCAGGGCCATGGTTTCTGACCTTCACACCAAGGTCTATTAATATAACACTGTTAACAAAGACAATAGTCTACATCCTACTTAGGTGAGTAGCCACCAGGGCCTTAAACCATCCAAGGTGAAGCTATTCCTTTATCCTGTCCAGAGGCAGGAGAAGTGATGGGAATGGAAAGACATGAGTCGGAATGGACTCATGGTGCTGAGGTTAGTTTTGAGTTTGATTGGCTCACTCCTCCAGTGGACCACGCAAACCTCAGTCTCCACAAACCTGAAGCCAGAAAAGCCAGATGGATTTCTATCGCTATCACTATCACGTGCTCTGAAAAAGGATCACTTTAGAAGGTCCTGAATAGAGTGGGAAAGATATGTGGAATAAAAACTCAACATCATAAAAGAGACCAGGCTTACTGGTTGGAGAGAGACAGGTGGGACCTCCGAGATGATGGCTCTTCGTGGTTCTTCAGGTCTGGAATTGAACTCACCCCTGTGGTTGAATGATGGACCATTTTAGGTCAACATGGCAGCATCCACCCAAGGGCCCCACTTCAGAGGATAGGGAAAAGGAAGGAATGGGAACAGGAGGTGCCGAGGAATTGAGCTACGTGATGGTCCACTGAGGTCAGTGGAAGCAAAATGTGTATCAACGATGGAATGTAAACTTGATGGTCCATTCTGTAAATCGTCTAACTCAGAATACAAAGTTGAAGAATTAAGTGCTGCACATATATAATAAAGTACATGGGAGTCGCAGATACCTCCCAGACATAACCAATAAGTAAATAAATAAAAGGTCAACGACTAGGAATGTTGGCATGAAGGTTATTGTCCCTCCTTATTCTGAGCAGTTCCAGTTTAAAATGCGAATATAAGAGCACTGAACCCATATGCAGAATCTCCAATATTTCACAAGTCATATTTCATGCATCACACATACAGATGTGTTTCATTTTCACAGGGAGTCAAGATGTTGCACAAAATGAACTCAATCATCTGTATTTCACTTTTAAATTTTTTTAAATTGTGATTTGGGTGAAAGTTTACACAGCAAATTGGCTTTCTATTCAACCATTTATACACATTTTGTTTTGGGACCTTGGTTGAAATCCCCACAATGTAACAACACTCTTCCCGCTTCCTGCCTTGTTTATGGTTTCTATTCCTCTGCCTTCTGGTCTTTGTCCCTGGTACAATGCTGCTCTTTTGATCTCACGGTTGATTGTTTTAAGGAGTATCTGTTGGGTGTTACTGTTCACCTTATAGGCCTACCAGGAAGTGTTTTGTTCTGTTGTGTAAAGGGGCCCTATGGGTCGGAACTGACTAGATGGCACTTAACAGTGAAGACAAGGAAATGTGGAGCAGAGAAGTAACTACGAGTTGCCTGGGTTGCTTCTACATCCTTATTTTCAGCACAAGTGGTTGACTCTACAGGGAGGCAGCTCTCTAGGAGGAAAGGCCACGAGAGGATGCATTGGTCATTCCTGGATCATAGAACACCACTGTCTTCTTCGGCATTCTCAATGAAGTTCTCTACCAAACAACGTGGCCTCTTGGGCCTTTCAACGCTCCTGCTTAATCATTGATACGATACACTTACCTTGTAGTTGCCTGAAGTCTGTGGTTCAAACCCACCAGTTTGGGGTCACCAGAACTTTGTGCTCATGGGGCATTGTGAACAGTATATGTTGGATGAGGCATCGAGTTACAGAAAGCTCACACATTGCAAGTAGTCTCTGTACTCATGCGCATGATCCGTGTCCCAGCAACTTCATCTCCAAATCACAAATTCTAAAATAAAGGGAATCAGAATTCCAAAATTAAATCAGTACTTATTACCTGCCATGGGGTCAGTTCTGGTTCATGGTGACCCCTCATCTGTCCAAGTAGAGTTATGCAATGCAGGGACTTTTGGAGACCCTAAGGAATGCCACCTCTGAGCCAAATCTGAGTGGACTTGAATGTCCAAATCTTTTCACTAGCAGCCGAGCCTGTTAACCATTTGCATCAATCAGAGACGCAGATTGACCACCTTCTGACCTAGCCACTGCCATCAAGTCAAGTGTCACTCATAGTGAATCAAAATAGGGTTTCTGAGACTTTGAGGGGTTAAAGGAGAAAACAGACTCATCCTTCAGAGGAGCAGTGGTGGGTTTGAACTAGAGTCTGCTCTCAGCAGCTCAACATCTGACTCCACAGAGAGCCCATCTACACCCAGGCCTGCGGACAAGACCTTGGGTAACTGCTCAGGTTGCATCCTGTGACACCAGCTCTGTCTTCTACCAAAGTCTTCCCTGGAATGTTCTGGGGTTCTCAGAAGGAAAGATAGTTTATACACTTCCAATAAGTCCGTCACTGGTCTTTCAAGGGAGTCCCCACCAAAAAAACACCCGGAACTGTGTTCTTTCTTTTTCTCCCCAAAACCATTTTATCGGGAGCGAGTACAAATATCATCATTGCATAGTGCAATCACATCAAGCAGTAGTACACAACTGCTGCCACAATCAGTTTCAAAACGTTCGCTTCCTTCTAGAATTCCTTGGTCATTTTTTTCGCAAATCATCTTATGGGGGTCTCTCACAGCTCTTACAACAATCCATTGTGTCAAGCACATTTGTACATTTGTTGCCATCATCATTTTCAAAACATTTTCTTTCTACTTGAGCCCTCGGTATCAGCCCCTCTTTTTCCCCCTCCCTCCCCCACGCTCCCGCCCTCATGAACCATTGATAAATTATAAATTATTATCATTTTCATATCTCACACCCTCTGCTATCCCCCTTCACCCACGTTTCTGTTGTTCAATCTTATCCATTTCAAAGGACTCTCTGTTATATTGACTACATTGTCAAATCTGCAATTCCATTCTTGGAAACATTTTTCAAACTCATCTGTTTGGGTGGCTGACAGCACCTCCCTCATTTTCTTCTTCACCTCTTCTATGTCATCAAATCACTGTCCTTTCACGTCCCTCTTTATTCTCAGAAACAAAAAGAAGTCACGTGGAGCAAGGTCACGTGATCCAGGTGCATGAGGCAAGAGAAGCATGTCGTTTTTTGCCAAAAACTGGCACACTAAGCTGGCTGCATGAGCAGGTGCATTGTGGTGGCAAAACCAGTCCCGTCTGCCACAAAATCAGACCTTTTTTGCCGCACACTGTTGCACAATTGTTCAGAATTTCTAAATAGAAAGCTTGATTAACAGTCTGACGTGGTGGAATGAACTCCAAATGCACTATGAGTCAACATTTTCGTCCATTCAGGAAGTTTATGGAGGTCCAGAATGAGGTTTGTCATCAATCCACAAATTTGCCTTTTTTGAAATGAGAAAAACCACACCCGGACACTTGAGTTTTTCCCTTAGGGCTGTCCTCATAAGCCATGTTCAACGTCACAAGAGTTTATGCGGCATTTTTCCTGAGCAGGAAACAAAATTTCACAGCTGACCGCCGTTCTTTTAAATCGGCCATCACAAAACCGCGGTTCACTTTTATCAAAAAAATTCACTGTGACCAGAGAAAACCTTCCCAGGTAAAGCCACTGGATGCCCAAACTCAGAGTGAGTTGCTCAATGCTCGCCTAGCCAGAAAAATGCATTCCACAAAAACTCTGCCCAGCAGAGCTTTTTTCTGTTTTGGGGGAGTAGTGGGTGGAGTACCCCACCATATACTTATTACCTGTACTCTCTAGCATTGCTTAGGGAAATCCCTATAGACAGCTGTCTCTGTTCTCCTCCCTCTATTCTCTTCCCTCTCCACACTGCAAGGTGTGAGTTAAGCATTGGGACTAACCTTGAGGTCAGTGGTTCAAACCTATTAGTCACTCTTCAGGAGAAAGATGAGGCTTTCTGCTCCCATAATGATTTACAGTCTTGAGAACCCTAAGGAGCAGTTCTACTCTGCCCTACAGGGTCTCTATGAGTCAGAATCAACTTCTAGGTGTTTTCCTCCCTGTTGCCTCCTCTCCCTCCTTCTTTTCTTCTTCCTCTTGCCCTTGACCATACCCATCCCAACCTGCCCCAGGTATTTGTAGACCTTAAGAAAATGCAAGGTAGCTCCTCCTCCAATTCCAGTAAAGGAAAACAAGCCACATTCCCATTTACTTCCGTCTTTTCCTTTACTCTCTCAATGGTGTATAAAGGCCATTTGTTCATGCCCCTATGACAGCTTTCTGCTGCCAAGTTTCACAACCCACATGATGAAGAATAAAATTTTCATTTATTTTACTACCTGGGCATAACTTTGGGGAGAAAGACAAGTTACTAAAAAAAAAAAAATTCTTGAGCCGGCAATTTAAAAAATTATGTATGAACATGATTGAAAGTTTTACCCTGTAAAATTTTTCTGTATAAGCCTACATCATTTATGTAAGTACAGAAAGAGCCACCTAAGGGAATCACAGCCTTTAGAACGGAAGCAGGGTGGGGATCACAGGTTTTAGTTGAAGCAGGTTTGAGACTTAAATGGTGGTGGGCAGACCATGGGATCAGGAAGTGGGGTGAAGTGTCGTAATAGGGCTTAAATGGAATACAGACCAGTAGTTAAGATTTTATTTCCCGATAAAGAATGACAACTTATCATGGAAAACAGCACCTTTTCCATTATTTATTATTTTCCCTTTCTATTCCTAGCCTAATACCCTAAGGTTTCCCAGGTTTGTAAAACACCCGACGAAGACTCTCAAAACCAAATTCACTGCCATTGAGTGGGTTGTGACTCATAGCGACCCTAGAGGAGAGGGTCCTGACACTGAACATGTTTACTGGAGTAGAAAGCTTCATCTGTCTCTCAAGGAGCGGCTGGTGAGATTGAACTGCTGACCTTGAGGTTAGCAACCAACCGGTAACCCACTGTAGCTATAAAGGGCCCCTTTCATGAAGACAGGAGGGCACAAAAAGAGCTCTTATTCACGTAGGACTCGTGGTGGTTTGGCATTTACAAACTGGGCGCCTCTGAGTCAGAACTGACTCAATGGCAGTGAGGTGAGGGCTTGTTCTCACATTGCACCTAGAATCGAAATAAGTTCAATTCGCCTGTCAACATTGGTAGTTGTCTGAGTTGTGCTGGGAAGGGTAGAGAGGAGTGGATGGCCCAGCCTGGGCCCTTTGAAGTTTTGGAACAAGCGCCCAACAGAGCTGCCCCCTCTGGATGAATATTTTTCACAGGGACCCCGGCCGTGGTCTGCCAGCCAAGACACTTCCCTCCAAGACTCAAGACACAGAAGTGGCATGTCCAGGTTCCTGCAGATTTAAGCACCAGCCTCTCTGGGAGTGAATAAAACGCTCCCATCCTTTTCCGAGCGTCCAGCTTTCTTCACCACTTAACAGATTCAGTATGTTGGATGGAGCACAAGGGCGCCCTTCGACAGCGGTGAGGAAATGCGGGCCCGGCTTCACAGCCGCGATAACTCAGCCGCCTGCGGCAGCCAGCAGCGTGTTCACAATCCCCATTCATTAGCTCGTGGGGGTGGCCCCATTCCAACAGAAATCATTCTCTTTGGCCCCGCTTCTGTCTTTCCTAGAACACTCTAAATGGACATCATTCTTCCTTCCCTGTCCGACGCCGCTGGGCAACCGTCCTGGCGCTGGTTGGCAGCCTGGTGCGCTCTGGAGGCGGCTGTGATTCAGGGGAAGGAAGTGGGGGTCCTGATAGGTGCATATTTAATCACGGGCCCTCTCGTCACATGTGGCCTTCTTGCCTTCCTCTGCTTTGGGCGCTGAGTGCTTTGGAATAAAAGTACCTCCTCTGATCATTAAAGTGTTTGCTTACATTTCATCCACTCCTCGTTCTGTGGACAGTTCTCTTACCAAGCAGAGTTTCAAGGATATGTGTTGAGAGACACACCCATCATCAAATGGGTGAAGTTCAGCAATCGGTCCGTGGTTCTGTTCTGCAGGAGCTATTTGGCATACAGGAGTCATGTTTCTTGGCGAATAGCTGCAAACACTTGGAGTCACCTCCCCCACAGCTTCTTCACTCTAAGTCGCCATTGACTCGATGGCAAGGAGGTCCTTTTTTGTTGGTGAAAGCCGTTTGGGTGGGAAAGCAGGGTAGGTTATGCGTTGTTAGGCTGCCACCCCAAGGTGAGCAGTTCAAACCCAGCAGTTGGCTCTTCGGGAGAAAGATGAAGCTTTTTTGCTCCGGTAAAGATTTAAATGTTTGGAAATCCTAGGGAGCAGGACTCTTCTATCCTCACAGGGTCACGGGCAGTTGAAATCAATTCAGTGACCATTGGTTTGGTTTGGGTAAGGCTGTTTTTAGTTGGCTGTATTCTCACTCATCAAGGACCACATAGATGAGGATGGAGATGCAGAGGTAGTAGCTTTGTGGTGTGCTGTGAGCCATCTCATTGGCAGCTGATGTGCGTGTAGCTTTTGCTCTTGAGAGTGCACCTGCCTTGGTCCAGTATGATGCCCAGTGCTCCAGCCAATGACGACTGACCTGTTTCCTTTACCCAATTTGAAAGTCTCATGCAACAAGCCTGAGTGATATCCTCACCCCTTTGGAGTGAGGTAGGCTCACAAGAGCCCCGGAATATGACACTGCAGGTGCGGCATGAAGTGACCATTAATGAAATGTGCAAGTCATACAGGCCAGACTATTACACAATCCAGCTCTGACAGGGGGCTGAACTGTACCTGTTTATGAATGCACCACTCTGTCAAATGCATACAAACCAGAACTGCCAGGGCATGAGCTAATGGATTCGATCAATGATCCTCATTCTCGTCACAACTTTATTTTAAAACATAGCCACAGCATGTCTGTGTTTTCAGAGTGTACAGTCGGTTTGAATGTTGTATCACATTGACTGTGACAGATCTATAAACCAACCCACCTGGCTCAGCGCCCTAATTGCATGAGCTTCTGAGTCTCCATAATCCTTTATTTACTAACTCCCGGCTGGCCAGCTCCTAAATCCTTTCTAAATTTTAGCTTTGCCCAGTATATAATTAGTGCAGAATTCTCGGTTTATTTAGAGGTTAAAATATAACCAAATCTTCCAGGGGAAGCCAGTCCCAAACACATCATTATGGGTCCGGTAGGCACAATTGTCCAGTGATAATAAGTAAAGATTATAGTAAAGTTATAGAAAGCATGAGAGATAGAAGAGAAATATTGAAATAAATGGAGTCAGACACAATTCATAGTAGCATGCTCACCTCAGCCCCGCTTGGTGGTCCACGTGAAGAAAGCGAGAGACTCTTTAATGCTAACCAAGGCTTTTATATTTTCTGGGAACATGCAAGCCCCCTAATTACAGGGGAAGACATATATCATAGGAAGGGGTTATGCTATAGGTAATACAGTAATGGGAGGGAGTGATCTAGGGGTACCCACGCAATAGGAAGAGGAGGGATTGGGGCACACATGTGGCAAGATGGGTGATCCTAGAGTCAGGATGGCAGCTGGATCTCCATAAGAACCATTAGCAGTAGGGTGTAAACCCCACCTACAGGAACCAAGCCAATGGCTGCAACTTTCAGGGAGAAGTAGTCCATTGTCTCCAGCAGCAGGGAGCAGGCCCACCCCTGTGGTGTGGCGAGACAGCAGTCTGCCTCCAGGGAGGATGTCTAAGCATCTGACCTCCCCACACACAAATCAGCCGTCACTGTGTCCGCTTCAACTCACGGGGAACTCGTGTGTCAGATAGAACTGTCTTAGGGAAGGCTTACATGCTCCTCAAGGTTTTCAGGGGCTGATGTTGGGGGGAAGTAGATCGCCAGGCCTTTCCTGTAACACCACTGAGTGGACTTGAACCTCCATCTTTTTGGTTAGCAACCAAGCAAGGTAATCATTTGCCCAATCTATGAAAACATAGAGCCTACAATAAAAACGTATAGCCTGT
Source organism: Tenrec ecaudatus (assembly GCF_050624435.1). Taxonomy (NCBI): domain Eukaryota; kingdom Metazoa; phylum Chordata; class Mammalia; order Afrosoricida; family Tenrecidae; genus Tenrec; species Tenrec ecaudatus. Next base: position 80,711,815 of record NC_134538.1, read on the forward strand.
TGAGAGTTTGAGTGATATCCTAGAAATTTAGGATGAACGGAGACTATACCTCATTGCCATTGAGTCAATTCCAACTCATAGAGACCCTGTAGGATAGAGTAGACGTGCCCCCTTGTGTTTCTATAAACCTTGGGAGCCATCAGTGGACTTGAACCTAACCCTCTGTGCCACCAGGACTCCTTCTAGAACTACTTAAAACAACAACTACGGAAAAGTGGATGTCGGTCAGTGTAAGACATGACAAACTAATAATAATTTATAAATGATCCAGGGCTCATGAAGGAGGCAGGACCGGGGAGGGAGGGGGGGAAATGAGGAGCTGATACCAAGGGCTCAAATAGAAAGCAAATGTTTTGAGAATGATGATGGCAACAGATGTACAAATGTGCCCGACACAATAGATGGATGGATGGATTGTGATAAGAGTTGTACGAGCCCCCAATAAAATGATTAAATATATATCAGCCACGGAGTCTGCAGAGAGTTGTTATTCTAAATGCCCTCTTCTGAGCCGCCAAGTCCACAGAGGCTGCGTGATTTCTCTGTCAGAATCTAAGTAAGTCTCTGTCCGCCACCTCATTGGCTGTGACCCCCTCTTTGCTCTTCCTCACTTCAGAGAGCTCTGAGGTCAAGGGATACTACAAACCCATGACTGTGCTATGCTATCATTTTTCAAATGAATTTTCCACACTGGGTATAATGAGGCAAAAACAGAAAACAAGGCAAAAACGAAACTAAACTAAAAAAAACCCAGGAGCTTAGAAATCGGTATCACTCTTCGCACATAGGCTCTCCCCTGGCAATAGGCAAACCCAGCAGACTGGGGCTTTAGTGAAAGCTTAAAACGAACCAGGCCAATGCTGAGGTCTAGACAGATGCCAGGTTTCCCTAACCTTTGAAATTCGATTTTAAAACTGGGTCATTTAGAGGGAATTTAACCCAGAGACCACGCTGCCATTCAGCATCTTGATTTTGAAAACGATTTTAGGGTGTCTGCTCCCACTTTACAACAGGACTGTGTGTTTTACTTGGGGCAGACAAACAAGATGCCGTGAGCGACGTTCAGTTCCACTAACTCCTAGAACATTCTCGACACAGAGAAGCGGGCAGCCTCATTCTTAGATACACTGACCCACGGGCCTAGGAGACACCAGCTTTGGACAAGGAAAAAGGAAAAAGTATACAAACTATGTCTAATGTTTCCACTGCTTTTGACACAATCAAGGATTTTACTTTTTAGGTAATGTTTGCATGCTTGAAAAACCCCTGGTGGTGCAACTGTTAAGCACTCAGCTGCTAACCCTCCCGCTGTTGCTCAGCAGGAAGCTTCTGCAGGGTGCTCCCAGAATCCCCGCGCTTCCCTAGAGGGTCCCGGAATCCACTCTACAGCAAGGAGCTTGGTTGGGGGGGTGGGGGGGGGGGCGCATTATAAGTTCAAGAACTCTGGAAACAACTCTGATGATAACTTTGTTCAAGGCAACAGAATCATCCATCTATGCAAAAGCGTCATGGGTGCAAAACATGGTCTCACGATGAGAAACCACTTACAATTTTGCTCTTTAGTGGGGGGGGGGGGGTTGCAGGGGCAGTGTTTCCCCAGATACTTCTGTTCCAGGGTGCAATCTTTTCTTTAAACCAACCTGGAACCTCAATTAAGAAGATTTCAGAGACACTGTCACACCGTGAGTGTTACATATTGACTAGAATGCCCAGCGTGATGAAAGCCACCTATTTATTCCCTTCTGAGCATTGCCAGACTTCACACAGACACACACCACCCACAATAAACAGCAGTGTCAGATTGGGGAATTGGCCAGTGGCACCTGAGAGGCTCAGCACACTGGCTGGGCCACAAAGACAGGGTTCTTTCCGTGGCACTCTAGAAAGCACTCTCTCAGTTCAGGGTGACTATGAGATCTATTGTTAACCACCTTGAAATATAACTCACAAAACCGAATCGGGGCTGCTAAGGGCTCTGGGCTCCTCCTTTTAATCCTTATTAGTCATTTTAAATTTAGCTTTTTAAAAGTCTTGGTCCAATTGCCCTTCGGGAACAATAAAGTGGCAATTAGCTATGACAAAGGCATGGACTAGACACAATGACTTATTGCCATAGTAAAAGGAAAAGGATGGGCCTATGAACCTATCAAGCCAACCTGCGAAGTGGAATGGACTGCTGGATCTTCTGAAAATATATCCAAATATTTGCAGAATGTATTTTTTGGCTCCCGCCTGATAGAGATTAAACCATTTTCTTTTATTGGAGAATTTACTGCCATTACATTTTATATTAGCTTAACGACTTTGATCAAGCAATCATCATTTATTTGCCTAAATTACCAATCCTCCCATACTTCAGCAGCAAAGGAAAATATTTCAGAGAACATGAGTCAAAGCCTTCTCAATAACGATAGAGTATAATTTAAAGTAACGTCAATGTCAACAGGTATTATAATTTTGACCAATTGAGTTACTAGTTTGAAGAATTAATTATCTCCTGGACCCCTTTGATTTGCTGCCTAGTTTAATTGGCAGAGGCTGCCCAATTGCATATCTGCCATGGTGGTAATATTTGCATCTGCGAATGTTCAGTCTGTCACCCAACTGAACTTGGTTGTTAGATAGTAGTTACACAGTTTAAAGAGTTTGACACGTGTGCATTTTTTTCCACAAAAGTTTTCCTTCCTGTCTCCTTCCTCCACTATTTATCTTAAAAAATTAAAAACTATTTTTGAAAAGCAGTTTTGTTCACATTGCTCCTTTGATTTCCCTCCTTTCCCCTGGCCTCAATTTTCCCTCAACACTTTCACTGACACACAATCCACAGAGCATAGAATTGAACAGTTGGATCGTTCAAACACATGGGGGGGGGGGAGGGGATTATACAATTGCCGCCACATCCATCCTAGAGCATTCCCTTCCCGCCTGGTTGATTCACCCCAAAGAGAGCTGTGGGACCACCATCAGCTCCAGTGAGCCATCTCCCCTCCCCCTTCATTAATTATTCCCAAATTCCTCTTCCCCTGCCTATCACCCATTCCCCACCCCGACATTCCCTGTAACACCTTGTATCAATTATGATCATTGTACCGCCACTCTTCCTGCCCTTCACAGCTGGGAAACCCCACGGAAAACACTGAAAAACAAATCACACTAAAATGATAAGGGTAAGATAACCTTAATATAAGGACAAAAATATAAATAATATGTGACATAACCCCGTCAACATTCAAGAAGTCAGAGAAATTTTTCTCATGGAACACCTAAGAGATACTTGCTCCCAGAACAAATTCAGGATGTGTCTATGGGGAGGTCAACTGGTCAAGTATCAAATTCAGTCCAGAATCATCAAGGTTACAAGCCTGCTCAGAAGGCTGTTTAGGACTCTTGCCTTTAGTAATTGTGGATCTGCCAGCAGCTGTCTGACTGTAAACTTTGCAGACGGGTTTTGGGCTTCTTCTACAAATAAGTTGCTCATGGTTTTAGCTCTGATAGTTTTCTCTCCACTATATTTTATTTTTTAAATTGTCGTCTTTGGATCACACTAACTAGTGTGCTGCTGTGTGCACTTAGTTGCGTCCTCACTTAGATAACTGCTTATTTGAATACAAGCTTGTAAGACCCCGGTCACTATTTTGTTGATAGACAGGCCCCATCTGCTTTCTTCACCACACCTTGCTATAGCACCCTTATCTTCAGTGATCATCTCATGAAGGTGAGTGTGGAGCAGGGCCATGATGTAAGAACCAACTGGCCACAATTTTAAAAGTTACTCTGTCTCAAAATTATATCAAAGTGAAGAAATCTGTAGGTGGCAAAAAAAAACCAAGCACGCACTACTAACTGTGATGTCAATAATGCAAACGTGGAAAAGCATCAAGGCATATAATTCATGAATGAGCCATTGGATTGAAACTTGATCCAATATTACCACTGTTGGAGTTTGATCCTGAGGAAATAACTGAATGGAGATTTTTTAAAATCCATAGTCCCAAGTTCTTTGGATTTTAACAGTCATGAACAATGACAGCAACACAACCACGAACATAAAACAAAACTGTCAATCTATAGAGAAGCATTCAAATAAACGGTGATGATAAAATGGTGAAAAAATTAAGGACTAGGCTCTGAAAGGTTGGTAGTTCAAGTCCATCCAGAGGCGCCTAAGAAGAAAGACTTGGTTATCTACTTCTGAAAATCTAGTCAAGGAAAACACTCTGGCGCATAATCCTGCAGAGACACACATGGGGCTGCCATGCATTGGAATCAACTCAACGATGACTGATAGTGGCCAATAGACTAGAATATCACAAAGCCACCAGACACCGACGTCCCGAAGACTGTGGGAAATAGGGAAAGTGCCTCCAGTGCCAGGGAGACAAGCCATGCAAGTTAGATGCCTGCCAACATGGAAGGACCAATGCCCATCTGTCTTGTTTCAAAGGCAGTGCAGTCAGTGGCGGAATCTTTTCCCACAAATCCACCGTGCTTTGGGAGGTCCACATTCATGAGGGAGACGCCATGTGAAATTGGCCACCAAGTGTTCCAGAGATACAGAGAGGGCTATTGTGGGAGGGATGGTTCAGCACCCCAAAGCAAAAAGAAAACGACAATTGGAGCTTCCATTTGACTGGACTGTGGAACAGCAGGTCCCTTGACGGAGAGAGCAATCAGGCCTGCTAAGGACTAAGGATGTTTTAGAAGCACTGAGAGAAGAGGTGTGCTTTAGATTAGAGAGGGCCACATGCTAGCACAGCATGAGAACAGGGGGTGAGTTTGAATCCCTCCTCTGTCCCCTGGAAACTTTGTGACCTTGGAGACCTTTTTTAAGCACTTCGATGCCTGGTTTCAAGCTTCTATACAATGGCAGTCATCTCTACTTCATAGGGTGATTGTGGGAATTCAAAACAATGCATAAGGAGTACTTGGTGCCTAACAGGTGCTATAGAAATTGCACTTATTGTTATTAATAAGAGGAATTCGATATTCCAATGCCTGGTAGGACAAACTGGAGTAAGGGTAAGAAGGCGTAGCAAGATCCGTTTCAAGTCCTCACTCTGCGATTCCACACAGGAAGGTAAAGGATTGAGGAAAGGTGAAATTGGTACCACGTGGAAAGGTGACACAGAATCAAGACCTGCTCTGAAAGAAGATCCATTGGGCTGAGCTTCAGTGTAGATCCAGCGTGGATGGGTATAAAGGTTATAATTGATAGGGGGTGGGGTTAAAGAAAGAGAATAAATATTAAATATAGAAGTGAATGTCTATTTAGAATTAGAATATAAATCTTCACAAACTTGGAAACCAGACAAATATAAAAAATACTACCAGCATCAGAAAATTATCTTAAAACAGTAGTTTAAATGGATCGATGGACAAATAGCTATCATTTTTATTTTGCACATTTCAGCCACATTCTCTTTCATTGCTTTGTCATGTGCCGTACATGTTGTAACATCGTTTTCTATAAAGAGAATGGAACTATAGTTGCCTTTGGCATGATTGATGGAAACCTCTATTCGTGAGAGGGCCACTTTGGAATGGAAGAACATTTCTGTTGAGTTTTTCCGTACAGGAGTTGGTACAGATGTGGTAACATTTATTCGCCTCCCTACAGCTTTGTGCCCTACAAGCACAGGCTGGCAATTCTATTTTTCATTATTCCCACTGGGGCGGGGGGAAGCCCATGTATGGTGCATTCATGATGATCTAAACTATATGACGGAGTATATACTGCATAGGAGAGTACAGATCTATGACTGGGTGTCAACAAGAAGCGAATCCTCTCGCTTACAATTGACCCATACCTGAGGAAGGAAAGATATTTTTACAGATCAGCCTTTAGCTCTGCATGCTTCCTACCTTGTTTCTCCAAAACGCCAACACAGCACCGTGTACAACTGGTCCAGCTTCTTGATAGGATGATACTTCGGTAAGTCAGTTCACTGGGCAGTAGGAATATATTAGAATCTGTTCCCTGCATGGTACAACTGACAATAATAAGTCATAAATGGAAGTGCTTCTAAAGCAATTAAGTCTATCCCATTAAATCCAAGTAAATGTATCCCCAAACTCCTTTCAGCATCCCCTTAGCCTCGTCGCCAAACTGCCAGCTGACACGAGGGAAAGTGTAGCCAAGAGGAAGTTGGAGCAGAAAGACACAGCAACTAAAATATCTTTCCCAGTTTTCACGGAAATGCATGAAAACCTTGGTGGGGCTCTGGCAGAGGCCGATGTGTGCGAAGGGCTCGGAAACATAAGCTTAGTCTGCTTTCTTTCAGCAGCGAGCGTGTCATAAGCAAGTAGAAAGAGAAACGAGAAGGGAGGTTTTAGCATGAGCAGAAAGAAGCATCGTGGTGTCATGGAAGCAAGAAAGGAATTCAGACTGAAGGGGAACAGGATTCGTCTCGTTTGGTTACGAGATGGTTGAGGGAGAATGTCCTAAGTCTTGTCTTAAATCCGGGGTGTTGAACCTCCTCCGGTCCTCCAAGAGCAGGTGGGGGGCAGGCAGGAATTACTGAAAGACAGTCCATGTGCGTGATTCTCTAACTAACCAGAAATTCCTCTCTAAATGCTCAACCTGTATCTGTGGGCTTTGTTTCCTCTTTGACCTTTTCATGAACTCCTCACTCGGCCGTCCTACCTTTTCTGGAAAGTGAATGTCCAGGTACTGATAGTTTCTGAACAACAAGGGAAAAATAAGCCCCTGGTCTATGGTGATGGGCCGGGTGTGATAAGGAAGTTGACATAAAGCCTCAGTAAATTACCAAGTCCCACTTTCTATTCTTCGTCTTAAATAATTCACCACAGCACCTTCAGTGTTTTAACAGGGTCCTATGACACAGAACCAGCAGGAATCTCCATTTACCGTTCTCTTCTTGCCAATTCTCTGAGCTCAGAATAAAAATAAAAGGGATGATAGATAGTTCCCTGATTATCATGGTCTTCATTTAGACCATTTTGTCTGCTGTGCAAACAGGGCGATCCGAAGATGAATCCGCAATGAGAGCTATTGTAACCACTGTACTCAAAGGTAGATTCACACTCATTGAGGCTGACGTGGGTTGACAGACTATTTTTCATGTATATTACCTTTGCTATCTATTTGTGTCCCCGTCTATTGATAGTTAATGCATCTTCTGTTGTTCCATGTAGCGATTGTGGTTATCCTATAACCATACAATGTATAAGAAATTAAATATTAATAGACAATTTATGAAAGGGCTGAAGTTTTACATTCCAATAGATAAAATTGAGAAATGGAACCATTTTAAAAGGCTGTAAGTCTTGGAAGGCTGTCTCTCCCTGAATATGTAAGTCAGAAGCTCGCTGGATCTCTTTGTGCTGTCAAAGGAATATAAGAGAAGTAAAAATCTAAATGTCTGAAACCGAAACTTGGAAAGTACCCACTGGGGTGAAGAGACAAATACAAGACAGACTTTGTCATACCCTTCTGGAAAAAGACTCAAGAGATGGGATTGACCTCCATGGGCAAAAAAAAAAACCCCAAAACAACAACAAAACACCAAAAAGCAACAAACCAAAAACAAGAAGAGTAGATTTAGGGGTGGAAATCCTCTGAGCCAACTCCAAACAAATCACTCTTATAAGACTTACTAATGCTTACTTTTAAAAGCCTTTTCTCTTTCCCCCTTCGCTGTTTCATCTCTGGTAGCGGCGTATGTCCCCTCCTGGTCTGGGATTCATCTGGATCCTTCATCAGCACTTTTACAACATGAGGGGGAAATCTACCGTCATAAAATGCTGGTGTAACTAGATTTAATCTCACCCACAAAGTCTATTTTCATGGCGTTTACTTTCATTTACCAAGCATGCTGACAGGGCTTCCTGTGTGCCAGCCACTGGGCCAGGCAAGGTGAGGGGGGCCTGACCTGAACTGGTAGAGCAGAAAGAGAGACGGATGGGTGGTCTTTCCGTTATGATTGTTTTGCCACAAATCACCTCAGAACTCAATGGTTGAGGGCAATAATCATCTCTCGTGGTTTCTGTGGGTCAGAAATGTGGGAAGTTAGCTGGCGTGGGCTCTATTGCAGTTGTTGGATGGTGGCTAGAGCTGGAACTGCAGAGGACAAGCCAGGCATCTCTTATTCTGCATGTTGTCCCAGACTCTCTCAATGTGGTCTTCAGGGCTGCTGCTAGCTTAGGCTTCTCAGTAGCATGAAAGCCTTGTGCTTACCTACAATTCAGAGTCCAATCACAAGTCTTTCCAAGCAAGATGGGAGTCAGGTCACCTCTGATGGGTGAGTCTTGGAGTCAAAACAGTGTCCAAAGCCTAATTTCAAGGGCAATCAACAAAGATTCTCCCAACGGGAATCGTGTCAAAGAATTTATGGATATGTTTTAAAATACCCTACTAAGGAATTAAAATCGACTGGACTTCGTGGTTGATAGTACACGAGGAATAAAGGATACGGAGTTGAAAATGATTCCAGATTGGTCAGTGTGGATGTTACTAAGAAGGTACAAGTTCAGGAGAAGGGGTGGACTTGTTTAGAATGGTGAGAAAGAACTAGACTTCAACTATGTCAAAGCAAAGACCAGCTAGAGAGTCATCCCCGGACAAGGTTGGATCTAGAGACACATAGCTAGGAGCCAGAGACAGACATATGGGGACACCAGAGACTTGAATAGGATTTCCCACGTAGAGCATATATCTTAAGACTAAAAGGCTATGGACAAAAGAAATTAAAAGTAGAAGTCCGTTTCCTGTTCCCCATTATTAAGCAGATTAACTCCTAGCCCAAGCATGTGTCACTGTGACAGAGCCTCACAGAACACATCTCCTGGTGGGTGAGTACATTTTGACTAGTGCTGACAGCTAGAAGAGTGGGGCCCTGGTGATGCTGGTTTGGAAAGAGTTAACTGCCTTCAGGCCCAGGAACTTTCCCTGACTGCTGCCTTCTGCCTTGCCAAGGCTGGGAGGATCCTTACAGATTCTTTCCAGAGGATCATTCAACTTTATCCAGTTGCCCCTTGTCAGCACCTGCAGGTACCGTATAACTTGTATTTATTATTGTGATACACAGATCATGCTGATTTCTCCCAGCTCGAGGTTTGTTCTAATCTTGTGGATTCTCTTCAGCTCTGTCTCTGCACCTCTCTCTCCCTTGCTCCTCCATTTTAAATCTCCTGGTTTCGGCTACTGCCCTTTATCTTTGTTCTCCTCTGTTATAGTCTGGCTAGGCTGAGACTGACAGTCAGCTCAGCCCATCTGACCACTGCCACGAAGAATGACTGGTGAGATGATTATGGACTAAGGATTCCTTGCTCTCCCAAGAGACACACAGACTCCTCAGACAGACTCCTCTGGAGCCAATGCCACTGGCCTCCTTTTTAAATAAAACATTCATCTCTCCTCCCATCCATAAGGAAAGAGGAAGGCTCTCCTAAGAGTCCTTTGGACATCCATTGTTCTTTTTTCAAGTGACTGGGCTGAATCCTTTGCATCATGATTTAAGTTTGTTTTCCTAAATTAAAGGTCTTCATCAAATCATTTGATGTCTTTTGCGTAATACAGAACTCTGTACAAAAGCCAGGTCCCTTGCCCTTTATAACAATCGAAAGACTGACTCAAAAACTTTGAATTTATTTCCTTTTAAAAATTTTGTCATAAATTAGGTGGGCGGGGTTACATATCAGATCGCCATTTTTGCATTCAACAACTCTCCACATGCTTGACCAACCCCACCCCCTCCCCATTTCCCTCTTTTAGGGTATCGCCTTCCCCTCGACCCCCAATCTTTGAGCATCTTATGTTTCACAAACCAATAGATAAGGAGAAGATACAGAAAACAAGTATCACTTTTCCCATTTCTTTACATGAGGAAGTGGACATGGGGACAACTTACGTCACTGGCCCCCCAAACATATGTTGGCCAAGGATGCTGTCTGTCCCAACTCAAACCCAGGTCACCTGCCATGGCCCATGACTTCTCGCATGGCTGTTCTCTATGAGTCTCATTGTAGTGAAGATTGGAATAACTGCTAAGGGACAGAATTTTTTGTAATGGAACTGGACATACGGAAGAGAATCAATACTAATTCAAGAGGCTATCAACCAAGATAATATTATGATCCTGGTCCCATAACATGCTCATTTGCAGGACTTTTAAAGTAAGGAACAGCTTGGACACCTTTGGTACCATAATATCTGTCTGGATTATCATCTTATTAATTACAATTGGACTGTTGTCTTTCACTTTAATCATGTCCAGACACCAAGGGAAATTGTATCTTTCCAATTCATGAGATCCAACTTCATATTCTCTTCTGAAAATGACTCCTCACTGGGGATGCTCCCAGCTGTTGAGTGGGAAAATGGGCTCACTTATCACACACACACACACACACACACACACACACACACACACACACACACACACACACACCCTCCTGTGCTTTACCCTGCTATAACTCAATGGTTTTGAAAAGGTGATGTGGAATCCTTAAGTCATCTGTGACCTAGGTCACGACAGACAGGAGCAATTTTTAAAAAGCACTCATTGAAGCTCCCTGCCAAGCCCCACTCCCTCAGATAAAGTTACACAGCAAAGCTACACGGGCCACCGGGCTCTTCTGAGCAGCCTGAGATTTTCAATATCTCATAAACAGGCCCCTCAATCACGGCAATCTAATAAGGCTATAATCATCATTGACACTATAATGATTAAAATGAATAAAACCCATTAAGAAAAGTCATGTTGAGTTATTAAAAGTTTCGCTCTGTGTGATATGTAATCTTTTATCCATTTTTTATGATGAGATCTGTAGCCATCTATCCACAAAAGACCATTAATTTACTGCTCTGTGGATGTTACCATGCTCTTTAGTTTAACAGCTTATCATTGATTTCTTGAGGGAGATATTATATTTGGAGAAATACACATGGAACAAAAGCTGGAACGTTGCTGTAAATTTCCCACTGACAGGCTGATCAAAGTATTTCGGCCTGGTCTGCACACGGGGCTAGGGAAGTTCGCCAGAGCAGGGAGGGCCCTCCGGCTACCAGGCGGCAGATCCACGTTTTCAAGCATCACAAATGCTTCTAAGGAAAGGTCATGTGCATGGCAGGGGAAGAGAAACAATAAAATGTCCATTAACTGGAGCCTCGTTAACTGGCTTATTGGCATCTATTAGAAACTAATTGCAAACAAAGCTGATCCTATTATAAACTTTTCCCCATCCCTCTCTGAGGAGGCTCAGCAAATGCCTTGTGGTCAGATGACCCCTTTATTTGCAAGGGGTTTGGGTTTGGGCCAGCAAAGGCCTACAAGGCAGCCTAGCAGAGAACGAACCAAAAAGGTGGGAGGGAGAGGCTGCCCTGCACAACGGAAAGAGCACTGGGGAAAGCGAATGGTCTCCTCCTGCCCACATTCTTTCCCCACAGACTTTCCCCCCTAAGCAAACAGCTATAAAAAATTAAAAAATCTGAATGGAAGACTGTACACACAGAGAACTGAGCTAAGTGGTGGAGGAGCCTGATCCCTAATGTATACTTTTTCTCATAATAAACTTTGCTCCAATATCTTTACTACTCATCTCCTATTTAATCTTATTAACAGTAAAACCTAAAAAGATTCAGAGAAGCCAAAGCCAGGGCGTTGCCTTTGAAGGTGTGCTTTGTCTGTTCCTGAGATGATGATGGAACCTGGCTGGCCGGCCGGCTGGCGTTGGCCATTGGCCACTGGCTGAAGAACTTTGCCAGGGTTTCTCCTGCAGGTACCAGCCATGTCCCGGGCAACAAGGTGCCCACAGTGGGCTGAGGTTGTATCAGAGTCCCTGATTTTCCACATTGGTTTCTCTCACTGAAGCCATGACCCACCCACCCCTCCCCGCTTTCTCTGAACAGCAGTAGGTTATAAAGGTCATTCCTCTACCCTCTCGTTCACGAAGAGAAGCCGGTCTTTACCAAAGTCACCACGCAGTCTTTGTGGTCCTTCCTTTGAAAAGAAAACAGCCAATTCCCTTTCTAAGGTTGAAGCGTAGTTCAAAGCGTCGTTCACCGACTCGATTTTTATCAATCCTTGGAGAGTTCATTTCCGTGCACACGCTTCCATCATGTGAGACCAACTGGTCGCTAAGTGAAATTAAAAGGCAAATTCACCACAGATAAAAAGGAACTCGTTCTTTATGGAACACACCATTAACCTGTGGCTATCACTGCTGCAGGGCATGAGGGGGGCTGAGAGCTTAGTACAAAACTTTAACCGATGACATCCTTCCTCCGAGGAGACTGCCATCAGGGATGGCCCCCATCAGTCCGCATGTCTCTGGGCACACTCTCCCCACATCGCACACGCCCTCTCCAGGCGGCCGAACCGCAGGAGAGGTGTCAGGATAGCAGAATCTGGCACCCAGATGATGAACTTTTTCTGCAGTTTTCATAGTTTTATCTCAACTCAACTCTATGGATGGCCACGGTGGTCCAGAGTGACCGTGGGACTGGGTGAATTCATTGCTCATTTCTATGCAGCAGGTCTTTGTTCTCCCCACTCTCCTTTTAAAAATCAAAATATGATTCCATGTAGGTGATCATCTGCTGGGACAAACACAAGGTAGCTTAAGCTTTCTGATAAAAGGGAACAAATATTTAGAAGGAAACTATGTGTATGTGTGGGGGAGAGAAGGAACCTTGCTGATGGAGTGGTGACCAGCTGGGCTGAGATCCGAGGGTCAGCAGTTCAAACTCAGGGGGAGGAAGACAGGGCTTTCTACTCCCATAAAGAGTTACCGTCTCAGAAACTCACAGGGGCAGTTCTACCTTGTCATCGAGGGACGCTATGAGTCAGCATCACGCGACGGCAGTGAGTTTGGGTGTGAGAGAGAAAATAAAATAAAGTAAAATAAATTAGCCAGAGAAGGGGGGTAAGAAAATAAGGAAGAAATCACTTCAGTATATCAAAAAGGGCTTTTTTATTACATCTTCAAAGAAAGTGAAATTGAATAATGAAATACCTGTAATAATTTAAAGACATTTAAGACTTTTATCATTATACTATTAAAATAAAGGCCCTTATCTCCGTGGAGACAATGAGAAATGTATGACATGAAAGTTTTCCTAGGGTTAATCTGAGCCTTTGATTAATTATAACCTTGGGGGAAGGGGGCTGTTAAACTGCCAAAAAGAGAGAAAAGAAAGAAAGAAAAAAGGTGACACCGAAATGATGAAAAATAAGGCTCACTGCAGATTTTAGCTAGCTGTGGTTCTGGAGCGATGAGTCAGCACTTCTGTGAGTACAGGTGGAGAGAGCTATAAAATCTTGCTGAGTTTAGTTATTGAAATTATATGGTTTCATAAATAGTGTAATGTTGTTCTCAGCAGGTACATTTTATATTTTAATGGCATCCAAATTACAACACATACAAATCCTCAGGCTCAAGGTCAACAAGGCCTCTTTCAATGTGAGCAGCTGGAGCCCAGCACTAAGGCTGGAGATGAATACTTCAGGCTCTGAGGGGATGAGGATATCGGGAGAGAAACTGAGATCACAGAAACTTATTAATTAGGGGGAAATTTTTCTTCTAGTGGGCCACTTGGAAGTACAGTGGTCCTCTGTAGCCATGATTTCTACATCTATGAATTCAGCCAACTCGAGGTGGAAACTGTTCGTGACAGGGAAGAGTCAAAGCCATCAATCCCACGAAGGCTAAGAGGGAGTCCAAGGAGCTCTTTGCACCGCATGAACATTGTATTGAGCATTGGAAGCTAATCTAGAGATGATTTGCCACCATTCCTCTGTCAGTTTATGAGACTGTGGTGGATTGTGTGTTGCTGTGACACTGGAGGCTGTGCCACCAGTACATCAAGGAGCAGCAGAGTTGCCCACGGTGAATAGGTTTCAACAAAACTTCCCGACTAAGAACAGACAGGTAAGAAGAAATAGATGACACTTCTGAGGGACTTGTCACTGAAAACTTTAAGAATAGCAGCAAAACATTGCTAGGTATAGTGCAGAAAGCCTGTCAGTGTAGAAGGCATTGCAGATGCGAGGAAGAAGAAGGGCTGCCTCCTCAACGTAGAGATGACCATAAAGATGGGGAGGGAGCCAAGTTTGGGGCCTTCATTTGCTCACGAGGCACAGCTCAGAATGAGAAGAAACAGCTGCAAGCTGATGCCAGGGGCGTCGGTGGAGAGCAAATGTTTTGAGAATGATGAGGGCAATGAATGTACAAATGTGCTTTACACCATGGATGCATGTATGGATTGTGATAAGAATTGTATGAGCCCCCAATAAAATGATAATTGTAGAAAGGGAAGAAATAGCTGCAAACATCTAGTAATTGAAATGTGGAATGTATACAAAGTATAGATCTAGGAAAATTGGAAGTTGTCATAAGTGAAATGGAATGCATAAAGATTGATATCCTCGGCATTAGTGAGCAGCAATGGGCTGGTATTTGGCCATTTTCTTGTTGGCAGTTGAATGGTTTTCTATGCTAGGAAGGACAAATTAAAAAGGAGTGACATTGTATTCATTGCCAAAAAGAACATTTCAAGACCTGTCTTGAAAGACAATGCTGTCAGAGAGAGGTATATAGACGCACCTACTAGGAAGTTCAGTTAATACACCTGGAATTCAAATTCACACACCAACTACTAAAGCCAGTGAGGAAGGCATTAAAGAATCCCATCAACTTGTTCAGTCTGAAATGGATCAAACATGCAATCCAGCAGCCTTGGTGATTCCTGGTGACCGGAACAAAAGGGAAGGTAAGTAACAGCTTTGGTAGAAAAGAAGCTGGAGGTCCTGATAGAATTCTGCAAGACCAATGACTTCTTCGTAGCAAATGCTTTTTTCCAGTAACATAAATTGGGACTGTACACGTGTACCTCGCTAGACGGAATACACAGGAATGCAGTCGACTACATCTGGAGGAAGAGATGAGGGAGAAACTGAATATTATCCACCAAAACAAGACCAGAGACCGACACTGGAACAGACCGTCGTTGGTCATATGCAAGCTCAAGGGGAAGCTGAAAAAAAATTAAAACAAGTTCACAAGAGTAAAACTGAATTTAGAAACTGAATTTAAAGCCCAAACTGCACTGTAGAGTTTAGTGAAAAAACAAGGCATTAGGAATTCCTGGAATATTCGTTAAAATGTGTCAACAAACTAATACCATTCCAGGAGCATTCATTAGTCTATGCCAAGAAATTTGGAAGACAGCCAACTGGAAAGGGTCCATATTTGTGCTCGTTCCAGGAAAAAGGTGCCCAACAGAATGTGGAAGTTACCAAATAATTCCGTTAATATCCCATGTGAGTACAGTTTTGCTCAAAATAATCATATCCATAATTTTCTGTGATCCACATAATCAAATACCTTTTCATAGATAGTAAGCCTCCTCCTGGAATTCTCTGCTTCCAGCCAAGATTCACCTGAGGTCAGCAATGATAACCTTTGTTCCATGACGTCTCATGAATTTATTTTATTGACTCTGCTAAGACATTGGGAAGAGTTGGAGATCCAGAGCGCTCTATTGAGCTCACGCGGAACCTGTGTAGACAAAGAGGCTGTTGTTGGACTAGGGAACAAAGGCAAACTGCGTCGTTCAAAATCAGGTGCAGAAGGCGTCAATAGTATCCTGTCACCATACTTTTTCATCTGTTTACTGAGAAAAAAATCACGAAATTGGACAATATGAAGAAGAACTTGGCATCAAGATTGGAGGAAGGCTCATATATAACCTGTTACATGGATGACATAACTTTGCTTCTAAAAGCCAAGAGGACCTGAAGCACTTATTGATGAAGATCAAAGTCTTCCACCTTCAGTTTGGATTACAACTCAGTGTGAAGACAACCAAAATCATCATAGCTGGACCAATAGACAGCATCATGATAGAGAAGAGATTAAAGCTGTCAAGGATCTCATTTTACTTGGATCCATAATCAACGTTCTTGGACACAGCAGGCAAGAAATCAAATGACATTGCATTGGGCAAATCTGCTGTGCAAAGCCTCTTCAAAATGTTAAGAAGCAAAAATGCTACTTTGAGGACTAAGGTGTGCCTGGCCACGTCTTGGTAAATTTTGATCTCTTCATATCCATGCAAAATAGTGACGGCTGCAGAAGAATTCATTCATTTGAATTATTGTCTTAGCAAAGAATATTAAAAGTATTACAAATGCCCAGAACAATCTGTCTTGGAGGAAATACAGCCAGATTACTCCTTGGAAGTTAAGATGGTGACAGGTTATTAGGAAAGACCAGTCCCTGGAGAAGGACATACTATGATTGGTAGAGCATCACTGAAAAAGAGGAAGGCCATCAATGAGATAGGTAGACATAGGCTCCAACGATGGGCGGAAGCATAACACTTGTGAGGATGGCAAAGGACCAAGCGCTGTTTCCTTCTGATGTACGTAAGGTTTATATGGGTTGGAACTGACATCACAGAATCCGACAGCAATAGAAATGATTAAAAGTGTACGGGAGGATGCGCATGGTTAGCATGCAAATACTACACCATTGACATAAGGGAATTGAGCATCCTCAGATTTTACTATGGAAAGTACTGGAATCAGTCCTCGGTGGATACCAAGGATGACCGCATAGGGAAAGTTTTCAGGTTTGATCTTGTTAGGACTTGTATACGTGGCCAAGATTTCTGATGAGGTAATACAAGAAACTGTGAAGAAATCAAATGACTTATTGCATTGGGCAAATCTGTGAGAATTCTTCCAGACGAAAGGGAGCAAGACTGTTTTAGTGGTTTCTCACTTTAACAACATTAAATGCGAGGTGCTCGTACACATACGTTCGTTGGAGCATTATTCTTCATAACCAAGGGAGAAAAAAATGTAAATGATTAGATAAAAGGGCAAACAAAATGGGATATATACACACACAATAGAATAGTATTCAACCATAAAAAACAACATTTTAGTACATGCTATGACATGGGTAAACCTTGAAAATATTATGGAGAGTGAAATAAGACAGATCCAAAAGGACTAATGGAGTTTGAGCTCATTTACAGGCAATATCTAGAATAGACAAATGCAAACATCTATAAAATAGAGTATTTGTTTCTAGGACCCAGCGAAGGAGAATTTGTGGGGTTATGACTTAATGGTACAGAATTTCTGCTGGAGTTGATGCTAAGTTTTTGGAAACAAATAGTGGTGACGGCCACACACCATTGTGAGTTTGATTAATGCCGCTGAATTTCGTACTTGTGTACATTTTACCACAATAAAAATAAGTAAAACAAGTAACGATTGTGCTTCTTAATTATCCTTGGACAGGCTTACCCCTGTTCACATCTAACCCCAGGATTTGAAAAGACAGGTGATACACATGTACAGCTAAATTCCCTAATGAACTTCTTAATTTAAAAAAAACTTGTGGAGACTAAGCTTTGTTGGGGTTGTAAATAAGTCAAATTTGTTCTTATTGAAAATGTGCTCATTCGCCAGTATTGTTCCAGCTGCTTTCTCTGACAGTCAAGACTAATGTACTTTCACTGTGTATGCGGCACACTATTGCCTCTCTCGAAGAAAAAAGAACTCTCATATATAAACTGCTTAATACAAAAACGAGTTTACAGAGCATTTTCCCCTTGCAACAAAATTCATCCAATCTTCCCAGCAAATTTTGGGCTACTATGAGCTAGATGGCATCTCATTTTACAAGTGACGACACTAAAGTGCTGAAAAAGTGATTATTGTTGTTTATTATAAAGAGCAAGCAGGTAACTGGTGCATTCAAGACACAAATTTAGGTCTTATTTCTCCAAACGTATTGCTCTCCCCAGCATACGAAGCTTCATGATAGAATCTTGAGCACCTCGCACT
Organism: Tenrec ecaudatus; assembly: GCF_050624435.1. Lineage (NCBI taxonomy): Eukaryota > Metazoa > Chordata > Mammalia > Afrosoricida > Tenrecidae > Tenrec > Tenrec ecaudatus. The sequence goes on from NC_134538.1 coordinate 80,729,637, forward strand.
GTGATCAGTAGCTATCTTGACTTAGCTGTACATGTGATAATGCATCTTTGTTTATCCTTTTAGCACTCGTGCGTCCGTGCCTGTGTGGACATTACAGAAGCAGGTGCTTTGAGAACTCCCGCTTGGTCACTCTGGGAATCCCAAGACACACAGGAGGGGAAACAGTGGCAGCTCTGACTGGCTGTCCATTCAGCCGTTATCCTCTGGCCTTTTCCGACCGAAAGAGGCCACTCTGTGAAATTTCTAGATAAGCCCAGATTAGACCAAGTCAAGTAGGCCAGTGTCGTCCTCTCTCCAGTTATGTATGTGCTACAGGTAAGAGGCATGTAACACGAAGGTGTGGTCACTGCAACTCAAAGTCCACCAGAAAGCTTCCGAGGAAGGTTTCCTCGCTTTTCCCTCTACTTTATTTAATCGGAAGTTAATACATGAATCATACTATTCCACAGTTCAATCACGTCAAGCAGTATTGTACACTGCTGCCACAAATCAGTTTCCAAACACTCTTTTCCTTCCTGGACTCCTTGGCATCGTCTCCTTTTACCACCCACACCCCCGACCACCACCACTGCATGACCCCTCCCCACAAACACCTTTATTCTACTTGCTGCCTCTGTAGATTCATCAATCCTGGCTTTCATATACCCCAAATCAGAAAAACATACACCACTTCAAGAGGGTGACCCCAACAGCATACCGCCTCTGAGAAGAAAGCTTTCCTCACCTTTAAGGAGAGCACCACAATTAAAAGAAAATCCCTCCCTCTTCTTTTAATGGACAGCAATATGTCATGACCTTTAGGTGGCCACCGCGTGCCCTTACTGTTCAAGACAGTTGGGTGGGGTTTTTCCATTACTTGCAGTCAACGTGTGCTTAGAGGTCAGGATGGCGCGATTTCATCCCATGTACTCTGCACATCTTGTCAGGAGAGACCAATCCCTGGAGAAGGGCATCATGCTTGGTAACGCAGAAGAGCAGCAAAGCAGAGGAAGGGCCTCGATGGTATGGATTGACACCGTGACTGCCACAATGGGCTAATTCAACAGTGATTGTGAGGATGGCGTGGGGCTGGGCAGTGTTTCCTTCTGTTGAACATAGCGTCGCCATGAGTCAGAGCAGACTCAATGGTACCTAACAATCACATCTCCTAGCAGAGAATTTGGTCGGGTGAAAAATTAGATGCATTTCTCAGTTCAAGAGCTTGTAAATCTGCGCTGTAACCGGATGAAGGTGTCTCAAATTGTCTGACCTACAAAGCATGCTCTTATACGTTTAAGATGCTGCCAACAACAACAAAACCAAACCTGTCGCTGTCACAACTTATTTAGAATGACACTCTAGGAAAGGCTAGCACTGCCCGCACCGTTTCCAAGACGGTGATCCTCATGAGAGCGGTTATGACGCTTCTGCGGTTATGACGCTTCGGACTGCTAAGCACGAGGTTGTCACTCCTCAGGAGGAAGAGGAAGCTCCTTCTCCCATAAAGATTGGCAAAGTCTTGAAACTCCTGTGTTAAGATTGCTATCAGTTGGAATGGTGGTGAGTTTGATTTGGGGTGTTGGTAATCTTTATAGAAGCAGACTGCCAAATCTTTCTCCCTTGGTGTGACTGGTGGATTTGAACCGCTGGACATTCAGTTAAGAGTTGAGCATTAAATTACTACACCATCGGGGCCCATTTAAGGTACTCCAACTTCCTTAAAAATCTATTTTGTTTCCCAAATGGGAATAATTTTCTATCTGGATCTGGAAACACCTAAAGATGCTATATAAATCATCTTATTATTTTTAAAAACTACATGTGATTATACATTTGTAAATTAACGTAATAAAATGATCAGCAACCTATCAGTTGCAGACTTTGGATAATGCATATAATATTGGAAAGCCATGGGTTCTAAATCTTACTTACAATGGAGACAATTTTTACACTCACAGATCAGACAGCATTATCCCTGATCATCACAAAGATATGTGTGGTAACTCATGTAATTTCAAAAAGGACCCCTGCAATGAGCTCCTATAGCTGCCGTGTAGTCATAAAAAGAATGCAACATAAACCCTATTTCAGAGACAGAGTAACAAAGAGGTAGAATTCAGTGGGATCTTTAGACATCCAGGATCCACAGATCTGCATCTAGGTCATATCACTGCCAATGAGTCAGTTACCACCTTGAGCCAGAGATGCCTGCACTGTCCATTTTACTTTCAACGAAACTCAAAAGCTTCAATTCGTTTGAGATAACCTGCCCTTCTGTGTACTCTGGATCATTACTTCTCAGTCTAATATATCTTCACATAAACCACCTCCACCAAAAGGTGTGTCTTGGTTTGAATTTCCCAAAAAATAAAGCCCCAGTCAAGGACTAGGTGATCTCAGAAAAAAGGTTGTGAGGAAATTTGGCAGAGAAAGGTGTCAGCATAAGGTACACTATTAAGTCATTATTAAGTCAACTCTCATCAACTGGAGCTCAATCTTACTGGGAAAAGCTAGGGAGCCTTGCGAACCATGCCTCAGCTTACCACGCGAGGAGCATGTCGGCCAAGTCCCTAGTCATCGTTGGGGGAGGGCGCCTTTGTGAGCATTGACTCCTGTTCTTTCAGCTTGCCCGCCAGCAGGGTAAGTGTATTCCCAAGCAAGAAAGGGAAGAAGGAAGGGGAAAAACGGTCCCAGGCCCATCAGGCCAAGAATTGCAGGTGTTCATAAAAAGCAACATGCAACATACAGATGTGTGCTGTGGGGAATATGCACAGATGTTTTAGAGAACTACCATATCTGCTACACCCAGTGAAATATTGTGTATTTTTATCCTCCATTTGGTCATTCAAATTACATGTTACTGTGTTGAAAGCTACAAGAAAGCTCCCTCTAAACGTGTATAGTTGACTAATTGAACTGCCTCATATGTGCACCTGGTAGCACTATTGTTCAGCAAATTTCACTTTGCGAAAACCTGCTCTGGATAGCTATACAAAATAAGCAAATTATTTTGCCCAGTCCCTTCTATTTAAAGCCAACTCTTTAAAGTGATGTAGAGCAAAGTGGTGGATCACAAGGAATGAAGTAGGGGGCAGAGACCCAGATTCTGACACAGTAACTGTGGGACATTGGAGAATTCATTTAACTCATCTTTTCATCCCAGGCTGGTTCATAAGTATCTGGCTAATCAGTGATCCAGGTATTCATGGGGATGAAACAATTAGGAGGAGAGACTCGATTTCTTCACATAAAAGATGAGAAAGGCAGAGAAGAAGTGCACAGCTTGTGTGATCCAAGAATTATAAATAATGAAATCCAAATCTGAAGGAGGGAATGGTATCAGAACTTAAATGGAAAATGCCAGGTTTGCAGAAGGCTGTGACAGTGGAAGCCCAAAATCCATTTGCAGGGTTCACAATGGATTAAGCCTCCGGTGACTCCCCTCGGACCGTTGTTGAGGGGTGTGAACAGCCTTATTGTCAGACGGAGAGCATTGTAAAGTCAATTGATACAGGCACAGGTTAAAATGTAATGTCATTGAGCTCCCTTTTGATCCAGTTAACATTTGCTCTGGTTTTTAATATTTTTGCTTTTTTTCAGTTTAGAGTTTTATCTGTTTCACTGTTATTGTTCTTAGTTTGTCACTCTCTTTTTAATGTTTTGCTATATATGAAATTCAGGATAGATGACTCTATAGAAATTCTATAGAGAATGAAGAGAGATATATAGAATCATTAACTGGTTCCTTGGGGGTGTGGCAGGGAATGTTGGGATGAAAATGAGGATCTAAAAACGATAAGCACAAGAACAAAGAAAATGTTCAAAACTGATTGTGGTGGTGATTGTACAATTTTTCTTGATACTATTGAACTGTATGGTGTGTGAGTTATATGCCAATAAGACTTGTTTAAAAAAAAAAAAAGATGAGCAGGGAAAGTCCCTTGAGAATTTGATGTGAGAAGCAAGTAGCAGAAAGAGGGATCACTTCCATGATGTCTAAAGAAAAGCCATGAGATATTGTTGAGCTAATAAAAGCAACGATGAGCCATGAGGAACCTTGGCAAGATGAGTTATGATTAAGCAAATATAGGAAGTAAGAAAACAGAAACTATGACCATTTTTTTTGTTTTGCTTTGCTCTGGGGGATGATAGAGTAGATGAAAACTACTAGCTTTGGAGCTAGTTTCAATAAGAGACAAAGAGGGACAGGCATCCAGACCAGCTAAGTCATGTCACTGGTAGTACACCAGGAGGGTATGTACCTAAGATACAGTTATACCCGCCACCTCAACATTTTCTGAAGTCTAGCCATGTTTTGCTAGAACGGGAAGAAAAGATACAAGTAAGAGTGGCAACAGTAATTTCCCCTTCTGAAAACTCTTAAAACAGAGTGAGAACCACCCTGGTTATGGATAAAAGGAAGGGTGATTGCATTCAAGTTGTGAGCATGGTCTTTGAAGGTCTCTTAAAAAAAAAAACCCTATCTGGTTTATTGGCTTTGAGGAACAGAAATTTATTTTCTTATAGTGTAGGAGGCTCAAAATATTGAGTCTGTTTTGACTCAATAGCGACCCTATAGGACAAGGCAGAACTGCACCTGTGGGAGTAGAAAGCCTCATCTTTCTCCCAAGGAGAGACTGGTGGTTTTGAACTGCTGACCTTGTGGTTAGCAGCCCAACACATAATCACTCCACCCAGCAGGGCTCCTGTTGAGAAAAATAGTTCAAAACCAGGGGAGCAGCTCTAGAGGAAGGCTTTTTACCTTCGCTGGCTCTAGGAGAAAGTCCTATCTGTTTTCAGTCTCTGTCCTGGATTCTGGGGGGAAGTTCCTTTTTTGTTTTTTATCATTTTATTGGGGACTCGTACAGCTCGTATCACAACCCATCCATGCATCCGTTGTGCCAAACACATTTGTACATTTGCTTCCATCATCATTTTCAAAACATTGTCTTACTACTTGAGCCCTTGGTATCAGCTCCTCATTTTCCCCTCCCTCTCCCCTCCTCCCTCCCTCATGAACCCTTAACTTTATCTGTTCTTCTGGTTCCTAGTTAATCCACTTTTGCCTCCTAAAGCATAACCTGATATGGCTGGAAAACTAAGAATATGGAGACGAAATCAATATCAGCTTCACAGTGCAGTTTCCTAGTTGGAGAAGACCTTCACAAACAGAAACTTGCTTGAAATGATATAATGTAGAGGCGGCCTTTGACTTGAACAGGTTCGGGTTTCGGTCCCACTGCTACCGTTTTCAATGTGTGATCAAAAGACAGACGCTTAATCCATATGGGATCGCACCCCTTCCTTTGTACAATGAAAATCACAGCAATACCTACTCTGCGGGATTGTTGGCATGGTTAAATAGTCTATCTTTAACATTTAAAGAAATTGTTGGGGGGGGCGGTGTAGGGGCGGGGGGAAGGCTGCACCGGAGAGGTGGGGAGGAGGGCTGTCTCTGAGGACTCTGGCGACCTCGAAGGGACTCAGGGAGGCGGCACCCTGGGGTCCCCAAGCCTTCCTGGGCCCCTAGACCCGGGCGCCAGGTGGAGTTGGGGCTCGTGTTTGGGTCCCAGCCACTGTGGTCGAGACGAGGCTACGGCCAAACTAGGTGTGTGACGACAGCCGGAATGCCACTACGGCCCGACCATCTTTCTAAGTAGCTGGCCCTGCGCACTGCCCTGCAGCTGAGACAGCAGCGAGAAGCAGGGGAGCCCCGAGGGCCTGGAGGGGGTTCTCAAATGCTGGAGGACTGATGGGGGTGCGCCGAGGAGTCCACGCTGCGCAGCCTGGAGGGTGTCAGCGAGCAGCAGGACACCTCTAGATTGGCCCCCTCACGACTGAAAGGCTCACTGACCCTGGAGCTGAGCAAGGAGAAATTCTGGAAGGTGTTTCAGCCATTGGAGCTCTGCTACACCCTCACCAAGAATCTAAATGATGCTGCCAGGGGTCAGCCGGAAGACGAGGGCCACAGGGTGTCCCTGGGTCCTGCCCTACCACCCCAGCTTCTCTGTCCTCAGTGACCCCAACCAACCCAGCTAGCCAGCAAAAGGACACCAAGGAGGACACATCGCTTTGATACAAAGTATCTCTATCAGCTTCTTCTCTATTATGCAGAATGGGGCGTGCCCCCTATCTCCTGCCTGTTCTAGTGACCTCCAGCTTGTCATTTGTACAAGAACCCTCCCCTTTATGCCATTGTCCCAAACTCCAAGACCACACATTTGCTTTGTTTCCTCTTTTAAAAAAATGAATTGTTAAGTTGTATGATTTTCATACCCACCAGTCACGTACCAGTGTTCTCGTTAAAGAACATCCTTATAAATAGTTGTGGTATTGTCGGTCTTTTAAAATTTTGGTTATTTTTAATTTATTCACTGACTAATCATGCTGAGCATTTCTTCCTGTGTGAGTTGGCTACTTGGGTGTCTATTTTTGTCAAGTGGCCAAATCTTTGTTTCTCTCATTACTGAGTCGAAATCGTTTCCATAATATGTCGATAGATAAGTCCGTTGTCAGATATACAAACTGATGTCACTCAGAGTGCAAAGCTTCAAAATTTCGATAGAGTATGATGTATCTTTTTCTTTCCTCTTGTGTTTTTTGGTGTTTTAATTTTGTTTATCTTGCAGTTGGGAATGTGCTCAGAAAACGTTTAGTTTTGCAGGTATCACTTAGTGATACTGATTATATTCAAGTCGGATAAGTATTGTAACCGACCTGTTGGGAATTCCTCCTCCCCATTGACATCAGCTCACTGTCGCCTGGGATTCCTATCTGATCTGCTGCTATCAATGTGATCTCGCATCTCGCTGCCATCACATTGATTCCCAGAGATAGTTCTTAAAGAACATAACGCTTGAGGCAGGCATGTTTTACTAGCTAAGAGAAGCCACCGGCTGTTTTTAAGAAGACTTCAGGGGATATTTTTGGTCTAAGGTTTATAGATTATCTCAGGGCAAAAGTTTTATGGGGTCATCCAGCCTCCGTGGCTCCAGAAAGTCTGCATTCCCTGATCATTTGAAATTCTCTTCTGCTTTTTCTGCCGTTTGGTCAGAGTTCTTCTGCGGCATTTCTGATCAAAATGTTCAGTAATGATAGTGGAGTGCCATCCAGTTCTCGTGGGCTCACGGCAGGGGAGCCAGTGAGCTGTGTGATCCGTATCGTCCTCCAATTCCCATCTCTCGGTTTTCCGCTGTTGCTTCAGGAGATTGTTGTGCCTTGGTTGACCACTCGCAAGCTTTTAAGATCCTCGACACCGTGCGACGAACTAGGAGCTGGGACACAAGCTCGAAACATGCTATTAGGCCAATTAACTAGAAAGCCTCATGACTTTGTGACCCTGAAATGCCAAACCAAAGCACCAAATCCCATATATGTAACCGCCTTTGCTGCTACTCCTTGTTCGTGTTTTTTCTTTCTTTTCCTGGCTCGTTAGGGTTTTTGGTTGTTTGTTTTTTTTTTATCATTGCTCTAAGTATATCTGTCATACAACTTTTGCCAATTCAGCTTTTTACAGGTGTACAGTTTATTGGCAGCAATGACAATGATCAACTGTGTAACCTTACCTTTAATCAATATTTCCAATCATTATTAACCACACTCAGATCTTGTAGAAGTTAAACTGGAAAAACACAATAAGTATGAGAGTGTCATTGACAATTTCTGCTTCTGTATTAATTTAGTATATTGAACATTCTATACAACTTTTAGTATCCTGACCTATCTAGAGTACATCATAACAAAAACTGAACATTCTTGATCTTTTCTTTGTGTGTGTGTGAGAGAGAGGGAGAGAGATCGTCCAGAGGGTATGGTTAAGCTCTAAGTCCAGTATATCCCTGGTACCCAAATAGGCAGATAGACAAAACACATGTAGACAGAAGCAGAGCCAACGCCAGACAAATTCAGGTATAATTACAACTGAGCACAAAAGAATGCTGAGAACTAAGCAAGATGGAAGGACCCCTCATGGTCAATAGATAAGGCTGCCAGTTCAAACCCACCTCAAAGGCTCCATGGGAGAAAGATCTAGTGGTCTGGTCCCATAATGATTTTTTAAAACTTTTCATTGTGAATCAGAAAAGAGTTTACATATCAGATCATCATTTTTGCCTTCTACAAATTAAACCATTTTAGAAACTGACAAAAAAGTGTCTGTCCCCCTCCACCTCCTGCTCTTTGTCCCTTCATATCCTTCTTATAGATACTATCTTCCCCTTTACCCAAGTCATCACCTGCCTACTTTCTAGCTTATTAATTTCCCTTACCTTTCTTCCTTCCTCCCCCCCCACCTCACCCCCAGGGTAACCATCAAAGTCTGTTTCTTTGGGTATGAAAACCTTTATGGTGATTTTTTTTAAATTAGTCATCTCATCTATTTCTCCAGTCTGATGGACTCACCTCGCCCAGTGTGCTGTCTTTCAGGTGCATTCCTGGCATGGGTGCGTCCGTTTGTATGCACCGAATACTGATCCCTTCTTCCTCTGGTGGGCATCTGAATCGTGTCCATTTTCTTGCTATTGTGCCTAGTGCTGCAAGGAACACGGCTGTGGCTATGTCTGCCCATGCCCTGGTCTCTATTTCTTTAGGGTAAACCAGGTAGAAGGATTGGGTCACGTGGTGGTTCGAGTCTCAATTGTCTGGGGAAGCGTCATCCTGTTTCCAACAGTACTCGACCGTCCCAGCAGCTGTACCTGAGGCTTCCAGTCTCTCCATCTCTCGCCGACAGTCGTTCTTTACTGCTTCTTTGAACAGAAAGTCCAGGTTGAGGTCGTATCTACCTCATCATTGTTTTGATTATGTCTCTTAAAAGGTTAGTGATCACAAATTTCCTCATGTATTTGCGGCTGCCTGCCTAGCTTTTTTGGTGAACCGTCTGTTCATGCCCTCTGCCCATTTTTAATTGGATTAGTCGCCTTGCTCTTGCCGAGGTATGGCTGTTTTCTATAGATTGTCATACCTTGTCTGATCAAACACAAAAATGTGTTCAAGTCGGTGGGTTCTCTTTTCACTCTTTCGCTGAGGTCTTTTGATGCATACAGGTGTCTTCTTGTTAGGAGGCCCAATCATTTTATTTGGTCTCCTCTGTGTGTGTTTCCCATGACATTTGGTAGTGTGCTTATGCTTGGTATTAGGGCCTGGAATCTTGTCCCTTTATTTTCACTGATCATCTTTACAACTCTAGGATTCATATTTGGATTTTTAAGTCACCTCGAATTCAATTTTTGTAAATGGAGTGAAGTATGGGTCCTGTTTCATTCTTCTGTGAATGAAAGTCCAATTTTGCCCACACCATTTTTTAAGGAGACACCATCTTCCCCATTTAACATATTTCAGCCCTTTATAAAAATTTAGTTGTCTGTAGGTGGATGGATTTATTCCTGGGCTCTCTGTTCTGTTCTATTTGTCTCCAGGTCTATCGTTGTACCAGTACTAAGGCTATTTTGACTAGGGCTAGGTTTTGAGGGCAAAATGTGAGAGGCCCCGGGGCCAGCAGTCAACACAACAGGAGACTCATAAACCAAATGCAAGACCAGATCCAGCAGAAGGGCAAAGAGGCTCGGCTCCCCTCATGTCTCTCTCTTGTACTAAAGACCACCCGCCCCCGCCACCTGCCCGGAAGTGTCATCAGGCCTGGCTGGTAGGTTGGACTCCCCCCTACCTTCACCCAGAACTATCTAGTTGATCTAAATGCTGACCATTACAACTATTATCAGCGTGTTCCCTATTTCTCTCTTCAGCTCTTTAAGCGCCTGAGCAATGCACTTTGAGGTCTCCAGGGGTTCTTAGATGTTCATGATGGTGTGTCTCCTTGTTCAATTGTCCCTTCCATCATTCTGTAATGTGCTTCTTTGGCTGTCATGATGGATTTTTGCCTTGGAGTCTATTTTATCAGAAACTAATGGGGCAATCCTCTCTCTCTCTCTCTCTCTCTCTCTCTCTCTCTCTCTCTCTCTCTCTCTCTCTCTCTCTCTCTCTCTCTCTCTCTCAGATTGACATTCGTTGAAGTCTTTCACCCATCATTTGATTGTCCGTCTAGCTGTGTCTATGGGTCTAAGGTGTGTTTCTCCTAAGCAACTTATTGACAGCCTCTATTGCTTTATCCAGCCTGCTGCTCCATCTCTGGACGGGTGCGTTTAATCTGTTCGTACTCTGGTTTTTGTCTATGAATGAGGGGAATGATCATCTTTCTGTTTTTCACAGGCAGAACATTTTGATTGGATTTGTGTGAACGAGGGCTCGATGTGAGACTTCGAGAACTTGTGCTGCAGGTGCTGCAATTTTTTCCTTTAAAAAGTAAACTCCACTGATGCACCGTACACTCAGATTGTGCTATGTCCTGTATACGAGTACGTACTCAACCCACTCCTGGCACTGTGTGGCTCCACTTGCACCTCAATCCTACCTGTCAGAAAGGGCTCATGAACCATATATAGGTAGTATAGCTAGCTTATAGTCTATAGATACTAACTCCTTCAGGTTCACCTCAGCTTTTGATTTGAGATCATGGTCTTCTCCAGGTGGCCCCAGTTAATAGCTAAGCAAGACTTTGATACCGGGTCTTGTCCTTGTTACCTAACAAGGTTCACCTTCACTAAAGCCATCTTTGCCCTGAAGTTCTGATTGTCGGGCGGATTTGTGTCAGATCTGTGTCATCCTCTGACAGCTCTTCCCGCCCCATCCTAACCTCCCTGATCTTTCCACAGGTATGAAGTTCCAATAAATTCACCTCGGCATCTCTTTCAAATCCAGTTGACTGGACAGTGTGCAAATCACAAGTACATGAGTAGAGCTTGATTCACGTATTTTTAAAATAGAACCCAGTCGTGTAACTAGCACAATTAATATAGATCTTTGAACGGGAGATGACCACTTGAGTTTTATTCTAAAAGTTTGATATAAATCCTGGCCCCCACCTTGGCACAAGTAAGTATCCTCCCCTCCCCTCCCCCCATGCAGACATCCCAGCGAGACCACGACAAGAGCCCTCCTGCGAGGACTTGTCTGCAGCTATCCGCTGATGGCATACAAATCCTTAAATATGTTTTGTTTGGGATCAATATGTGCATGTGTTAACTGGAACCCCAGTAGCAATACTTTCTTACTTACTCTTGTGTGTGTGCATTGCGACAAAATACATGTAAAATTCACCATTTGAGTCATTCAGGTGTATGCTTAAGTGGCACCAATTACATTCATAATGTGTGACCATCATCACTAATTCCAAAATGTTTAATCACCTCACACAAAAACGGTGCCCAGCAAACACGAGCTCCTCATTTCTTCCTCTCCCGGCGGCTGGCAGCCATTTAGTCTCTATAAGTGGGTTCATGCAGAACTTGTTCTCCTGGCATGGTTTGCTCAGCATAACGTCTTTGAGGTTTACTCATGTTATAACATATATCAGAGCGTCTTTCTTTCTTATGGCTAAATAATAGTCTATTGTATTATAATAGACCACATTTTGCTTATCCGTTCATTCGTACTTGAGTTGTTTCCACCTTTGGACACTGTGATAGGTTCTGTTATGGGTCTTCATGTCCAAGTACCTGTTTGAGTCTCTGTTTTCAAGTCTTTGAGGTTTACTAAAGAGTCTAGTGACACAGAGGTTAAGCATTTGACGGCAAACTGACAGGTCAGCCCTTCAAGCCCACCAGCCACAACTCTGAAGAAAGACGTGGCAGTCTGCTTCTGTAAAGATTCTCCATAGGATTTCACTTTTCCTATTGACTAACACTGTATGAGCGCTTGAAAATGTGCTATTTCCCATTTGCATCTCGTCTTAAGAGAAATGTCTATTCGAGATCCTTGCCCATTTTTAATTGGATTGTTTGTCTTGTTGACTTGTAGTTCTTTATATATATTCAGGAGAGTCAAAAATATGATTCTTAAATGCTGACCCCCATTCTTTGTTTTAATCGCTTTATTGGGGCTCATACAACTCTTACCACAATCCATGCATGCATCCTCTGTGTCAGGCACATTTGTACATTTGTTGCCACCATCATTCTCAAAACATTTGCTTTCTACTTGAGCCCTTGGTATCAGCTCCTCAGTTTTCTCCCCACTCCCTCATGAACCCTCGATAATTTATAAATTAATATTTTGTCATATCTTACACTGTCCAACATCTCCCTTCATCCCCTTTTCTGTTGCCCGTCCCCCAGGGAGGGGGTTATATGTAGATACTTGTGATTGGGTCCCCCTTTCTACCGAAAATTTACTTCTCTGTGAACAGCACCGTGAGGACGTCAGGGAAGCTCCCCCGGGATGTGAACACAGAATGTGCTACCAGCAGATCGGTGATTTCCAGCATGTCCTTAGGCACATGCTTGGACCACATAAGCACAAAGCCTTTACAATCTTTCCCCTTGGTCTTCCAGCCTTTTTTTCCTTTCCTACTTCCCCTCCCTTGCGATACATATGTCCGTCAGTTCAAAAAGGAAGAACAAAATGCCTGAACCAAGAGGATTTTCTGCTCCTGTTGGTTGCTCTGCAACTCATTATCCCTCAATTGACCACTGGAGACCGACTGCCATATATTTAAATCGCCTGAGGCAGCACCTGGGGACGGACTTATCATGAAACTTTTATACCAGAGAGGGCCACGAGGAATTGAGGGCTTTTAATGGCTCCTCTCACTGCAGGCAAATGACAGCTCCACTCTCCGGTGAGCACCTGACGCTTTACTATCATGCTCGTGTGTTTTTATTTTAAGAGGGAAATATTATGGATGAACATAAACTTTCAGTATTTAGGATGGCTGGATTGCACACCAGGTAGTTGGATATATTTTTCTTTTCTGCTTTTAGTGTATTCCAAAATGAGTTATATTTAATGCTTCCGGTTCCACCTGACCCAACACCAAGTGGGGATGGGGGAGAGAAAGGTAAGGTACCCAGAGAGTTTGACTAGAAGGAACTATGTTGCCCAAACTTCTATCCTCTTTCCCTTATAAGAGCACCAGCCATCTCAGGTGAATGGACCTGGTGGTGGTGGCTGATGGTCAAGTTAATCCAAGACTTGAACAAAGAATTGAGAATCAAGGGTTCTTCTGAGCGACAGACAGGCAGGGCCACAACAAAGAGCCTGGAAGGAGAAGTGGTCCAGTGCTAACATAGCCTTCAAGCTTTCATCTTTGTAACTTCTACCGAGTGACTGGGTAGGTCTATGCGAATAGAACATACTCGGGTAGCTAACACTGGAAATAAACACCCTTTGGGGACAGGACTAGATAGAGAATCCTGATGTGAGGATTGGTCAGTTTTGCCACCCGATTTGGTTTAAAATAAACCATCGTAGAGGCAGAAAAAGAGAAATCTCACTACTATCAAGAAAGAAGAACCAAGAGTAGAGCATGTCCTTTGGACCCAAAATCCTTATGTTAACCCTCGGTGATTCAAGAGAGAGGGCAGTGACAGCAGAGATGGGGAAGGATGGCCAGAAGTACCAGCAGCACTGTGGTGGCAGCCAGGGTAATAGAAGGAACAACTGGCACAAAAGCAGAGCTCCCAGGCCACACAGTGAAAAGGCTGAGTGCCTTCAGTCAGAATTCTTGCTGGTATTGTGGAGTGACTCTGAGCACATTATTGGAAGTGTTAAAAAGAGCTCTGTAACACTTGCCCAAGCGGGGGTGGGGGGCAGTGAGAGAGGTTGATGACCCAAAGCCACAGGGAGACATGCCTACAGGCACAGCTGAGAAGAGGCTGTCTTGATCAGAGAACTGTGTCCTGAACATTCCTGAACCTGAGTGGTAACCTGTTACTTCCCTAATAAGCCCCATTACTGTGAGCATGGTCAGTGAGCAATATGTGACCATTGCCGAGAAGTAGACAGTGCCATGGCAAAGACAGTTGGTACCAGAATTGATGCAAATCTTGGAGGGTGAAGGTATGTCTGACCTCCACGTCATATGCATTGGCTGTGGGCAGCTGCTGATGATAATAGTGATTCTCCTTCCCCTTTATGAAATTAGATGAAACCAAAGGCTGTCCCACACCAGTTATAAATGGTTCTTTCGTGTTTTTGTTGACCTTCAAATCACAACAAATAATTACATTATACGATACAGTAGTGATATCCAATTACACTTATTTGGTAGTTTTGCATTTACAAAGCATATCTCTACTCAACATTTATTTGCATAAGTAGGGTATGGATTATTCACCTACTCACTGGACCAATGAAAGCAAGTACCCAATTACTTACTTCTCCCTGGGAATCAAAGTGGTATCTGACAAAGAATATTGGCTTTGAAGTCAAGTGAGATTTGGGTTCAATACCCCTCAGTAGTTGTGTGACCTTGGGCAGGTTGCTTAACTCAATTTTCTCCTCAAATAAAAGAAGGGTTGCAGCATTTCAAAATATCACTGTAAAGCTTAAGTAAAATTATAGAGCTAAATGGGGAGCGCTGGTAGCATAGTGGTTATGCATTGGCCTGCCAGTTGCAAAGCCAGCAGTTTGAAACCACCAGCCACACGGAGGGTGAAAGATGGGGCTTTCTACCCCAGCAAATAGTTCCAGTCTCAGAAACTCAAATCTTGTCCTATAGGATTTCTATGAGTCAGCATTGATTCAATGGCAGTGAGTGAGTGAGAGTTCATATAACTCTATAATAGTTTAGACATGCTTTATTTTTAAAGCTTTATGAAGAGGGATAGAATTTAGGACACTATTAAAATTGGTGTGTCACCCCAAGTTTATCACAACATGATCCACAATAGTAAGAAAATGGAACCATCAGCATATCCATCAGTGGATGAATGGGTAAATAAACTTTGGCACATACATATAATGGAATACTAGGTACTGATTAAAGACAATGATGAACACTGTGAATGAGGGGGGAGTACAGAGAGGAGACCCAAAGCCAATCTGTAGGCAACTGGACGTCCCCTTACAGAAGTGTCATAAGGAAGAGACAAGCCAGTCAGGGTACAGTATAGCACCGAGAAAACATACAACTTTCCTCTAGTTCTTTAATGCTCCCCCCCCCGCCCCTACTATCAAGACCCCGATTTTAAAAATCCAGCTAGACCAGAGCATTTACACTGGTACAGATAAGAGCTGGAAACACAGGGAATCCAGGACAGATAAACACCTCAGGACTAATAATGAGAGTAGCCATACCAGAAGGGTAAGGGAAAGGTTGGGGGAGACAGGGGGAACCTATCACAGTGGTCTACACATAACTCCCTCCCTGGAGGACAGACAACAGAAAAGTGGGTGAAGGGAGACATTAATCATTTTAAACATGACAGAATAATAATAATTTATAAGTTATCAAGGGTTCATGAGAGAGGGAGGGTAAAGGGGGGGAGTGAGGAGGTGATACCAAGGGCTCAAGTAGAAAGAAATGTTTTGAAAATGATGATGGCAACATATGTACAAATGTGCTTGACACAATGGATGGATGGATGGATTGTGATAAGAGCTGTATGAGCCCCCAATAAAATGATGTTTTTTAAAAAATGACAGAACTATCAAATATCTCATGATATGGATGAATTGAGAAGACATCATGCTGAATGAAGTTAGTCAATCCCATAAAAACAACAGTTATATGAGACCATTATTATTAAAAGAAAGAAAAATGGTTTTCACAGTCAAAGAAGCAGACTTTAATGGTTACAGATAAGCCAGGATAAAGGAAGAAGGAGAAAAAGATAAATAAAATTTTAAAAGAATTTAAGATGCATAGTAACACACCTAGGTACATAGAAGTGGCATAGACATCCATACAGGTAAATAGATTAATAACACAAACAGTATGGGGGGGAAGAAAATTATGCACTGAATTATCACAATTTTTTAGATTAAAGAATTAAACAAATGCCCCAGAAGTAACTTGAATTTAACAACATAATTTTTAAAAAGTAAAACCAGTGTATCCCCTGCCTACAGGGAGAAGTTGTGCTTTTGTTTGTTTGTTTTTTCATGACCACAGGGTTCATTAAGGAAGTTAACAGGCTATAATGCAAGTGAGAAAGGTTTAGGGCAGCTATTGACAGGACAGGTTACACAGTTCTTTCAGGGCTGCTAATAAGTGCCCTTGGGGCATGCCACCTGTTGTAAGCCTCAGCCAGAGGCAGTCAGCGCAAGGCCTTGGGTCCAGCTCCCTGAGTTAAGAGTGAGGTGGCACCCGGGCTGGGAGAAGCTGTTTAATGTGTGTTTGCAGGAGCTGGTTTCCGAGGAAAGGCAGTCATAGAAGAGGAAGAAAGCTGAAGTTAAAACTCTGTGTCGCGAGCATCCTTGTGAGAGCCAAAGTAAAGACCCGTGTGTGGGCTTCCAGGGACAGCCTGTATCCTCAGGTCATGGGGCGCGAAGTGCCCTCAAGGATTGGCCAGGTTGGAAATGGGTGTGGGTCTCCCGTAGTCTGGAGAGGCTTCCAATGGCTTTGGATAAAAATGAATACTGCTCTTCCTAGAGTAGATTTCCTGAAATGTACCTGGTAAATGATCAATAAAACTTAACTGAGTTCATCTCATGGCTGAAGACCTGAAAGCGTGATCATGAAACCCTACTGATGAAAGACTTTCTTATTGATTGCGATCATTATTGGCTCAGCCTGCCCAACAAAAGCAAATACACATTACACTCCCTGAGAAAACACATTTCAAACCATGCCAATTTTATGAGACAGGCCTAAAGTTTATTCAAAGTTCCATTTTTGCCTCAACCAGGAAGCTCTCTACCATCTGGAAGGCCCCAGAGCAGCAGACCGCTGCCATTTCTGCAGGCTGCCCACGGCCACGTGGTTCCCAAACCCAAGAAGCCTAATTTTCTTGTATCCTGTATTAATATATTATACATTTTAACTCACCAGACCAACTATTACTCTGAAGATAAAACTGAAACTTGCTCTTGCAAAACAGAGGAATCGCAGGTTCTAATGAAAGACATGATAGCACTCAATTGCATAACAGAAACAATTAGGTTTCCTTATTACAAAGGTATCTAATTAAAAACGATTTTCGTTTTCCCTTCTTGCCACACGGGGCCAATTGCTATTCTGAAGCAGGTAGCTGTCCCTTAGGTGCATCAAATTTGCATGGTGCAAATTCCTTTTGAGACAATGCCTTAGAACGAAACAGAATATCAATTTGGCAGGAGCTTTTGAAGGGGAGAGGCTAGCCAGTTCTATTAAGAGGTGATGGTGTTCCTGAGGAACTGATCAGAGAATTAGTTGGTCTCCCAGGATCTGCTGCACACTTTCTCACTACACCTACAGGAAAACTTTTGCTAGACTTGTCAGCATAATAAAAAAGTGTGTATGTCTCAAGTACTCCCTCAATGCAAGAATACTTTCTTCTATTAAATTGGCATTCTACGATGCTCACCTTCCCGACACAACCATTGAAGACAAAGAGGGTGAACAACCAAATGTGGTGAAGAAAGCTCATGGTGTCCAGCTATCAAAAGAGATAGCATCTGAGGTCTTAAAGGCTTCAAGGTAAACAAGTGGCCATCTGGCTCAGAAGCAACAAAGCCCACATGGAAGAAGCACACCAGCCTGTGTGACCACAAGGTGCTGAAGGGATCAGTTATCAGGCATCAAAGAACAAAAAAATCATATCATTGTGTGCTCACCTCCCTGATACGACCGCTGAAGATAAATGGGTGCATAAGCAAATGTGGCAAAGAAAGCTGATGGTGCCCGGCTATCAAAATATATAGCGTCTGGGATCTTAAAGGCTTGAAGGTAAACAAGTGGCCATCTAGCTCAGAAGCAACAAAGCCCACATGTAAGAAGCACACCAGCCTGTGCGATCATAAGGTGTCAAAGGGATCAGGTATCAGGCATCATCAGAACAAAAAATCTTACCATAGTGAATGAGCGGGGAAGTGTGAAGTGGAGATCCAAGGCCCATTTGTAGGCCACTGGACATCTCCTTACAGAGAGGTCTTGGGGAAGAGACGAGACAGTCAGGGTGCGATGTAGCAACGATGAAAAATACAACTTTCCTCTAGTTCCTAAATGCTTCCTTCCCTCTCCCCCACTGTCATGATCTGAATCCTACCTTGCAAGTCTGACTAGACCAGAGGAGGTACACTGGTACAGATGGGAACTGGAAACACAGGGAATCCAGGGCGGATGATCCCCTCAGGACTAGTGGTGTAAGTAGCAATACTGGGAGGGCGGGTGGGTTGGAAAGGGGGAACCTATTTCAAGGATCTACATGTGACCTCCTCCCTGGGGAACAGACAACAGAAAAGTGGGAGAAGGGAGACGTGGGACAGAGCAAGATATGACAAAATAATGTATAAATTATCAAGGGTTCATGAGGGAGGGAGGAGTGGGGAAGGAGGGGAAAAAATGAGGACCTGATGCCAGGGGCTTGGGTGGAAAGCAAATTTTTTGAGAATGATGAGGGCAACGAATGTACAAATGTGCTCTACACAATTGATATATGTATGGATTGTGATAGGAGTTGTATGAACCCCTAATAAAATGATTTTTCAAAATGTATATGTGTCACATATCTCTGGATGGTCTCACATAATATTAAAAAATTTAGATATACAAGTTGTAATCCCAGAAGTCGAAGTTTAGATTTGTAGGTAAAATAACTTCCAAATTAAATTATAATGCAAAGTGTCGTTATAGTTAGTATTTTGATGCATCGTAGTTGCATAGTGCCGCTCCGCAGGAAAGCAATACTGCAAGATGTATCATTAGCTTTATAAATGTTTAATACCCTTTGGCCCACAGACCCTCCTCCTATGACTCTATCCTTCTACGTAGGCTCCAATTAGAGGAAAGGTAAGAATGGCCTTTGAGGTACCATCTCAAAACAGAAGATGCCCTCAACATGAATAGCTAGGGCAATTTCTTAGTTGTAGGCACACAGAAAAATATCCAGATGCTTCCTAGAGCTATCAGCTCTTTATGCTATGATGATCAAAAATATTACCTAATGAGACTAGAAGTTATGGATCCAGGAGTTTCCTACTCAAATGTAGTTCTTCACAGAAAAACAGAAAATAGCAGAAAGGGAGACATCAATCCAGCTATAGTAGTAATTACATTAAGTGCTAATGAACTAAACATTCCAATTAAAAGATGATCAGAAAATGGGTAGTTGATATCAGGGGCTCAAGTGGGAAGAGAATGCTTTGAAAGTGATGGTGGCAGCATATGTGGGAATGTGCTTGACTAAAGGAATGTATGGATTGTGATAAGAGATGTAAGAGCCCCCAATGAAAGTATTTTTTAAAAGAGATGATCAGACGATTTTAAAATGACAATTACATGCTGCATTGAAGGCACACCTTAACTATAAAGATGCAGAGGGTTGACAATAAGATGATGGAGAATTGCCACACAAATGCTCACTGTAAGCAAGGTGCTATGTCTGGACATACTATTATACAAAGTTAGAGTTAAGACAAAGAAACAATTCATAGCAATAAGAGGGTCAGCTCATCAGGAAAGTATATTCATTACCAGCAAGTTGATGCCGACTCATAGCAACCCCATAGGACAAAGCAGAACTGCCCTGGCGAGTTTCTGAGACTGTCTACGGGAGTGAAGTGAAAAGACCTGTCTTCCTCCAGAGGACTGGCTGGTTGCTTTGAACTGCAGACCTTGCAGGTCACAGTGCAACACATAGCCACTGTGCCACCTGGGCTCCTAAGGGTCTTCAGTGCATGCGAACATAACTCTCGAGATAGGTGCATCAGAAACTGATAAAACTAAAAAGAGAAATAACTAAATAAATCCACAATCATGGTTGAACATTTTAATAAATGCATGTCTTTGAGTCATGATATGCCACTGGTAGTTTAGTTCCCAATCATCTTTGTCACCTAACCCTGAAGGATTATGGCACAGGACGGTCCCCTTTGGCTCTGGGGGGAGGTGACGTGGCAGTGAGGAGCTTGGGGGGGCAGGGAGGTGGGCTGATGGACAGCGCTAGAGCCCTAAGAAAGAAAAAGTTAAAAGGACAACCAATGACACGAAGAGGGAATCGATACAGTTTTGAAAGAAATAAGAGTGCATTTAGCTTGAGTCTCTAACATGTATTGAATAATCGTGGACAAGTCACTTAACCTCTCTCCCATTGTTGCGACATCTGTAAAAATAGGGAAAATAGAACCTGTCTTCTGGCTTAACATTGAAATTACATTCATAATATATGTGAGCAAAGCTGGTGTGAAGTTCCGCGCAATACACACCCCCCTTTTTCACATTGAACTTGTCCTGAAAGGGACTCATGTATCCAATATTCCCAGGGGAAGAAGAAATGAACTGAAAGAGAAATAACTTTTAGCTAGTCCCAAGAAGCTACAGAGGATGTCAAGATAACCCAACCTTTGGGGGCTTCGCTTGACAAAATAGAGCTGAGAATAGCTCCGCGTTTGTCCTTAATCTCCTCTAATAGAATCTATAATAGTATTCTCCTGTCTTAGCTACATGCATGCACCGTCTCAAGGAATGAAAACGGTCTCAAGAAATTCACCAGAATTTTAATACCGTGGAACAGTCATTAGTGAGTTGAGTGATCGCCAGGCAAGACAAAACCTCATATAAAATTTCTCTGCAAGATGTCTCTTACTTTGAAAATTTTAGAGGCTAAATGGCCCCCTCCTTCATTGGAAGTACATTTCAGAGTCTTCTTTTCTATAGTAGGAGTCTTGTTTTGTCTTACCTTACCTAAATATCTCGGAAATAAAGTGGAATCCTTTAAAACTGCGAGGTATAATGCATGCTAGGTGTTCAAGCGAGGGAGTGCCTCTGTGTGTAATGAAAAGGAAAAACTTCTTAGAGAAGTTTACAGGAAAATGTGGATCCTTCTACGGAAGAAAACCCCCAAACCAAACTCACTGCCATCAAGTCAACGTGGTTTCCGAGACTGACTGCCTAAAGCAGTAGAACGCCTCTTCTTTCTCCCACAGAGTGGAGGGGGGCTTCGAGCTGGACACCATGCAGAGTGCAGCCCAACGCGTAATCGCTGCACCACCAGGGCTCCTTGCAGATGCCGATTAAGGCAAAGGGAGAGCGATTGAGAGGGCACAGAGAAGAAATGGTCACATCATATTTGGAGGATGCCACACACCAGAAAGACAGATGACTAATTTATTAGGTAATGAGGAGCCACTGGATCTTTTTGCCAGCATGAATTCAGAGCACGGTATTATGAAAATTCATGCAGCAGAGAGATGTAAAGATCTCGGATTGGGATGAAAGGGGACAAACCAGTTAGTACATTCTTCCAACCTTTCAGGTAACAGTTCCTGGGAGGCTGAGTGTCCATCAAAGCAACAGAAATGAAGATAAGCGTGAATCTGAGACCTCACAAGGTAGAAGGCTTTCTCAGTCATCTCTCTGTCCAGGGCCTGGCTCACATTATTGCGTGAGTCTGTGGCGGCTGAGCTCTCTAAGATTAGACCATAAACATGAGAGAGAGAGAGAAATCAAGAGATCATGTACTATGCCATAATTAGAACACTCCATCTCAAGACTCATTTTAGCAAAGCCCCTGGCCCATGTCTCTTGATAATCTCCGCATACTAAATATAACTGATGGTATATCGCTTTGTATCTTTATTTCTGGAGAATATCACAGTCACTGGATCCTACTATCCCAAGATAAATGCCAAACTAACCAAATGAGAAGAAATCCAGACAATTATATTTTTAGCTTATTATATACCTGGCATTGTGTTAAGAACTTTATGTGAATTTTCTTATTTAATTTCTCAACTACCCTTTAAAGCAGATGTTACTTATCTCTTTAGTTTTTTTAATGGTTTTATTGATATCAAATTCATTTATCATACACTTCCACGGTTCAATCGCTTTGAAAAAGAGTCATGTGCACATCATCACAGTTACTTGTAGAGCTCCCTTCCTGCTCCCACATTCATTAATTCCCCTCATCTTCCCAGTTACTCTCTTTTCCAGATAAGATGTCAAAGGGTTAAGTCTTCAAAGTGGCATCCTTGTTCTTCAACACGTTAGCAAATTTGACTGTCTCCTTAAATAGACCACGCCGCCTTCCAAGGAAGACAATGAACTATAGTTGAACCTGAGACACAAACGCTTAGTGAGGAATGTCGGAAAGGCAGACCATTTGCTACGAATACATTTACATGACCAAAAAGAACACAAATGTCAAGTTGTTACAGAAGTGGCTTGACCCTTTCCATGTGGTGTGTTAGGTGCCAGTGAGTTGGTTCAGATCATAGCAACCCCCTGCGCAATAGGACAAAGCCCTGCCCAGTCCTGTGGCATCCTCACAATTGTTGTGAGGCCTGAGCCCATTGGCCCAGGTGCCGCCTCAGTTCATTTCATTGAGGGCCTTTCTCTTCTGCGCCAACCTTCTATTTCACCAAATACACGTCCTTTCCCAGGGACTAATTTCTCCTGATAACGTGTCCAAAGTATGTCGACAAAATTCTCCCAGGCTTGCTCCTAAGGAGCAGTTTGGCTGGACTTCTTCCAAAACAGATGTGTTTATTGGCCTGGTGGTCCACGGTACTTTTAAGATGCCCCACCCACACGGCCATTCAAATGCACCCATTCTTCTTCAGTCTAACTTTGAAACAACAGGGAAGGCCAGGGTTGCGGCCAGGGGTCCCCGGGTCCTCAAAGGGACATCCTTGCTGTTCTTCAGCACTCTAGCCTTGTCTGAGACTGGTTATTTAAAGACAGGACTTTCTCTTCAGAAACTTTGCTCTGAGAAAGTATAAAGTATCCATCTTTCCTGATGAAGAAAGACTTGGCAGGTGGGAGCATGGTCTACCATACCAGAAGCATCAGGGGAAAGGCGGCTCCCTATCAGTTTAGATTAAACCAACGCTTAAGGAAATGTAATGAAAAAAATCTTGGAAAAACTGAAGAACCGGGGTCCAGAGTGGCTTCAGACATTAAGAACAGGGCATTTTGATGGGAAGGATCAGTAACCACTATCTTTGCTTGTTGAGGCTCAAGTTAGCAAGGTGTAATGGATTGACTTGTGACCCCTAACATATGTATTACAAATCCTAATCCCTACATAATGTCTATGTAATTCCATACCGTTTTCCTCAGTTGTGTTAATGAAGAAGTATTCCTGTTGGGTGTGTTTAAAATCCATCTCTTTTGAGAAATAAAGAGCAGAGGTGGGAAGACAGAGGCAGGCCTCATAATGATCAACGAGGAGCCGGCAAACACGTGCTGAAAAGAGACAACAAAGATTTCTCAGAGCTGGCACCCAGTTTGCTCTTTAAGCGGCCGCAACCCTGAGAAAATAACGGCATGTCTACCAAAGGCATCATCCCCTCTGATATTTTTGTCAGAGCGGCACTAGGGAACCAAGACACAGGAACGAAGATCCAGGGGAACTCACAGAAGACTCTCAACAACATGGCACACAATGCAGGGGAGGAGAATTCCCTAACTTGAGCCATGTTCTGCTACCAGAAAGGAGGGGATGGATACCAGATAGACAGAAAGAGCAGGCACCATGACAACACAGAAGGTAAGAGTGTCCTGAGCTGCAGTAGTGCCTGGGTATACGCACAGAAACTTAACACAAGCCGTTGAAAAAGATCACTCGTCCCCTGCCTGCAGCTCTAGATTTAGTAATGTCGTATATCCCAGCATCATGAGGCAAGTAGCACGTGAGCACCACTAAGAACCTTTCATTTGAAACTTTGCTGATTTTTCACATTTGCTTCGCATTCTTAGTAATGATTTCTTGCTCTATTTTTATGTCTCCGCGAATAAAGTGCCATCATACGTGATGCTGGCCCCATTAGACATGAAGTAAGCATTATTTCTTATTATAATTAGGGCTATGGAGCATTAAAAAGTAGGAAAGAAAATGATTTCCACAGGCCTTCTCAAAGCCTTTAAAATGGGGGCTTCATCTGCCAGCCTTGTGCGCCCTTCATTCCGGGGCTGGTGAGCGTGTTGGTCAGCGACTGAGGAGCGCCAGCTGCACAGTGAGGGTTACACGGCAGTGCGAGGATGTCACCAAAACTCCATCTGAGAGACATGGGCCCTGGTTGAACTCGGCCAGAGTGAGGCCTCTCACATCTGGATTTCAACCTTATGGGGAGGTGGGACGAGTGGACCATCCATGACAAGTGGAATTCATAGCTTGGTCTCAGGATATTGAGAGCAAATCAAGAAAAGACTTGACCAGATAACTAGACCAGTGCAATTTTATTCCCATCGTTGAGTCTTGTTAAAGGTGCACATACAGAGTTTGCATTGCTTCTTTTGTTGTATCAATATCCTGGAAGATTACAGTGCGACTCTGCGAAGCCTGTCTCTTTATTGCGCTGATGAAACACTGGCGGTCCAGATTGAGGCCGTAGCCTTGGATGAGACCACACACATTTGAACACACACAGCAAGAGTGAGAACACGGGCCAGATTTTCACAAGTGGCCCCAGCATGGGTTTGGGTGGTCATGGTTCATAAGCAAGTCTCAGGAACCATTCATGTTGTGGTCCGTCAAACTGTCTCAATCAATATCGGTGACCAAAATGAAGCAACTAGGAATGGGGGTGGGGAGGAAGAAAGGGAAAGTGAGTCAGAGGTCACCAGGGTGGTGGGAGCAGGAGGGGAAAAAGAGGAGCTGATACCAAAGGCTCAATAGAAAGTAAATGTCTAGAAAAGAATGATGGCAACATATGGACAAATAGGCTTGGTAGAATTGATATATGGATTGTTATAAGGGTTGAAAGAACCCCAACAAAATCATCTTTTCATTAAAAAAAAAAAGTGAGTCAAAGGAAGAAAGCTCTCAGATTGCAAGGAAACTCATTCCACCGATGGCC
The DNA here is from genome assembly GCF_050624435.1 of Tenrec ecaudatus. Taxonomy (NCBI): domain Eukaryota; kingdom Metazoa; phylum Chordata; class Mammalia; order Afrosoricida; family Tenrecidae; genus Tenrec; species Tenrec ecaudatus. The sequence goes on from NC_134538.1 coordinate 80,754,390, forward strand.
CAAGAGAGAGCTTTCCTTGCTAAGGACAGCCACCAGTAGGACGCACTCACGGTGAATAGGGGTTCTTTGCCCCGGTCTTGACAGTGCCCCAAGCTAAAGTGCCACTGTCAGCATTCTGTTTTTCCAGAAAGAGAAAACAGAGCCATTTGAGAACCATTTGAAACTCTCTTTAAATGTGGGACCGGGTGTTCCTAAGGACACAGCTCTTCTCTGCGGTCCGTGTCCAAGAGAAAGGAAAACATACGTGCACACAAAAACATGCACAGAAATGTTCAGAGCACTCGGATTCACAATAAGGGGAAAGTGGCTCAAATGCCTACCAACTGATAAATGGATAGATCAAAGGCAGTGCATGTATCTGTGTACTATAGTGTATGTGGTCATATATAATCAGTATTACTCAGTCACAAGAAATGAAGTACTGATGCACACCAAACTATGGATGAACCTTGAAAACACTGAGAGCGTAAGCAGTCACAAAACATCATGTATTACATTATTTAAAAGAAGTGACTGGTCTCACTGCCATCGCGTCAATTCCGGCTCATAGCAACCCTACAGGAAAGGGGAGCACTGCTCCTGTGGGTCCCTGCCCTTGACCTGTGGTTTCAAACAGCTGACCTTGTGAGTGAATAGGCAAATCTACCTGTGACCAGATTAGGTAAATCTATAGCGACAGTAGATTAGCTGTTGCCAAGGTTTGGGGAGTAGGGAAATAAGGAGTGATTGCTAACAAGTCTGAGATTTTTGGGGGGAAGGGGAGTGATGAACATGTTTTTAAAACACACTGTGGTGAAGATTTCAGAAAGAACTCTGTGAACACATGAAATGCCCTCGTATGGTGCACTTCAAATGGGCACATTGTACGGCATGTGAGTTATGGCTCGATAAAGCTGCTTTGTTATAAAGGAGTACCAAGACACCCCCTGCAAAAAATAATAAAAGGCATAACAAATCAGAGAGCTGAGATCAAGTTTAAAAAAGGATATTATTTTTAAGTTTGAAATAAACTATATTTGTAAGTATTTTTTAAAGAAAGAAACCATCCGTGGAAAACAATTACACTTCATGTGGCTCGCTGTCTTCTCAGCCAGCATGGATCTATGACGTGTGGTGATCAGAATTGACTTGCAGGGTCAGTGAGGAAGGTGGAGGGCAGGAGATGACCTGGGCAATGGTCACCGCTGGCCCTTGTGCTATTAGAAACTCTCCACGGAGGCTGAGCGCAAGTGTCCCGAGCTGGAGGCAGAAAAGTAAGTAAGTGTTAGACCCATGGCCTGCCACGTGCCTTGGGAAATCGGTGAGACCAAGCCCAAGGCTGGCTGACTGCTCTTACACACGCCAAAGGTTTTAGCTGTGGGGGCTCCAGTCAAGCCATAAACCTGCATTTCCATAGAGCCCGGACAAAAACAAACAGCGGCTATTATTTCTAACCCTTCCCCTCTGCCTTTCTCAGCCTGCTGATCAGATTGCACAGTCTATGAAAGGACGAGGTCGCCCTCCTAAAGCATGTCCTCGCGAGTTTATCCGTGATTCAGGGTACAACTTTTTCCCGTTTGAAAGATGCATGATCCAGCTGTTCTTCTTGCCTGCTGCAACTGCTCCCAAGCCTCGTTTAGGACATGAGAGGCAGAAAGCAGGGGAAAGGCAATGTTTGATTATTGGGACCTGAGCATATCCATCCCAAATGAGAAGAGGGTATGTACACCTAAGATAGCAGCTTCTTTGAACCAGTGGTTAGCTGTCATTCTAATTCCTTGTTTATAAGTTCGAAGGCTGGTATGGAGTTTATCTTTGAGGGCTTTAAAAAGCACAGCCATTTTGACCAACCTGAAATGTCATGCACCCAGGCCTGACAAGTTCAGCGCTAGATGTTGTACGGCTTCTGAAGTCATCATCACGAAGTGCTTAATTTCAAAACACACGCCCTTCCTTGGCCCATCCAGGGTGAAGCCCCCATTACAGAGTCACACCCCTGGCACCGGGCCATACTTTTCTCCTTGGAACGTTTGCACATTTTGACTCCTAAGGCAGCCAACTGTCTGACTCTGAATATCCCCCCTCACTGCCATCTCGCCGATGCCCACGGGCCAGGGTAGAACTGCCCATCAGATCCTGGGATTGTAACTGTTCATGGGAGTAAAAGACCCCGTATTTCTCACAAGGAGGTGGTGTTTCAAACAGCCGACCTTTCAAATCTCCGCCCAACACGCAACTACTCCACCCCGAGGGCTCCTTTGAGCATCCTACTCTCTGCCTTTCATCTTACGTCAAACACAGGCCAATGGGAGCTACTTCCCACGTGCACTGAGAGACCTGGTGCTTAGTGGCCCTTGGCTCTGACACACGGAGAGCCCGTGTGTAACAGGACAAAATGTTGCCCAGTCCTGTGCCCTGGCTGGGATCCTTACTTTGTTTGAGTCCATGACTGTCCTCTAAGTAGTGCCTCGGTCCTCAGGGGCTCATCTTCCAGCACCGTATGGAACAGAGATCAGCTGTGATCTAGAAGGCTTCCATCGACTAATGTTCAGAAGTAGGTTACCAGGTCTTTCTTCCTAGTCTGAGAACGGAAACGTCCTTGAGACCTGCCCACCATGAGCGACCCTGCTGGTGTTTGCAATACCAAATGTCAAACTTCCAGATCAGAGCCACCACAAGATGACAAACTGCCACACGAAGAGTGGCACCAAGTGAGTGCCGACATCCCCGGTGCAGTGGAAACTGTCCACAGTTCTTCCTGCTGAACTTCCTCCTGCAGCCTCTGCCGGGCCAGCTGCTGGGAATGGCCGTCTGTGTGCACAGGGCTCCCCTGCACACTCACAGGTTGGCGGATTTCCAAGACGCACCCGTGCTCAGCCCTGCCCCAGAGGGAACCAATTGAATTCATATCAAACAGAAAAATAAGCCTGTCATATAATCCAAAATAATCAAATGAAATATGGACTTGAGTCAATGAATTGCTCTCCTGCAGGAAACAAGGCAAGCTGATTTGCCGACTGACTTGGGTCTGGGTGCAATCTGAGTTCAAGTTCAACAGGCAAATCCAGTTCCCTTTTTGTTAAAGGACCGCAGCGATGCCAGTTCAGTATCTACTAGGCTGTGAATCTCCAAGTTTCCAACACAGGAAACAAAGCTGAAACAGGGAAGCTAAGATCTTCCTAGACAGAAAAGTAGTCATCAAAATGCATATACGGTTAAAGGAAACTAGAATGTTGCCAAACAGGTGTGTAGTATGCCAACCGTGGTTTATAAAAAGGGGTAGGTATTGAATATGAAACTCACAGGGGCAGTTCTATCTTGTCCTGTAGTGTCACTATGAGTTGGCATCGACTCAATGGCACTGGGTTTGGGGTTTTTTGGGGTATTGTCTTGGGTATATTTAAAACTCAAAACCAAACCAAAAAACCTCCATAAAGCTATGCCAAACTCAAAACTGCCATGGTGTGGATTCCGACTCACAGCAACCACATGGAGCAGGGTAGAACTGCCCCCATGAACCCCGAGACTGTGAGCAAAGGGATTGCTTGTTTGTTCCCACTGTTGGGTGCTGCCAGTCAGTTCTGACTAGTGCTAAGCTCGTGTGAAAGAGCAGAGCCGCCCGGTCAAGCTGCTTCGCTCTCATCTTGTTGGCCGCAGAGGGTCAACTCTTTTGCCCATGGGGCACCTGGGATGGGGGGGTGCTAACCATCCACCCTAACAGTTAGAAGCCCAAGAACTTAACCAATGGGCCACCAGGGCTCTTGGTACTTGGTGTGTGGGTAGCAGACTGGAAGACTCTTCACTGTCTCTCTGTGGATGTGTGTTTTGTTATTTTTAAACTATGTGTCAGGAGTTGCTCCAGATGCTTGGGAAATGCCAGGCAACAAAACTGTTCTCAAAAGGAGCCTGCCGTCTAATGACAGGACACACATAGCGGATAAAAATGAGTACATCGTGTGGTGCAGGAGGTGGTCCTAACTATTAAAAAGGAGAGACAGCTGAGAGAAGTGCGGACGGGGGCAATCTCATCTAAGGGGGTCGGGTCGGCCTCGCTGAGGGAGGTGGGTGAGCAGGTTAGTCAATATGCTTGTCAGAGAGTAGCCGCAGCTGTGGCTCTCAACCAGATTTTGGTGTCCAGGGGACATTGGGTCTTGTCTGGAGTCATTTTTGATCATCCCAACTAGGTAGGGAGGTGCCACTCTCAGCCAGTGGAGACAGGCAAATAATGCTGCTAACCAGGCCATTCCCCACAACCCAGAAGTACGGCTCCAACCCCAAACTGTCCATCAGCAGCACTGCTGAGAAACCCTGCGCTGGAGCAAAGGCCCTGCTGTGGGGGGTGGGAGGCACGTGCAAGTAAGGAGGCCAAGGTGGCTGGAAGGGACGTGAGATGTCCCGCTTCCACCTTCTCCAGGTTGTTCAGGGAGCTGGAGCTGAACCCAACATTCACCCGGCCTCCCTAGCAAACGTGACTTCTCCCCGACCAAAGCCACTGCCATCACATCGATTCCAACTCAGAGCCATTCCTGCCCTCAGGGTTTCCCCAGACTGGAAATCTTTGCAGTAGAAGTACAGCTTCGTCTTTTCCCCTGCAGAGTAGCTGGTGGGTTTGAACTATTGACCTAGTGGTTAGCAACCCACGCTTGCCACCAGGTCTCATAGGCAGTGCCCTCCAAATTTGTAAGAATGAGCAGTGGCATGGTCTTAATTGTCCAAAGCTATCCCTGTGCAACGCAACTCATGCTTCCGAGGAGCATCCAAAGCCAGACCTGCTGTCCCTTCACACCTCCACCCCTTCATGATAAAGCATGGCTTCACAGAGAACGCAGACGCGACACCTTCGCAGGGGCTGTATGCAAGCTGGCAGTGGGAGTCGCTGGCGAATCCAGAACAAGGCACTGTCACCAGGTTGCATCCCACGAAGACGGCGGCATGGAGAGTTGTTAAGAGCAAAGGCTCTTTGGTCTGTATTTGCACGCTTATTTGTACCAGGGTTGAGATATTCGGCCAGGTATTTAAGCACTGTCTACGGTTACAAAGTGGGGTGGTAACAGTATCAATCTCATAGAAACGTTAAGAAAAAATTAAATTATGTATGTAAAAGACAAGGCCTGGAACTAGTAAGAGTTCGAGTATCCTGTTGCCATTGAGTTGATTCTGGCCCATAACAACATGATAAGACAGGGTCGAACTGCTCCTGAGTTTCCTAGGCTGCCATCTGTGGGGACAGACAGTCTCTTCTCCTGCAGCGTGAGCTGCTGACCTTTCAGTTAGCAGCCTGCCATTGAATCCACTTCCTCTCAAGTTCAATAATAGTGATTAGTATTAACATCAGAATTGTTCTTCTGCTTTCTTTTTGTGCCAACCAGGCAAAAACCTGGAAGCTATTGCCTAAAGCGTGATCATTACCAATATTTGCCTTTAGCAATGACCTGAGTCAGTACTTTCCTTATGAATTAATTGGAGAACTGTCTAGTTTGGTCTAGAAAGGCCTGACCAGAAAGGGAGGTCAGGCGGCACCTCGCTGTGACATCTCAGAGGAGAAATATTAAAAAGTGAATGTCTAGATCAGGCATAATGAAGGATAATGTAAGTGTTCTACTTTCAAACAAAGAGATAAGTGAAAGGAAAATAGATTATTATATTGGCTATTGGAAAAAGAATGAGGTAAATATTGCTAAGAGTGAATTGGAACCATCTTCAAGATCTTTTGTTAAATGAAAAAGAGCAATGTCCAGAATAGCACCTCTCGGATAGCTACGTGTATTTTTATAATAAAGTGTATCTATGTATGTGTACATGCACACACAGCCCCCAGGCATATATGTTTGTTAGTACAGGAACTAGTCTGGAAGAAACTGGTTCCCTCCCCTTTACAAAAGGAAACAGGCAGGGACACAGAAATGTAGAATGGACACAGTTCTCACCATACACACTCTTTTGATCCGAACTTTTTCCCTCGTGTGCTCTATTGCCTTTGGAGTCCCTGATTCATAAGTGACTAACCCACTTGGCTGCTAGCCAAAAGGCTGTAGGTTCAAGTCCACCAAAAAGCACTGTGATAAGAGTTGTACGAGCCCCCAATAAAATGATTTCAAACAAACAAATGAAAGCACCTCAGAAGCAAGGCCCGACAGTCTATGGCCACAAATTCAGCCATCACATAAACATACGATCAAACATAACAGAGAACACACCACAGAAGACAAAACAAACGACTGGGACCTCCTAAAAATTAAACACCTCAGCGCATCACGAGAGTGAAAGAGAACTCACAATCCGGGGAGAGAAACCTTTGACAATGGCACATTGGACAAGGGACCGGTCTCTAACATCTATCCAAAACGTCAACACCTCAACAAGAAAAGGCAAATAATCCCATCAGAAATGATCCGAGGACATGAACGGACAGTTTATCGAAGACGACATTCAGACAGCTCAGGATTATTAACCATCTGAGAGATGCGAATCAAAACAGCAGCCAGATACCACCGCACCCCAACATTGAGAGCAAAGTTCCAAAACAAACAAACAAAAAGGCTAGAGAGGGTGTGGAGGGGCCTGTCACCCTCATACAATGCTAGAGGATGGGCTATACAATGGTGCCGCCAGCGTGGACAGTGACATGGCGCTTCCTAAATAAATAAATAGAAGTAGAAATGCCACATGACCCAGCCATTGCAACCCTCCGCTTGGTATGAGTCCGAGCGAAGTATGAGCCATAGCACAAACACAGGTACGCACACCCTTGCTCACTACAAGGCTCCTCACACTAGCACCCTAAGGCCCCTCTGTGGAAGCATGAACAGATGAACTTGGCTACATACAAACAATGGGAGACATTAAAAATAAAGATGCAACCCTAAAACACAATGCAACATAAAAAAATAAATATGAATCAACGAAATACCTCATGACATGGATGAACATTCTGCTGAGAAGAATTAGTCAAGCACCAAAGAACAAATATTCTATGAGACCACTGTTATGAAACAAAAGAAAATCAAGAAAAGGCTTTCACATGGAAAGAAATAGACTCTGGTGGGTCCCATGGGTGAGAGGACAAAGCCAGAGGACAAAGCAACATCCCAGGAGGAGGAGATGGGCGGGCATGATGGGAGCAGGGCGCGGCAATGGGAGGTTGGTGTAAAGCTGATGACCATCTGCTTTGTAAACTTTCACCTAATTCACAATGAAAACTTTTTTATTTTATTGAGGGCTCTTACAATGCTTATTAATTGTATGAGGCATATTTATACATATGTTGCCATCCTTCTTTTCTAGACAATCACTTTCTATAGAGCCCTTGGGATCAGCTTTTCCCCCAGCCCACTTCCCTCATGGTTTCTGTTGTTCTTCCACCTGGAGGGGTGTGTGCGGTTGTGTGTCGATCATTACGATCGGTTCCCCCTTCCCCTCCTCCCGCCCCACTTCTCCCTACTCATCTGGTATCACTCTTCCCATTCCTGCTCCTGGGTTGTGTGTGTCGTGAGCTCTTATCTACACCTGTGTGCATGCTCCGGTCTAGTCCAAAGTGAGAGGCATCACCAGGGTCATGGTGGTGGGGGATGAGGAAGCCTCAAGGAACCAGAGGAAGATTGTGTGTTTCATCGGTACTTTACTGCACCCTGGTTGACCCATCCCTTCCCTCTGGCCCCTCTGTGGGGGATGCTCCATTGTCTACAGATGGGCTTTGGGTCTCTGCTCCGACCCCCCTCATTCTCAACCATATGGTTTTGTTTGTTTGTTTGATGGTTAAGGGTCTTCTGATGCCTGCTACCTGGTCCTGATGACACCTCGTGATCCCACAGGCTGGCGAGCTTCTTCCATGTGGGCTCGTTGTTTCTCTGCTGGATGGCCGCTTGTTTCACTTCAACCTTTAAGACCCCAAATGCTATATCTTTTAATAGCTGGGCACCATCTGCCTTCTTCACCACATTTGCTTATGCACCCATTTTGTCTTCAGCAATTGTGCCGGGAGGGTGTACATCTCAGATTGTCAATTTGTTAGAACTGAGTGTTCTTGTATTGAGGGAGAGTATAAGCAGAGGCCCGAAGAACGATTTTGTCATTTTAAGTTGAGGTAATTACTATTTTAAATAAAATCAGCCACTGGAAACTCTATGGAGCATGAGTCTATTCTGACACATGAGTCTAAGTCAATACCTCAGCCACTGGTTTTGTGCATTAGGCTTTTATCAAGAGTAATTTTTAAATGACAAAACAAACAATGACTTTCAATTATAGAAGAAACAGTCTCTTATAAAACACATTAAAAATAAATTTAAAATTAAAAAAAACAACACTCTAAAATCTGAGAGTACTAAGTGGCAAGGATTTGGGAATATATGTACTTTTCTTCAGGTAAATGGGGACGCTTGTTTTAAATAACAACTAAGCAATATCTAACAAAGTTAATAATGTGTATACCTTACAAACTGGCAACTCCATTCTTAGTCATGTGTGCTAGTCTGGGTACTTTAGAGAAACAAATCCACAGAAACTCATGTGTAAGAGAGAATTTTATATAAAGGTTAAGTGCACATCAAGAAAACATCCCAACCCAGTGCTGCCCAAGCCCACAAGTCCAACATTAATCCATATGTCTGACACCAATCCACAAAGTCCTCCTCAATCTCACAAAACACACACTATGACGCCGACTGAAGGAGGAAAACCGAGCCAGTGAACGTGTAAGCATCTCAGCACTGGCAGGGGTCTCCACACGGCTGCTCCAGCACCCAGAGCTGAATCGGGGTAGGTCCATTCGACTTCTCCTCAGGGATGTCTTTTAGGAAGTGAGCCTGGTCAGTTGAAGAAGGGAACTGGCTAAAGCAGCTACACCCTGGTCCAACCATCACAAAGCAAAAGACCTGAGAACTGGAAAGGTGAGGCTCACCAAGCCATTTATATCTCTGCTCTTCAATTAACCCAATATGTGTTTATTGGCCAGGTTGGCACAATAAACTAACTCAGTCATGTGTCAAAAGAAATTCTGACCTATATATCTAATAGAATGTGAATAAATTTTTATTAAATTATACATTTGATAAGATTGAATTATATATAATAAAATTTATAATTTTCTAAATTATCAAATGGAATTAGATATCTTATGAAATATAAAATTATATACTGGAATACTATATAGAAAGAAAGAGTGAACTAGATTTACATATGAATTTATACATGAATAAAACCATTTTTTTAAGCTGTAGAGGTGATCCCTGGTGGACTAGTGGGTTATGAGTTGGGCAGTTAACTACAAGGTCAGCAGTTCAAAACCACCAGTTGCTCCGCAGGAGAAAGATGAGGCTTTCTACCCTTGTAAAGATTTACAATCTCAGAACCCACAGGGGCCACTCTATTCTGCCTTATAGGGTCACTGTTGAGTTGCTAGGGGTGGAAATCGGTTGGATTGCAGTGAGATTTGAGATAGAATAATTAAGGGTTCTATCATTTCTATGCCATACACACATAAAGGGCAAAACAATCCTATACTACATACCCTCCCACCCCCCACAGGAAACAGATGGAGGGGAGGGACCTAACTGTCTGTAAAGTGATCTGTAATACAGAGAGCTGCTTCTTTCTTCTCAACTGAGACTGGGCAGGCAGGAAGACTAATACATTGGGACCTGGTTTTAAAGGAACAGTGAACACCTGGCTAGTTTGCCTCATAACATAATTAAAATGGGGACAAAACAATATATTGCAAGAGTCAGATCTTGGCTCTGACCCTTGGGTGAGTGCTGCGTGACTTAGGGAAGGTTACTTAACCTCTCAGTGGCTCCATTTCTCCATCTGTAAAATGGAACGAGGGGGGGAATGCAAAAAGGGACATATGGGAAAAGCTACTGTATAAATACATTCCCAGGGTGAGGTCCAGTACTACGGCAGGTGCCAACCCAAGCCAGGGAGAGGTATGGCAGCCCGCTAATGAGGAGATGGGACGCGGAGAAAGAGAGAGAGAGAGAGAAGGGTGGCAGGGGAACAGGGCACTAACCCACCCAAGGGCAGGTTGTTGTTTAGATCACCACAGGGGGGGAAAGAGGGACCAGACTTCAACCCGGCACACCAAGACGTGAATGCAGCATACCGGCATGAACCAACAGAGGTCAGCGGGTCCAGTCCCCAATTCCAACTCCGTGGGCACCCCCACCCCAGAGGACTGCACTTCAGAGGACAGCACTGAAGCTGCAGCTCAGGAAGAGGGGCATGTCTGATCTGGAGCAAAGGAAGAGGGAAGGAGAGAGTGGAACACACAGGGGCCCACCATGCCCTGAGGACAATATTCCGGCTCAGGGCAGCCAAGGCACAGAGAGGATCACAGGGCCAGCCCCATCACGAGACACCACGACGTGTCCCTCACTGACACATAGCGCTGAGGGGGACAGCCTGGGGACACGGTGTGGGCGATATGCCTGATCGGATCCCACTGCACCGGGGTGAACATTAAGGGTACAGCGGAGCAAAGCAAGGACGTTCCCGAGGAATGCCAAAGGTGAACTTGGGGGCCCCAGTGCGTGGCACCACAGTGGACTCCACTGGAAAACGCTCATAAAAGGTTCAATGGACATATGTGGAAATGTTCAAGGGCTTTGCAGTTTTTGCTGTTGGGGGGTCAGGGTCAGAGGGGATCAGTAAGGGGCAACCGATCACAATGATCGAAAATGGCCTCCACCCCAGGGGGACAGACAGCAGAAGGGTGGGTGAAATGAGACAGCAGTCAGTGTAAGACAAGAATAAAAAGAATAATTTGTAAATTATCCAGGGGGCACTGGAGAGGGAGGGTGGATGGCAAAGATGAGGAGCTGATGCCAGGAGTTCAAGTAGGAAAAAATATGTTTTAAAAATATGATGACAACATACGTACAGGTGTGTTTGACAGAATGGATATATGTGTGGATTGTGATAAGAGCCGTAAGAGGCCCTACAAAATAAAACTTAAATTTAAAAAATAGAACTAGGAAGAGAATCTAACTCCTGGGATTATTTTGAAGATTCAAGGAGAAAAGATCGCTTTTGTCATGCTTACAGCAAGGCTTGACGCACACCGTATACTTAAGAAACATTAGCTATTGTTAGTAGTTAGCAGGGACCAAGCCAGGAGTCCTTCCTTGCCCACCTGGCTGAAACATGTTCTCTAAGCTGGGTGCCAGGGGACTGGTGTGTTGGCAGTGATCTTCCTGGAGAGAAAACTCCGACATGACAGCCTGATTTAGTGGCACCATCTTCAAACGAGGTTGCTTCACAAAAGGACGTTCCAGGCTGCAGAGGCAGCAAGGGAGCAGATAACACTTGCAGGTAAGAGTCCCAGGTTGTCCAAGAGCCTCTTAAAAATCATCAAGAAGACACACCTCATCGTGAAGCACAGCATCAACCAGCCTGCTCGGCGACTCTGAGTCTGCAGCACGTTGGGAGACATTTTGAACCTCCATTTAAAATATGCCATTCTTCATCATGGGGGGTGGGGCACATGAGTCCATCTCCAAAGGACAGCTATTGCATGAGACCGCTCCTGTAGGGACAAACGCCAAGAGAGAGTCTGGCTTCTGTTCCCAGATTAAACGAGATGTAATCACGTAATCTGCTCTCCGGAGCAAATGGCAGTGTGCCTGTCTACTGCTTACGAACCACTTGTCACTTGCTCATTCGTACCCTCCCCAAACCATCTCTGCAGAGGAGGCTGCACCTCAGCTAAGGTCGGTTTGTCATTTAATGGGAACCTGATAGGCACCAAATAGTTCCTGCCATTGGCTCACAGTCACCCCAATTCAATAGACACTCCTGCAGTGGTGTCCAGTGAACCTCAAAGGAGTTTTAGGACCAGAGGAGGAGGAAATTTCACTTCTGTTTGTGAGTAAACTAAGGAGGGGCAGATTCTCCCTAGGGGGAAAAAAAGTTTAACATTACTTGTATAAACCACTAATGGAGGGAGAATCCGCCTTGCTAATTATGATTTCTTTTTTTAACCGAATTTTCTTTCTTCCCCTGATGCTTCATTCATCCTGTGCTATAAACTACCTGGGCTTTAGATTTTGGTCTTTCAAGGTATGCATCATTTTTCATAGGCTACATCAGAAGGATCTGCCTTGGAAATGCTTCTAAATGAACCAGACGTCACCCTAAACCTATCTGTTGCTGATGAAATGAACTGAAGCGCTCCTTTGGACTTAAAGCTGGAGCCCCCCGAGGTAAGCCCTCTAAGTACAGATGGCTGCTGTCCCAGTGCCATGGGCTTGCAAACCATTGGACTTTGTTCAAATCTCCTGCTTTCAAGGTCATCTAATCATTGACAAGTGGAGACAAACACAGATTTGCTGTTTTCCTATTTCCTTTTGTTAATGACATGTGTTCGCTCTGCAGGCACAGCTTTGCCTTACTGAATGAGCATCCGAAGCATTGTTGCCTTGTGCTAACCTTGTCCATTTTCTAAGCAGTATTCAGTCTCTTCACTTTTCAATCTGTACAAGTGAATGTTCCATGCATTTTACTCTGATGAGCTTTCCAAAATACATATATTTCCCTTTTCTCGCTAGAATTTTGAATTCTTTACCATTGACTAGATTTATGATATTATTGTTAGAAATACCAAGTGTCCCCTGCAAGTTGCTTATCTTATTTCTCAAGAAGCTGATACTCCTGCCTCAAAAGTGGACCAGGAAGATATATGAATGAGTTTTGAGCTTGCACTTACTCACAAGCCCTAACGGAAGGACAATTAGTTCTTACAATGTGGCCCTGCTCCATACGTGTCCTCATTAAGTGATTGCTGAGGATGTGGGTGCTAGAGCAGTGTGGTAAAGAACGCAGATGATGCCCAGCTAGCAGAAAGAATAATGCCTGGGGTCTTAAAGATTTGTCTTAAAACAAGTAGCTATTCAAATGAGGTGTCTGCTAAGTCCACAGAGAAGAAGCACCAGTCTATGTGATCCAAGATTGGAAATAATAAACTCCAAGACCAGAAGAAGAAATTGTATTAGAGTTTAATTTCTGAGCTTAAATGTTAAGCACCCAGTTTGCAGAAGGCTATGGATGACAATGAAATCTCTCCTCAGAGTCCCTGAGCGGATTAATTCTCCAGTGAACTCCATCAGACCGTATATGTGAATAATCCTGTGCTCAGGTAGAATGCAATGGAAAATAGATTACTGCAAATATAGTTAGCTTGAAATTTGACATCCTGTCGCTTGTTTTCTCTTTGGACTCATTTTTTAACTTATTCACCAAATTTTGGGACCTCTAGAGGATTTAAATATTTGGGGAAATTGGATAGTCATGTCTTCCATCACCGCATTATAAACACATCGCTGCTGAGGCCATTCTGACGCATAGCAACCCTGTCGGATGAGGGAGACCAGCCTGTGTGAGGTTTTGAGGCTCTCAAACTCTCCCGAAGCAGAGAGCCTCGTCTCTCTCTATTGGGCAGCTGGTGGGGCTCCTAATACTGCCCGTCGTCCCATTCTAAGGCAGTTTCGGAAGCCCGGATTTGGGCCTACTGCTGGTCACGTAAGGACAGAGTGAGGTGCAGTGTTGATTGGGACTTAGAAATAAGTCCTTAGGAGATAATCCTAGCAACAGGAGCGGGGATGGCTAGTGTTTCCTCTGCGTGTTTTGCTCTGTTGCACACAGGGCCTTGATGAGTCAGAAGCAACTCAATGACACACGAGACCCACAACAGACACTGACTGATGACGTCTTCGGAGGGAAAATCTCACTTGGGCCTGAGTCTCTATGCGTGCACCCCGGCAATAAGCTTGCCCAAGGTCAGGCAGCTGGTCGGTCCCAATGCAGCTGTGTGCTTGGGACTGGAAGACCTCACCTCCCTGGAACCCAGTTTCTTCATCTGTGAAATGGAGGTAGACGAGATGAACGAGAAGGACCCCTCTACCACTTAGCCTTCATGATTCTATAAAATTAAACAAGCCTCGCCCAATAAAATCCAAAGATTAAAAATGTGCTGTCATACTGTTTGCCTAAAAGCAAGGAGCAGGCGCTTCCCTGGCATTCGTTACTATTAAATGAAAGCTTCGGTATTTCGATGGGAAAACGGCAGGGCTTTGCCGTGCGCTGTACAAGAGCGCTTGTGTTTCGGAGGTGCTGTGGGGTGCGGAGTGAGTACGGGAAGAGGAGAGGAAGTGGGCAGTAGGCAGGAGAAGTAAGATGCTGGGTGCTGGAAATTCATGAAAGCCTCTCCTGTTTCAATGCCTCCATTGTGCCAGACCAACCCAATAACCCCCGCCTCCAGGCTGATCAGACGCCTCGCTACCCTACTGCCCTTTTCGTCAGCAGCTGGGTGCTCTAAGTACTGGGCCACCAGGCCTTCTTCACACTGCCCCCGCTCACGGACAGCCGGTTTCGTGACCTTTCTGCTGGGAATACCAAACGAGCCCCTCAGGTCTTCAGAACGGTGGGACTTACACTTAAGGCCAAATAATTTCACCTCTGATTCTGATGAAAGGTTTATGAGCCCCAGAATAGTTCAAACACAACATGTCTGGATTGAATATTTGGTGTGCACTTAACACCCACGGGTTTCAGAGGGTTCACGTTTCACAACCAAACGCTGGCAGCCCTGTGTTCGTTACCTGATACCCGCGGTCGGGGCCGTGTTCTCGCTTCTCTATGCCATGAATCGTGGAGGTTCCTGCCTGTGTTATATGGGTGTTAATTGGGCACATGAAGCTTCAGAGATGTGCCCGGCCTTGCTGTCCCTTGACTTTGTGACGATAGAAAACAAGGCTAAGATGGTGATGGCAAGCAGCAGGCCGAGGTTCTAACAGGGCACATGTGAGAGGAAGCTTCCAGAAAGTACGGTCCAGGTACCCTGGAGTTAGAAGGGTCAGTCCCTATCCGGTTTCAGAGATCCAGCTCGGATATGCGGACCAACGCTTGGTCTCAGGCTAGAACTTGAAAATGGAGACGTGAGGACGCAGGCAGAGATGAAGCACCCAGGATCTCAGAGAAGCCTCAGCCCTACTTGGAGGGCATAGGGGCACCCTCAGCCTTTCCATCTATCACCCACCGGGGAGAAAGAGTGGAACTCATGCCACTTGAGTCTGTCCCTTGTTAGCGGGAGTATGAAAGCTCCCGTAGACACTGTCCAAAAGGCGTCCACGTACATTCTCTTTGGCCATAGAAAGATGTCCTTGGGTGATTGTACTAGAAGTGATGGACCAGCTTTATTGGGGCTCGTGGGGGAGTTGAGTTTTACCTGTGTTGTGTATAGTCGATGGCAACTTCCATCAAGACTGTCCCGCTCCTCAAAAAGTAGCAAGAACTGACTTGGAAGAGAAAGTGAGAGCCTCTCAGACATATCCGGAAAGAATCACGGCCCCGCATGCGCAAGCAGAGAGGGTGGCTTCCTGAATTGGTAGCATGAATATTTCTGTTCCCTTCACCGACCTCTTCACACACTTCATTATCACAGAGGCAATTCAAGTAGTCACAGTGGAGACGCAACAGATTCATGTCACTCCCAAGCCAAGTCATATCTAGAAGCCAACCCCTGAGCCCCTGATCTAGCCTTGCCACCCTCTCCCCTCTCGCCAAATCCTGAAAGACTTTCATGAAACTGGCTAGCGACTGGATCTCACTCCCAACAGAGGAGCTAGTCACAGAAGTCAGAATCTAAGCAAAGCAGAGAGGGCGGGGTGGGGGAAGGGGCTTTATATCACAGAGAGACACCATGTATGAAGGATGCTGCCGACATCCCGGAAATCCCTAAAGGGCGATAGAGAAGGCAACTGCCCTGAGGTTCGTCACGAGCCTTGTCAAAAAGGATCAATGGGTTCCGCTTTCCTCTGCAAGTGAAGCCAACGCATAACGAAAACCTTGTTTATTCCAGGAGGCCTGATGCAAATGTTTTAAAATTCAGATTTTGTCAAGCTGGTTTAGCAAGGAAGAATATGCTAATAGGTCATTAAAGCACACTCATATCATGCCATATGGTATACTTGAAGCAGAAAACGCTGGGCTCTATTCTTCAGGCTGGGGCCGTTTGGTAGAGAGAGCCCTGGGGAAAAGACAGTCGCTCTGTCCACCCGCACTCTCTATGCGAATGCTGGTTATGGGGCCTTGTTTGGGTTGTTGAGGTTTGGCAGGTATTAGGACAGTGGCCCTATTTGGGAAACCACGGCAGCAGTGTGCTCGTGCTAAAGTCAAGCAGGCAGAAAGATGCCTGTGTGGACTCAGTTTGGAGAGGGGAGGCAGTTGGCTTTTGTTTTTCTCATCATTAATACGTTTTTCGGGAATTTTAAAATAATTATATTCCAAGTTCCATCTCTATTATGTCTGGCCTTTAAGATAATTATTTAGAAGTCAGCTTACTTGGGGCAGATACATATGACAGGTGAACAGACCATTGTACATCAAGATTGTGAGCTTATGAATGTCTTTAATATGCACGCCAGGCCTAGAGAGACTTACTGGATTTAGAAACTGATCTTGGCAGTTTGGACGACTAATTGCACGGTGGCCTGTGGGCCGCATTTGAAGAAGCATGCAGATGCATGCAGAAACCAGTGATCACACCGCTGCCACCGCGCTCCCCCAGACCCACCCCACAGGCCAGCCATTCAGAGGAGGACCTACCTGGACTCGCTGTCACCAGAAATCCATCTAATTTGTGCTACCCCCAGACCCATCCCACAGGCCAGCCATTCAGAGAGAGGACCTACCTGGACTCGCTGTCTCCAGGAATCCATCTAATTTAAGTGAATCCCATTTCAGTCATTCGGGAGAAGACACGCTTAGGGAGTTCAGGGCTGGGACTCTGCTCTGGACGTCTGCTTGAGTGGCCATCTTCACCTACCTCGCAGCCTGGGCACTGGGTCCATGATGAGCAAGAAAAATGCTGGAATGTGTGTCGGCACTTCTCTCCTCTCTCCTGCTCATACTGCAGGGGAGGGGATAAGGAACATGTGCTAGCTAGTCAGAAAGGAGAGCCTAGCTCCTTCGTCTGAGGAAGCAAATGGTTTTTCAAATGAAAGAACACTAAGGAACCACTGTGAATCATAGTAATATGTTTCCTGGAAAAGTTGCTGTGCCCAGGGGCTTCCTGGACTGCTGTCGATAAGGACAGATGCAAGAAGTATGCTGGAGGAGGACACGCTAACGGCACATTTACAACATAGAGCTGCTGGATTCCCTGGACCTACTAGTTCACAGGGTCGCTATGAGTTGGAATCAACTCAAAGGCAGTGAACTTGAGGGTTTCTAGGATTTTAAGTAGCATACCAATTACTCGTGTTAGTAAATTACAGGGGCCCAACTTTCATCAATTAACAAGATGTATATTTGGGTTGTTGTTTGTTTTATTCCCATGACTATAATTTCCAAGTAATGCTCCTATATTAACTGCATTTAAACTATCCAAATCCCAATGAAAAAAGCAAGTCATAGCTGATGGTGATTACACAACTCATTTTAAAAGCAATTTAAGCATGGGGAGGTGGGGGAGAAACTATCCTGGAATTGATTGTGGTGATGATTGTACAACTCTTCTTGATATGACTGAAATATTGAATTGGGTGATAGGTGGATTAAGTACCAAGAAAACTGTCCAAACAAAAGAAGCAAGCTGCGAAACACAACACCTAGCAGGATGCACCTTTATTATAATTCTTCTTATAATCACGTATTTTTATAATTGAATATAGAATGCATGTCCAAACAAATTCAAACACAGAATGAGTTATTGACAAATGCCAGCTCCCAGGAATAATCTCCCCCCAAACCCTCCCGTGGTGTTAACAATCACCATTGTTAACACTTCAGTAGCTTTCCTTCCAGACTTTATCATTGTCCGGTGGGACATCAATGTTGAGCATTTCTGAGATGGCATGCAACCTCATGCACATGTGTATATGACAATGAGCATGTTATGATGTAATAAGAGTATGTAATTTAATTCAATATTCTTTGCTCTACATTCAAAGGCATTCTATTCTTCTTTGGGTTTTCAACTCATTGATATATGGAATATATATATATATCCCATAGATTGTTAGCAGAATGAGCAAACAGTCTTGGAAGAAGTCAACCAAAACGCTTCTTAGACTCAAGCATGTGGAAGTTCTGTGGACATACTATCAGGAGGGACCAGTCCCTAGAGAAGGGCATCGTGCTCGGTAAAGTTGAGGGTCAGCAAACCTAAGCGAGACCTGACCACACTGGCTGACACAGTGGCTCCAGCAATGGGCGCAGGCATAGCAACAGGGGTGAGGATGGCGCAGGACCGGCCAGTGTTAAATTGCATTGTGCATTACAGGCTCACTGAGTCAGGACACACTTAAGAGCACCTACCAGCAACAGTGCGATTCGAGAAGGAAAAATCTTTTTCAGAGAAAGAGGCAGCAAATAGGGAGGAAAATATTTCGTAATTTATCAAAATAATTCATTTCACAGTTCTGGGAAATTCTTACCCTCTCTTTGTTAATTCCAAGAACTCAGCGGGGCATTCAAAAATCACAGACTCCTCAAAGTTTCTGCATAACCAACTCCCAGGGGTTCTCGGCATAGCATTGCGGGAACCCAAATACTATAAGATTCTGAAAAATGGGATGCTTCCTGAAGGGTAATTTTGAGATTAAATTCTTTATTAAGTAAAGGACCATGCACAGAAATTGGCATATTGGAAGTGCTTTGTAGATTTCTTCCTTCAGCCTCTCAATTTCCTCTGTAATAATTTCCATTCTCTACTGGATCAAGTTTCAAGTTAACTTCAGAGGTTTACCATGTTCTTTTAATCTACCTCTCTAGTTTTATCTCCTTCCTCTGTTTTTACATCTACACACACTCACACACACACACTCACACACACACTCACACACACACACTCACACACACTCACACACACACTTACACACACTCACACACACACTCACACACACTCACACTCACACACACACTCACACACACACACTCACACACTCACACACACACATTCACACACACACACACGCACACGGGTTCCTAGTCAAATACCTTGATTACACCAATTCTTCTACCTGAGTCTCTTTTCTGCCACCTGTCTGCCATCTTTCAAGACCCAATACAAGTCAAGCTCCTGCAGGAGAATGACACGACCCCATATGGCCTTGTGCTGCTTTGAGTTAATATTCAGTGCTTACGTTATTCAACTTCCCATGATGAGGTTTATTTCTCCAATGGCCCAAGGGCATGGTCAATGCCCTGACCTCCCTTGTTTCTTTCATAGCACCTGATAGGGGCAGCAACATGCATTCCGCAGCATGCCACTGCTGTCGTCTTTGTGAGAATTCTGGGCAATTTGGGTTGAATTCTTAATAAGGTGATGCACTTTTTTTCAGGAGGAAAAAGCACACAAAGTCCAATATAACATGTTGGTTAAAAACAACATAAGTGAATCAAAACCCACTACCGATGAGTTGATGCTGACTCACAGTGACCCTATAGGACAGAGTAGAACTGCTCCTTGGAGTTCCTAAGACTAAAGCAAATCTTTATGATACCAGAAAGCCTCATCTTTCTCCCAAGGAGCAGCTGATGGATTCAATCTGCTGACCTTGCAGTTAGTAACCAACTACACCACCAGGGCTTAATTAATAAATAAAAGTAAGGTGACATTGGTTGGGAGGAGGGAGGGGGGATAGTTCTCCAGAGGACAGGTGCAGAGCCTTCTATGGATATAATTTGCTCAGGGATTGGCTTCGTACGTCCCCTAGGTCAGTGAATGTTTGGGCAATCATGGTCAGTGATTAAGGGAAAGCAAAAAAGGCACAATTCCAGAGTCGCGTTGGGTGGCGACCAGTTCTCCATTGTTGAAATGACTCCTTACTTTCTCGGGCACTAAAGTCACACGAAAACGTATCCCTGTTGCTATGTTTTTGCTGAAGTTCCAAAACAAAATCATCATGTTCCCTATTATCTTAACGGCTTATAGTTGCTAACTTTCCTAATTAGCACTACACATGTTTCAGACTCTCTATTTAATGATGGTCACCAGGTAATCCATAATGGCAATTACATATCTGAACTGTCACGGATGGTTGGATAAATATGTGATGGGGCCTTTTAAAAGCATTTAAAATGTAATGTTAATTAGAAAGGTTATCAAATATGATAGTTACCATAATGGGAACATGGTGGAATTTTTTGTTAAAAAACAAGAAAATGATGTTTATTAGGACTCAGATTCTGTGAATGTAAATAAGAATGAAATAAAAAGATGTGGGGAATTATCTGGAGACAGATATATAGATTTAATGTGAATTTTTATTAGCCCCTTTATTATATGTTTATGTTTTATTTGCCCATTTATTAGATGAGTAATAATTAATCACCTACTCTACTTCCCTATGTACTAAAAGTTGATATCTAAGAAATTAGGGAGGATATGGTGTTCCTGCCCTTGGGCAGATTAGCAAGACAAGCTACAGAGAATGAAATTACTGAAGACCAATTAACCAATTGCAATGGATATTGTGGTGGTGGTGGTGGTCGGTTCTGACCCATACCCACCCGATGCACAACCGAAGCAAACACTCTACAGTCTGGTGACATCCTCACAATTGTTCCTATGTCTGAGCCCATCACTGCAGCCGTGGTATCAATCCATTCCTTGAAAGCCTTCTTCTTTTTCTCTGCCCCTCCACTTTACCAAGCATGATCTCCTTCTCCAGGGACCGGTCTCTCTAACAAGATGTCCAAAGTGTGTGAGACGAAGTCTTGCCGTCCTTGCGTCTAAGGAGAATTCTCGCTGTCCTTCTTCCCAGCAGGACTTGGCTGACCTTTTAGCTGTCCATGCACTTTGGATATTCTTCTTCAGCACCACAATTCAAAGGCGTCGATTCTTCTTTGGTCTTCCTTATTCGGTGCTCAACTTTCACATGCATATGAAGCCATGGAAAATACCAAGGCTCAGGTCAGGCATACCTTGGTCCTCAAAGTACCATCTTTGTTTTCAATACTCTAAAGAGCTCTTGTGCCCGCAGATTTACCTAAAGCAATGCATCATTGGATCTCTGGACTATTATCACCACAAAAACCCACCCATACTCACCTAATTACAAGGATATTCAAAGAACTCAAGAAACATGAGCAGGACCTCCAGATAAGACAAATTTCAAAAGAGACTGTGGAAGGAGGAAGGAGTGGGTATGGATGTGTACTCACAGAAAGCCAAAAAGAGAGCATTATGGTTGGAACAATTGAGCCTGTGGCATGAAAGCTCAGGAAAGGATTTGAGGACTGAAAGCAAACAGCTTGGGTTCCAATCTTAGCTCTCCTTGTTTGAGTTTGCTTTGGTTTTGCCACAGGACAAGACAATCCCTCGAACCCTCCGTTTTTTGCATCAGTGAAATGGGGACACGAAAGTCTTTAGTGGAAATATATGAAAATAGGTTTGCTATGCTTTACCTAGAACACCCAGAGATATTTTCTGAATAAGTGAGCCAATAAGTGGATGAGAACACAGTTGGCAGCGGAAGCGGAAGTAGAGAGTTTATACTTCAGGACTATCAAGGCATGAATTGAGCAGGTATAGCTGGTTCATCTGAAACAATGTCTTGATCACAAAGCTGAATACATCACTTCGGTTGGCTCATCAGAATACACCGTCAGACCTTGAATGGGGTGTTAGAATGCAGCTTTGTTGTTGTCTGACAATTACGGGAATAGAGAATCAACTGGAGGCCTTGGGAGTGATAAACTGCAAGCAAATGGATTTACCAACCACCAAGCGGGGAGGGAGGAGGTCAGCGTAGAAGATGAAGTGTGAGAGTAAGTGGCATAAAGCCACCGTGTTCCAAGCCACTATCTCTCACCTGGACACCCTCAGAGTTTCTGGGCTAGTGCGAAGTGTTTTCACCTGGGGGACGCCTTAGCTGAAAACCTGTGTCATAAATAACAAAGGCATGTTGTTTGGACAACGTGGTTCCAAGGTTGTTTCTGTGATTTTACAGTAAGAGGTTCTGAGTCTGTCTGGAACTTTCGCAACCTTGTCCTGATGATCACAAATAGCTACTACAGCGTCAAGTATCGTTAGTTCAAGGGTAGGACGTAGGCAAACAAGACAGTGCGTACAAAGGCAGAATCAGTCATCCATTTTACTGCTTTCCCTTTTTAAAAAATTATTAGTTGAGATTTAATACATATAATCATGTCATTCCTACATCAACTACATCTCGTAGAATTGTGCAATTGCTACCACAATCGGTTTCCAAGCACTCTTTTTCTAAAATATTTCCCTTTTCTCCAACAATATAGTGACTCATCGTTATCCTATCTAGGGGTTTCTGAGACCCCAAGTCTTTATGGGAGCAGACAACCCTGTCTACTTCCTAGGAGGGGCTGTTGGGTCTGAACAGCCAACCTTGCAGATTGCAACAAAGTATCCTTCCAGACAGTGCAAGGGAAGGTACTAGGAAGATGAGGATCAATTTTAGGTAGACAACAACCAGTATCTGCAGTGGCTTCCTGACTAGTCTCCTGCCTCCGGATGTGCTCCCCTGAAGTCTACTCTTCACATATTCGTCAAAGGTGTCCCTCTGGTGTTGTTAGCCCCCTGTTTAACACCGTTCAACACTTTCCTAGTTTCTCCGCTTGAAACCATATCTTTATTTGGCCTATGATACCGATACCCTGCGCTATGTCCTGCCTACACCTCTGACTGCCCATCTCATGCCTGCTCCTTCTACCTCACTATCCCATGGCCACCGTGACCTTCTGTTCGTCCCTCCTCTGGGGTTCTGCGAGGGTTGTTCCCTCCCAGATTTCTCCCAGCAGTTCCTTTTCCTACTACAGGTCTCACCTGGTCAAAGAAGCATTCCCAGACTATCTTAGTTGAAGCAAGTTATTCCCGTTTACCCTAATTACTCTTGTATCAACTGAACCTGCCTTAGCATTGCCTCAATCGTACCACAACCCCTTACTGCACTTATCACAATTGGTCATGATTTCATGTATGTGTTTGCGTGTCGTCTGTCACCCCACCTCCACCCCCCACTCCACCCCATCCTCTAGAAAATAAGCTCTGTGATGATAGACAACATCCTTTGTTCATGCTTGCCCCTGGACGCTGCAATGCTATCAAGGATGACAGAAAAGGCACTGCAACCTACGAGCTCTGTCGTCAGTTGAGAGCTCCTTCATTTGCAAATTCACAGCCACCGAGGCAGAGCCAACTCACTGATACCCCACAAGACAGAGTAGAACTGCCTATGCATCTTGAAGGGACTAGAAAGTGACATCTTCTTCCAAAGGAGCAGTTAGTGTTTTCAAACTGCTGACCTTGCAGCTATCAGCACTAGTAAGCCCATGACACCACCTCCTTCATCTGTAGATAGATATGTATGTGTATATAGATATATATATCCATATACATACATACACACACACACACACACACACACACCAGCATAGGTGAATTCAAAGAAGTGAGTAAAGGAAGGCTGGGGAAGGGAAGTAAGAAGATCTCCAAAGTCTCGTCTGGGATAGAAAGGAAGCAAAGGGAAGGGTGTGAGCATACTCAAAAGGTCACATTTTGGAGGTTGAAGGACATCCAGAAGATTGACAGTGGCTTGTGAAGTGACCGAGGACACATTTTGTTCCAGGACAGAAGCAGACAGAAGTCTGCGTCATCCTCACTCACAAATAAGGAAATGCAAATATACACGATTTGAACAATACATGTCTGTTGTCGGATGTTAGGGTCTCGTCCAGCGAGACCCTCACACGGTGACCCGGAGGGGCAACGAACCTGGATGGAAAAAAGAAAGAGAGACATGGGGCAAGACAAGTGCTGATCAAGCCCGTTTATGTTGCCAAAACTCTGGGTATATATTCACAACAGAGAAGGAAGTGGGAGGCACATATTCCAATGAAGCACACTGTGTAACAACCGCACACTGTACAACAACCAATCAGCCACATGTTCCCGATAAGATACAAAGGGTGCGCAACAGTACTCAAAGACATCGTGGTGACGTACGGGTGAGCTTATCATTATGTTCCTAATATGGTATATCTGCAGTTCAAGGGGTGCTCAGTGCTTTGACTAATGGCAACAAGGTCAGTTATCGGAACTGCTCATGCTACAGTAGCTTGGAATGTGGGGGCGAAGTTGGGCAGGAAACAAAGTCTTGCTGTTAGAAAGCGGCCAAGTTTCTGCTACGTGTCTGCGGCCAGGGTCTTAATGGCTATCGGCTCCCAGCAGTCGGACTGGTAAAGCCCACTGCGGGTCGCTGTGAGTGGGGATGGACCGCAGGGCAGTAGGGGTGGTCCGCCATGGACATGTTACTCTTGTACCACAAATACCAGTGAACTTCGGAAAGTGTTACAGGTGGTGTGTGTGTGTGTGTGTGTGTGTGCGTGTGCATATAGATAAATGCATCCATACACACACACACACATACACACACACACACATGAAGCTGTGCCTGGCACATTAAAAACATCGAAATGCTGAGCATCATATTAGCACATGCTATCTTTGCTACATAATTTCCACTTACTTATCAAACACTGTTGGATGCTTGTTGCTCTGTCTGTAACTATTCAACACTAATTGTTTCTCCCGGGGAATGAACCCCCAGGGCATATGTGCAAAAACCCTGTGGGCTGAAGCCCTCGGCATTCTGCAAAGCAGCTGAGAAAGAGTTAAACTGAAATATTGAAAAATCAATCTAACGTGTACATGTAAGCTATAGCACCTGAAAAAATCTGCTTTTGAGCGACTCCATCAAATGGATTGATATAAATCAAGTACTTCAATAACAAAGATAATTATACAATATTGCAAGGTCTGGTTTTTATTTAAAAGGAAAATCTGATAATATAGCAATGCTACCTACATTTTCAATCATTCTATTCCCTCGTGTCTTTGTGTTATAAAGTATCTGCCACGGTTCTGTTATATAAGTCGTCTTCTTCCACTCTGGCTTATTTTTCTCTCCAATAGAACACTATCTTCAGGGACAAGAGATAATGTCATTAAAACTAGACCGAAATTTTTTAAATTTTATATTATTGGGGGCTCTTACAGCTTTTATCACGATCCATACATATATCCATTGTGTCAAACACATCTGTACATATGTTGTCATCATCTTTTTCAAAACGTTTTCTTTCTACTTGAGCCCTTGGTATCAGCTCCTCATTTTTTCTCCCTTCCCCACTTTCCCTCCCCCATCAACCCTGGATAATTTATCCTTAAAATTTTTTTTTCATGTCTTACACTGACCGCTGTCTCCCTTCATCCACTTTTCTGTTGTCCATCCCCCTGGGAGAGGGGGGGCATATATCAATTATTGTGATTGGTTCCCTCTTGCTCCCCGCCCCTTTCCCTTCCCCTCCTAATATTGCTACTCTCCTCTTTGGTCCTGAGGGGACAAATATTTTAAACACAGAAATGAAAAGGTCCTATAGTGGTATATTAGGTGCAACACTCAGTTATATATATATATAATTTAGATTATATATGTTCTTATTGAAATTATGTATGTCTTCTTATAATATCACAAGTACAGAGCAAGTAAACGGACTTCCTTGTGGTTTTTCACTTGTGTACGTCTCTTGCTCGCATGAGTGAGGCAAGGCTAATCAAACCCAATCTGGACACTTGTTTTATTTGCTATCGTTGGACACCACCAAGTGCCTGGAAAACTCAACTGACCAAAAGTTTCCAAGTGGAAAAGTTCCCCTGAAATATAGACCAGCGTGGGATGATGAGCTGATGCTTTTAGAGATAAGCTTGCTGGATTAGAGTCACAAGATCTGGGATCAAATTTCAGGTTTCTCATTATCCACCAGCGGAGACGTCAGAAAGCACCCGAGACTTTTCTGAGTTTCTCTAAAAGAGCATTGTAAGTAGGGGAATATCTCCAACTCAACGCTTTCTATAAGTCTTTGTTGATTCCTCCACAGTAGAATGACACGGAGGAGTAAAGGAAAGAGACACCCGAAAGCATGCCGTGTACAGACACCAGGTGTCCGTGCCCCTCCTGCGAGGGGACGCAATGGAGTATAGGGGAGTGAGGGGTTCCAGCTCCGCTTGCAACTTGTCTGAGTCCCAATCCTGGCTCCACCTTTAACTTAAACTCCACACGTCAGTTTCTTCCTCTGTAGAGAGCAAGAATTGCTCTCATCATTTCAAGCTGTAAGACACATTAGGTGAAATGACACACATAAAGCATTTACTAAGGTATCTGATACATGGGATATATATGGATATATATATATGCTATCTCACTGCCCTTGAATCAATTCCAACTTATAGCTTCCTGTCGGACAAAGTAGAACGACCTCTGTGGGTATCTGAAACTGTAACTCTTTACAGAAGTAGAACATCTCATCTTTCCCCCCTCGAAAAGTAGATGGTGGTTTCAAACCCCTGACCTTCTGGTTAGCAGTCCTGCAGCACCAGGGCCTCCTTCTTGGAACATGGAAAACACTCAATAAATGTTTGCTGTTTTTAGTCACTAAGTTAAATCAGCTTGAAAGAGGAGGGTCAAGTAGGTCCTTTTCCCGTACAGGACCTGAAATTTCTGGATGTCCACACGCCTCTCATTCTGTCGCCTCGAACAACGATTCATCTTCCTCCTCCGATACGTGCCTCTGACAGAATCATGCAAATTAGACCACCGCATGGCTGTCTGAAACTCTCACCTGCCTACGTGCTCTAGATATTCTGACCTTTAGCAGGGCAGCAAAATCCAATGCAGACAGAAAAATGTAAACACCGAACCTTGGCAGGGTCCCAGCAGTACGCTCTGGCGTCACTCACCCCTCCAACAGGTGTGCTTCTCTGGAGCACAGGAAAAGCGTGCTGCAAATGTACTGTGATTTTTGAGATGTTTCGCATCGTGGATTCCTTTGAGCCCCTAAGAGAAATTATGCCCCTCTCCCAAGAATAAAAGAAATATATGTGTGTCCATGCATGAAAATCAGCAGTTCTCAACCTGTGGGTCGTGACCCCTTTGGGGGTCAAACAACCTTTTCACAGGGGTCACCCAATTCATAACAGTATCAAAATGACAGTGATGAAGTAGCAACGAAAATAATTGTATGGTTGCGGGGGGTCACCACACATGAGGAATTGTATGAAAGGGTCACGGCATTAGGAAGGTTGCGAACCCCTGATATAAATAATTTAGCATGTCATTTCAAGGAGTGCAGGGCTACCTGAAGTCTGCTCATAATTAACTTCAGGTTAAAGTGATTTTTCATGGGCAAAAGGCAAAATTTTAAAAACCAATAGATATAAAACTGTCTTCCTTAACACCGGGAATCCAGGACGGATGATCTCTTCAGGACCAGTGGTGTGAGTGGTGATACTGGGAGGGTGGAGGGAGGGTGGGTTGGAAAGGGGAAACTGATTACAAGGATCTACATATAACTTCCTCCCAGAAAAGCGGGTGAAGGGAGACATCAGACAGGGCAAGATATGACAAAATAATAATTTATAAATTATCCAGTGTTCATGAGGGAGGGGGGAACAGGGAGGGAGGAATAAAAATGAGGAGCTGATGCCAGGGGCTTAAGTGGAGAGCAAATGTTTTGAGAATGATGAGGGCAATAAATGTACAAATGTGCTTTACACAATTGATGTATTATGGATTGTGATAAGAGTTGTATGAACCCCTAATAAAATGATTTTTAAAAAAACAAACAAAAATATGTCTTCCTTTTAATCTAGGAAGAACACCAAAATCAGAGCAGTGGACATTTACTTCCCTTTTCTAGTCCTCAGTGTTTTCCTTGATGGACTTGCGCTTCTTGTATTATATTTTTAATTTTACAGATGCGATATTCACACCATTCAACTCAGCAAAAACCATGCAGGCAAGAAAGCAACAGAATAACATATATAAAACTCTGAAATTAAAAAATTAACCAAGAATTACCCATCAAAATTGAGCCTCAAATTCAATGGTGGAATGAGATCATTTACAGATAAACAAAAATTAAGAGAGTTTGTAAACACCAGACTAATGGTAGAAAAAATGCTAAAGGGAGTTCCTCAGCTAGAAAGCCAGTTAGCACAGACAATAACCTGAGACTGACACGCGTGATGGCAGGACCCAGAAGTCAGCTCAGATATCTTGTTGTTCGGTGCCATCAAGTGCGTTCCGACTCACAGCGCCCTGTGTACCACAGAACAAAGCACCAAAGCTGTGATGTTTGAGTCCAGTGCTGTCGTCCCTGCATCAGGTCATCTTCTCAAGGGCCTTTCTCTTCTTCGCGAGCCTCTACTAACCAAGCATGATGCTCTTTTCCAGGGACTGGTCTCCCTAAGAACATGGCCAAACATGTTCTTTTGATAAAATCTGCTTCCCTGAAGACAGATGTATTTGTCCTTCTGGCAGTCCATGGTATTTCCAATATCCTTTGCCAAAACCCTGATTCAAGTGTGTCCATTCTTCTGCCGTCTTCCACCAGCATACGAGATGAGTTAAAACAGTATGGCTGGGGTCAGGGGCACCTTAGTCCTCCCAGTGACGTCCTCACTCTGTAACACGTTTAAAATAGTCTGGTGTAACAGAGTACCCAATGCAATTGGTCGTGTCGTTTCTTGAGTGCTTCTTCCGTGAGCTTGGATTGTGACTCCAACTAACCCGAAATTCTGGAGAACTTCAATCTTTCCTCCATTTGTCATGATGTTATCTATTGTTCTGAGGATTTTGTTTTCTTTACACTGAGTTATAATCTACACTGAAGGCTGAGACTTTGCTATTCATCAGCAAGGGCTTCAAGTTCCCTCATTCTCAGTAAGCAAGGTAGTGTCGTCCGCACATCACAGACAGCATTTGACTTCAAGATACCACCTGGAATGTTCTTCATGTTCTTTATGATGCAGTGACATTACTCTTTAATTTGTCATTCCCAACTCAACAGGGACCATAATTTGACTGCCCAACTCAAAAGGGACAATACCAGTCCCCTTCTTCTCACGAATGCCTACACTATTGATCGGTATACCCTCCATTTCCGTTTTCCTGACAGAATTTTCCTACATTCATACGTCCTGCATTCCACATTGCCACCAGTCATGGATGCTGTTTCTTCTCATTTTAAGTCATTCCCAGTCAGCAAATGAAGCTCTACTCCACAGATCATTAAGCTGACTCTACTTGGAAGAGGTAGTTCCATCATAGTCGTGTGTTGAGAGCTCATCTTCTGGCACCATATTAGACAATGTTCCACTGTTGATTCTAAGGTTCTCTGTGGCTCATTTTTCAGAAGTGGATTGCCTCTTCTTCCTAGCCTATCTTAATCTGAACCATGCCCACCATCGGTGACCCTGCTGTTTGAAATACTTGTGGCAACGTTTCCAGCATCACAGCAACACACAAGCCACGAGGGTACATCAAGCTCACAGATGAACAGTGGAGGACAGACAATGCGGATATAGAAGTTCCCAAAGTAAAACAAGACGAAAAATAGGGAACCGAAGATATCATTTATAAACAAAGATAATTGCAAAGTAAAAGGAAATAGATAATATAGTTAACAGAACATGCAAATGGGAAGGGAATCAAGTGGATTTCAAGACTGAACAGACTGTTTTAAATTTGAAGGGAAATTAATAACTTACAAGAGAAACTCAAAGAAAGTTCACAATTTTCTTATCAAAATAAAAAAGAAGAAAATCATAAAGATTTCATAACCACTAAAGCAACGGCAATGAAAAAAACAACATGAAAGTCCATAAGTAAAATGAACTCTGTACAGAAAAAGACAAGCTATTGACTGGGAGAAAATATTTTTAAATCACACATCCAACAAAAAAAATTACATCTATAATATTATAGGTAACTCTCAATAACTTAACAATAAGAAGAGAAAAGACCCACAATTTTATAAATAAGCAAATGACTTGAACAAGCCCATCACCAAAGAGGAAACACGGAAAATAAACATATGAAATGATGTATAACATCATCAGTCATT
Organism: Tenrec ecaudatus; assembly: GCF_050624435.1. Classification (NCBI taxonomy): domain Eukaryota; kingdom Metazoa; phylum Chordata; class Mammalia; order Afrosoricida; family Tenrecidae; genus Tenrec; species Tenrec ecaudatus. The sequence continues at coordinate 80,784,303 of NC_134538.1, forward strand.
AGGAAGATACAAATGAAAGCCATAATGAGATGCTTATTAAAAGGGTTCTCTTTTGTCAAGTAAGGACAATACTAAGGGCTAGCAAAGAGGTGAGATAACTGAAACTTTTATATGTTGTTTGTAGACGTGAAAATTTACACAGCCACTCTAACAACGGTTTGGCATTTTCATATAAAATTGACATCTGGCCTACCTAAGCGTCTGACATAGACCTCTTTAAATCTTGAAAAGCAAAGAGGTAGCTTTGAGGACCAAGATGCACCTGAGCCAAGCTATGGTATTTCCAGCTGCCTCCTATGCATGTGAAAGTCGAACATTAAATAAGAAAGACCAAGGTAAATGGGTGCTTGGAAATAATGGTGCTGGTGAGCAATGTTGAAAGTACCGTGGACTGGCAAACGGACCAACAGACCTGTCCTGGAAGTACAGTTAGGGGGCTCATTAGATGCAAGGATGCAGAGACTTTGTCTCCCATACTTTGGACATGTTCTCGGGAGAGACCAGTCCCTGGAAAAGGATAGCGGAGGGGCAGCGGAAAGAGAGTGGGACCCTTCACAAGAGGGACTGACACCGTGGCTACAACAATGGGCTCAAGCACCGGAGCATCTGTGAGGACGGCGGGACCCGGCAGAGTTTCCTTCTGTGTGCACAGGTTCCTGTAAGTCAAAACCAACCCAATGACACCTAATATTATGTGTTTGACATCTATGACCTATGAAATGCCTCTCTGTGTTTACTCTAGAAAAATGAAAGCTTACTTTACACAAAAATCTATGCACGTATATTTATAGCAGGAGTCCTGGTGGCACAGTGGTTATGTGTTAGACTATAAACTCCAAGGTCAGCAGTTCAAAACCACGAGCATCCCCAAAGGAGAAAGACGGGCTTTCTACTCCAGGTTACAGCTGTAACCTCGGGAATGCACAAGGGCGGTTCTACCCTGTCCGGTAGGGTTGCTATAAGTCGGCCTCACCTCCAAGGCAGTGAGCTTTGTTTTGTGTTTCTATTCATAATCACTGAAAACTGAGCACAAGCCAAATAGCCTTCCATAAATGAATGAATCAACCATGATACAGTCATACACTGGAATACTACTCCTCATTGAAAAGGAACACACTATTGATAGACAGAAACTCGGACGATTACGAAGGCCTGCCACGTAAAAGAAAGCATCGCAGGAAGATGCGTACTTTGTGAGTTTGATTGCTTTCACAGGACATTCCCAAAAAGACACAACTGTCCCAAAGAACAGATCGGTGCTTGACAGCGGTTACAAGTTTGTCTGAGGTAGGACTGACTACAAAGAGGCAGCACGAAAGAGCTTGATGAGTTGATGAGGTTTTCTTGACTCGAATGATGGGGGCATGAATCTGTTGTTGTTGTTGTTGTTGTTAGGCGCTGGGCACAGTCCTTCATAGTATTCTGTTAGTGTCCCTGTTATTTCAGTTGTTTCCCTTATAATATCACTCATTTCTTTTCTTGTTCTTATTATTTGTATCTTCTCCTTTTCCTTTGTTAACTTTGTCCGTGGTCTGTCAATTTGATTAATTCTTTCAAAGAACCAACTCGGGTGTTACTGTTTTCATTTGTGTCTGCTCTAATATCTATTATTTTCTTTTTTTATGTGTTGGCTATTGGTTTGCTGGTGCTGCTCTTTTGTTGGAGATGTTGGTTGAAGGTGTTAATTTTGGTTTCTTTCTCTCTCTTTTTGGTACCATTCAATATTTTATCATTCTTCTTAATATATTTAAGTACTGTGGCATTTCATAATGTCAAACTACCTAGCAAATATGTTAATAAATAAAAATATACAAAAGGGAAAAAGCAAAAATATCAATCATGGATTGAAAGATAAAAATTATTTTTCTAATAAGAATACATTGATTTGTGTCAATATGTTAATTCCTTATTCTTTTTAACAACAATGTTTTATTACAAATAACATGGAGATTAATTCTTTCTTTTTTTAACCCTGTGTTTATTGCTGTAATCTGTCATTTGAGCACGGCTTTAGCTGTTTTCAAAAGATTTGGGTATAAAGGTAGAACAAAAAGCATTGCTACAAAATAACAGAATCCTTTACTAAATGAAAATATCAAACTGGAATGCTATTGGCTCTCAACATATGCTCCGTCTAGGTACCTCCACTTCCGCAGGTGCTGGTTCCGTTTCTCCGACCCTCGGGGGAGGAATGCTGCACCCTTAATTTGCTCGACTTCAAAACAATAGGTTGCCATCCTCTGTTGACGCAGATTATGTTCCTTTTAAATGTTCTTTGAGTTTTGGGAACACTGCTTAGAATAATTCAAAATGGCCACACTCTGCTAGCTCACAATTCCCCACCACACACTCGCTTCCCTGTTCCTTCCCCTCCTCCATTGTCTCCCTCATCCTATTGACCCGCTGGCTCCAGGGCTGCCTACCAGATCCTGTCATTTGGCTCCGCAGTGTTTGTCCTAAAGGATCAGGACATTTTATCTGCCAAGTTGGCTAGCTTCAGCCCTCCTCCCTCCAAGTGGGTTTGAAGCACACGGCATTTGAGAAACCCTGTGCTGGAACATACTTTCAAATATTTCAGCAAATCACTAAATTCTTAGTCATCTCTTCTCTCTCCCAATGCTCACCATGTCGAAGGCGGTGCTAGCAGGCGCCCCCTGTAACCTACACAGGCATCCATGGGATTTTCCAAGAAAATTCGGCCTTGAATTTAAAATGCAAAATCTTCTCCTCTGAACACTGGGCCTTTGGGCCCAGCCAAGCCCACGAGTCAATAGACTGAAGTTGCTGAGCTAGCCCACCCAGGAGGGGTTAAGACCCACTCTAAAGGATCAGGGCAGGAACACTAGACCAGCTTTTAATTTTGAGTGTGGACATGCTCCATGCGTTCCTTCCTTTCTCTGCTTTAAGGTTATTAACTTATCCTGTGTTGGTTTCAGTTTCCTCCTCCATAAAACGTGGGCCTCAAGAAGATTCCGTCCAGCCATCCTGTCCGCAGCCTTAGCCTCAACGAAGGAAGAGGAGTGCGATTTTGAACCTTCTGAAGCTCCCAAAGCTAAGTGCGGGAGTGTCACTCAAATGCCCGTTCAAGTTCAAACCAGTCTTCATGGTACAGTTCCAATCTCAACAAGATAAGGTTAGGTTGGGGCACTGTGGGCAAGTACAGCGAACCTAGCGCTGTTCTCAGCCTTCAAATCCAATGCCATTAGGCCGAAGTCATTTAAGTCTTATCTAGTTCAAGTTATAGGTCAAGAAATGTAGTGGGTTGCAATCCACATTTTTAGAAATAGAGGAGAGGAGAGGAGAATGCATGAGTGATGGATGTGTATATAAAGCACTGTTTTTGCAAGCTTGTTTCATGTGTATGTGAGGTGGGGTGAGGATGTAAAATGTCTTTCTCACTGTGGGAAACATTTTTTAAAGTTTAGAAAGTACTTTTCACCAAACAGCTCACCAACTGGAGCCCTGGTGGCAGAGTGGGCTATGCATTGGGGCTGCTAACCTCAGGAGTAGCAGTTGGGCTCTATCGGCCACACCTTACAGAAAGGTGAGAGCTTCTGCTTCAATCAGACACCCAAAGGGGAAGTTCGACTCTTCCCTATAGGGTCTCCATGATTTGGAATCAACTCTATGGCAGTGGGTTTTAGGTTTTGAATTCACCAATCAGGGCCTGCACACTCTCCCACTATGCTTCACATATTGATGTTTCCAAAATCCAAATGATTTTCAATTCATCTGTTTACAATAGCCCCCAGGAGGGAGAATCCCTGCTGGCCTCATCTGCACTTCAAAGGCTCCAGCTTTATCTTCAGGTGAGGGGATGGTTGCAAGAATGCATGTTACTAATTTCTCTGTCTTTGGAGAAGGAAGAAAGTTGGTGGCATTGCTATCCGTTTTATATTCACTATTACACAGGAAATAATAGTTAAGTCTTCTCAAAAGAAGACTCTTACGTTTAAGGGATTAATTTCCACACAGGTAATAAGTGGTAAGTTGGGATTTGAACTCAGGCTTGCTTCGTTTCAAAGTCTAAAGGCTTTTCACGAGCTCATGTTCCCTCTTTTATTACTGGTTATTTATTACCACACTTGTTATAAATCTGGATCTACTTAGATCCTAGCTGTTCCAAAGTGTTCCTACTACTCGCCCAGCTGGAGAGTTCAAATTGCTCTCTGGAGCAGTGGTCCTCAAAGACCACAGTGTTTCAGAGGCCACGGGTTTTCCAATGAATGAGAATCCTCGGTCAGAGTTGCTATAAATGCAAAGAGAATATCAAATCGGTTGATTGTTCATTCAACCAGTGTCTTTAAAGAGATGATAGAAGGATTTAATGCATGGAATCTGAGCCTAGAAATTACTGAATAGTAGAATGCTAAAACTGAATTTCCAATACATTTCTATAAGAACATAATTCCAAACTAACAATTATTTAGCAAAGTATGATTCAAAATACATGTTTCCCTTAAATAAAACTTTTTTACACTTCCACCAAGTGTATAAAATGAAGTCGACTTATGTCAACCCTTCGTGTTTACAGCCAGTGCTTATAAATTCCTTGAAATGAGAAGGCTATCTCTTTAACTCTTTGAAAGCCATTTAGCACTCTTACAAACATACTCATTTTCATTTAGATTCTGAGATGATACATTGTCCTCCAAGACAAGCAAGACTAGAGGAAGATTAATAATTCACTTTCACAAGATCAGCATATGCGTTAAACTAGTGTACTAGGAAACCCATAACAAATTTTGGGAATTAATTGTTCTCTCTTCATCCTTACAACGCTGTCAGACCCCTGTACTATTCCATGTGTATTTCATGACTCCATGTGACAGGAAAGAGACACAGTCTCTTTAAATGGAATTAAGAACAGAGTGCCTCCAGCAAGCCCAAAATGAGATAAATTGAGATTCAACTTCCCCGAGAATGTGTTGCTTAGTCCTGGAATTGAAATAATTGACTTTGAAGGGAGGAGGGAATACAGCAGAGAACTTGTTCTAAGCATGTTCCTTAGCTCAGCACCAAGGTCCTTTGGTCGACGAGAATGTCCACAGAGCCTGCTAACACCCACTTTCTAGGTAAGGAACATGCTTAGGCATAACTCATCTGAAAATGGCATTGTGGAAAAAGAAGCAACCTCAGTTGTATGCCACTGAGACTTAACTCTACAGGTAAGGAGAAAAACTGAGGGGTCCCCAGCTGACAGCTGACCACGGAAGATAGAAATCCATTTCAAAATCCACATGATAAGCCAAACCTAGACGATGCATCAGCAAAAGCCGTCTTTTATTTATTTATTTATTTTTTAAAAGCCGTCTTTTAAAGACCTCCATTTTTCAAATAACTCTCTGAAAAAAATGTGTGAAATAATTAATTCGCAAAATACATTTTGTGAAATTTATTCTAACAAAGAAGAGATTCTGAGTCGAGTGTCCCTAGAGAGTAGGATGGATAGAGGGGACTTAGCATTGAAATTTCAACTCACTGTAGGGAGGCAAAAGAGAAATGAAAATTTTTCAGTTGGGTGATACATTTGCGGTTGTTCGTTGCCATTGAATCACACATGACAGCCACAGGTGCAACAGAAAGGAGTACTGTCCCGTCTTGCTCGCATCCTGCCCGTGAGGGGCTGCACCATTCCCTTAATGCGCTGTAGCTCACCGGGTTGTGACCCACAGTGTTATCATTGGCTGAGTTTCAGAAGTAGATCTCCAGCCCTTTCTTTCCGAGTTCCTTCTACTCTGGACCCCAATGAGCATCATCATAACAGGCAAGTCTCCATAGACAGAGTGGCGGCTACCCATGGGGTTTCGGATGACTCCCGTGTCTCCCACATGGAAGGAGAGAATTCTACAACTTTACCATTCATGCCTCGTTAATGACACAGACCTTCCCTCAAATAGGTCAGGAGACCAGCACCAATGGAAGCCAGAATTCTTCTCTGCGTTTACCGCTCTGCCTTCTCAGAGTCTGTGCAAGAGAACCTCTCCCTTCCTCCCCTGAAACCAGAGAGAGGCAATGTTGTAATACACAAACATACCCTATGAAATGCCCACTATTATATAAATCATTATGCAAAATCATCAGCATTTCTAAGGTTTTTTGTTTTTTTTTTTTGAACATTTTATTAGGGGCTCATAGAACTCTTATCACAATCCTAAATATACATACATCAATTGTATAAAGCACATCTGTACATTCTTTGCCCTAATCATTTTCAAATCATTTGCTCTACACCCAAGCCCTTTGCATCAGGTCCTCTAAGGTTTTTGCACATGGATTTATCCAAAAGCCAATCCAGGGAATCTCTGGTCCTTCAATAGACTGGGAAGTACAATGAAACCAGTTGGTGATTTTTTTTTGTCATGTCTTGCTAAAATCCATGTTGTGAATCAAATAAGAGTATGATTTTCACCAGGACCAAATGTTCATTTTCATTTCTTAGATGAGTGTCCAATCTGGGGTAGTGTCTTCAGCGTATCCTTCAGCGCGAGCAGTGGTTTCCCAGAGGGCATCGCCCGGTCACCAGGAGGGTTTGCACATTTCGCCAAGGACTCAGCTCCCTGTGTGAGCATCTGTGACCCTAATGATCCTTCCTGTTTGCCACCAGCCCACTTTATCACTTGAGTGATTTCCGGTATTCTGGGATTTTTTTTTCTTTTATCTCCTGGGGTCTGATACAAACAGACAATGTAAGTCTCAGGCAATGGTATCAGGGATAAGACAACTTTAAACACAGTGTCTCCATGGTGTCAAAATTACTGATTGAAAACAATGATAATCACTGCACAACATAGTGAATAGTATGTAATTAGTGGACCCTAAAAATGGGTCAAAGTGGACCTTTCTATTTTGTATTTTACCACAATAACTTATTTTTTAAAGCATTATTATGTATATATTGAACTAAATCAACTTATTACAAAATAAAATAACCTTTTTTTCCCCCTGTGGGAACTATTGGCTCCTTAACAGTGATCACAGGATGGTTCAGAAGCAGATACTGGTTCCCAGGGCTGACTAACAGCACTTTCCTGGAATTCAAAACATTCTCTTTAGAGGCACGGGACTAGTTTTTTCACATACTTCTTCCAACCTCACTGCCACCCCCAAACCCTATCTGAGATCTTAAACAATCTTCATTTGCAGAGGTCCCTGCCCAGTTACGGCCTGGAGATAACAGCAAGGGATGAGCACTCACTCACTGCCTTCCACTTGATTCTGACCCACAGGGCAGAATTGCCCGGTGGGTTGCTGAGACTGAAAGTCTTCACAAGAATAGAAAATCTTGTCTTTTTCCCTTAGGTACACTTGAATCAACACGTGAGCTTATCTTCCAGAGCCACCGCCTAGGCTGACAGCCCCTTCTTGCACTTCCTACCTAGTAGTTTAATGGGGTAACATCTAGGAGAAAATATGCCTGACTGCTCTGTTTTCTCAGCACCTCACCTTTCACTCACTGCCATTGTCTGGCCCTAGAGTTTTAGAACCTGAAATGTCAACTTCTCATGAAAAGGTCCTACCAAGGCCATTAAGAAATGCTCCTTTGACCTTTGGATCTGAACTTATTAATATGACCCAAGTGAAAGACAAAAGACACTTGAGGTCACTTAGCCTTGCCATCAGAATACAATGAGAATGTAAGTAGCAGTTTCCTATGGAGCATCCTGTGTCTGCTGTAAACCTACACTAACCATAGAAGGTCCATTTACCCAGGGAAAACGACCAAGCCTAGAAAGGGTAGGAGTTAGGCTAGGTCATCATGAGGTTCATTCCGGGCTCTGAAAGTGTCACAGTGCAGTGATTCAGTATATTCAAATTATAAAAATATGGGTCAGTCGGTAATCTAAGTGGATTGTGTACATTTTAAGACAATAGAAGCCCCGATCCTTTCCCTGCCGATCTGTCTCATTTCTATTACACTGAACATCGTTACTGAGGTGTGGCTATTAGGCATCACCGAGCTAATTCCAGCTAACAGTGACCCCATGCACAACAGACTGGAGCTGCCTCACCCGCACCATCCTCCTACCTGTTGTTTTGTTGCCGCCACTGTGTCCATTCACCTGTGGAGAGGCTTCTTTTCACGGAGGTCCTGCTTTTCCCGAGAGGGACGGCCTGTTCCAGACACTGGTCACTCGGTCGCATGTCCAAAGCAGTCACGCCCTCCTCCCTCCTAAGGAGCATTCTGGTTGTACTTCTTCCAAGACAGATCTGTTTGTCCTGCTATCAGTCAGTGGTAATCCCAATATTTTTCATCAGCACTGTGATTCAAACCATCAATTCCTCAGCATTCTTCCTTATTCATGGTCCAGCTTTCACATGCATGTGAGATGGGTGAAAATACCATGGTGTGATATTTAGGTTTGTGTGCTTTTTAATAAATCATTTTATTGGGGCTCATACAACTCTTATCACAATGCATGCATACATCAATTGAGTAAAGCCCCCTTATATATTCGTTGCCCTCATCATTCTCAAAATTCGCCTTCCACTTGGGTTCCTGGAATCAGCTCATTTTCCTTTTTCCCTCCCCCTTCCTCACTGCCCCCACTCCCTCACAAACCCTTAATAACTTATAAATCATTACTCTATCCGATATTTAGATTTTACGTCAACTTGGCAGGGCCTTTATTTTCAGTGCTCTGATAGCTAAGCATGATCTAATACAGGGGTCCTCAAACTACGGCCCGCGGGCCACATGCAGCCCGTCGAGAATATTTATTCAGGCCGCCGGGTGTTTTTGCCTCGTTTTGTTTTTTACTTCAAAATAAGATATGTGTAGTGTCCATAAGAATTTGTTCATAGTTTTTTTTAAACTATAGTCCGGCCCTCCAACAGGTCTGAGGGACAGTGAGCTGGCCCCCTGTTTAAACAGTTTGAGGAGCCTGGTCTAATACAAGGTAATCACCTCCATCTGCTATGAGCTGCCCATCAAGTTTCCGTAGATTAGGGTGAGATACAACACCTTGACTCAGATCACAGCCCTAATGCAAACCATCGAAAGAAAGTTTTCTGGGGGTGTGGCCTGCTTCCAATATAAGTAGACACCGTGGAACAGTACGCTTGTTCTTTGCTGGGTCTGGATCCTACATCTGGCTCCGGTTTTGGGACATGAGCCATTGGTCTGCTAGTGCCTGCTGATCCTGGGAGTTGACATCAGCTCATCCTCTGAACTGCTGACCTTGGATTAATTTGCCTGTGCAGCCACCAGCCCTTGGTCTTCCTGCCACCTTGTGTTCATGGGCTCCTGAAGCTCTGTGAGTCAAACACCTCAAGCCTAACAACCTGCCCAGGCTTGGACTAGCTCTCTTCTACAACGGTGTGAGTCATTTCCCTGATACCTGTATCCCCGTAGATCCATATCTGCATCTACATCTATCTATAGCTAACGATATCATCATGGGTTCTGCTTCTCTAGAGAACCTAACCTAAAACACATGGCTTGGGTGGGCTTATCTCAGTCCTCAAAGTAACATTTTTCCCTTTAATGCTTAAAAAGGTTCTAGTACAGTATATTTGCACAATGCAATAAATAATTTGATTTCTTGAATGCCACTCCCAAGACTTCGATCTCAATGCCACTCATTGACTTTTATCTTTCTTTGCTTTATCCTGATATTGTATATTGATCCAGTTGTGAGAATTTTGGTCCTCTTGACACTGATTTGAAGTCCATACTGAAGACTGCAGTCTTTGATCTTTATCAAAAGGTTTCTCACGCGACCCTTGTTTTCCACAAGCAAGGCTGTGTCATCTGTATGTCTGTCACAGGGTGTTCATGCGCCTGCTTCAGCACTGAGTCTACATCCTGAGAAGTGCAGCTTCTCAGGTTCTCTCCTCAGCCTACAGATGGAGACGATGCAAGCCTGGAGCACACCGGACCTGATTGTAAACCAGGCAGTAATCTCTTGATCTTTCCAAACAACTGCCTCTTTCTCTATGAACAGGCTCCCATTCGCATGATGAAGTGTTCTGAAATGCCCATTCTTCTGTGTTATCCGTGGTTTGACAGGATCCACAGTCATAACTGTTTCCAACCAAGACTCAACTGATGTCAGCAATGATCCCCTTTGTTTCATGTTCGCTTCTGAATCCTCTTTAGTTTTCCGCAGTTCCTGCTGCAACCACTTTTGACACGTCTTCAACATTTTACTTGGTGCGATATTGATAGTGTTCAAAATTTTCTGCATTCTGTTGGATCAATTTTCTCTGGAGTACACACAGACATAAATCTCTGTCAGTCGGTTGGCCAAGGAGCGGTCTTCTAAGTTTCGTGTCCTAGCAAGCGAGTGTCTCTAGTGCTGCGTCAGCTTGTTGGAACAGTTCGATTAGTGTTCCATCAATTCCTAGAGCCTTGTTTGCATCAATGCTTCCTGTGCGCTTTAGTCCTCATCATGTGCTACCTCCTGAAACGGTGGCACTTCACCGGTTCTTGTTGGCGTCTTGGCTTTATATATCCCTCCTCTCTTCTTTCCTTTTTTCCTTTATTTTTTTTTTTAAGCAAAAGGGAAGAAATTTATTGGAGCCCATACAGGAAACCCTAGAGGAGCCTAGCATACCCTACTGTGTGGGCATGCCCAGCAAAGGGTCACATCGTTCACTGTACCCCCATGTCCCAGAGGGACTCCCCTTGAGCCGAGCCCCAAAGCCCCAGGCATGGCTGGGGGTGGGGACGCTTTCTCTCTTCTTTTGATACTGCCTGTATTATTCAATATTATAGCCACAGAATCTTTCAATATTTCAACTTGAGGTTTGACTTTTTTTCCCCTCAATTTTTTTTCAGAAATGCTGAACGTGTCCTTCTCTTGAGGTTTCTAACTCCAGGTCTTTGCACATTTCATTATAATTGTTCATTTGACTTCTCAAGAGGTCTTATGAATTTTTCTGTGCTGATTTTTCACTTCATCCTTTCTTCTAGTGCTTGAGCTGCTTTATGTCCAAGACAGGTGGCACAGTCTCTCCTGACATTCACTTTGGTCTTTACATTCTTTCCCGCTTTCTCAATGATCGTCAGACGTCTTCATATATGATGCTCTTGATGTTGTCTCACCATCCATCCTGTCCTTGACCATTCTCATTCAAATGCATCAAATCTGTGCTTGAGAAGGTCTCTAAATTCAGCTGGGATATACTTAAGGTCATATTTGTCTCTGAGGGACTTACTTTTATTTTCATCAGCTTTAACTTGAAGTCGCATGTGAACAATTGATGGTCCGTTGCACAGTCAGCCCCTGGCTTGGTTTTGACTGATGATATTGAGCTTCTCCAGAGTCGCTTTCCACAGAAGCAATCCATGTAATCCCTCTGTATTCCTTCGGGCAACCCCATATGTAAAAACTACTGCTTTTTGTTATTGAAAAAGATATTTGCAATGAATAAGCCATTGATCTTACAAAACCCTATCGTGGGATCGCTAGTGTCATTTTTATCACAAAAGTCATATTTTCCAGTTACCAAGTCTCTTTGCTTTCAACTTGCACATTCCAATTCCAAGTACTCACCAATGCATAGTCATTGCACATTTGGTCAATTTCAGAATGAAGGGGTTAGTAGAATCCTTCAGTTTCTGCATTATTGGCTTTAGAGGTTGGTGTGTAAATTTAAATACCAGTCACAGTAGCCAGTCTTCCTCGTATGTGTGTGTGGATATTATATTATCATAGGACCGCATTATGCTTCATGACTGATCTTCAGTTGGTCATCGGGCACAGTAAAGTGTATGGTTATTTGACTCAAAGTGGCCAACGCCAGTCCATTTTAGCTCACGAATGCTTAAGATATCAGTTGTTCGTGTTCCACTTCATTTCTTACGATGGCCAGTCTTCCTAGATTCATGCTTCGACAGGCCACATTCAGATTGTTAATGGATGTTGCAGCTGCTTCTTCTCATTTGGAGGAGTTGTAGCTCATTAGCAAGTGAAGGTCCTGAAAGTTTTGCTGCAGCTACATCATTAAAATGGTCTCTACTGCAAGGAATCAGCCATTCCCTAGTCATATTTTGAGTGCCTTCCAGCCTCAGAGCTCATCCTCTGGCCCTGCGTCAGACAGGGTTCCACTGCTATTCCAAAGGTTTACAGTGGCTAATTTTTCAGAAGTGAACTGGTCCTTCCTTCTTCCTCAGTTTTAATCTAGAAGTTCCATTGAAACGGGTCCTCCATCGTGACTGTGCTAGTCTCTGAAAGACTAGAGACATCGCTTTCAGCATCACAGCAACAAGCAAGTCACCACAGTCCATCAAGCTTACAGACAAGTGGCGAAGTGTCTTCTAAAACCAGGTCATTCTGCTGGCCCTTCCCCAGGGATTCTCTGTTCTCCAGACATTCGTACCACACCTCATAAGATTCAAATGCAAGTGGTTTAGCAACTGGCTCTCATAAAAGTCCCCAGGTTATTCTAATATGCAGTCAAGATGGAACTTTTCATGGCTAAATCTGCCCCTACCAGTCTGCCCCAATTTTGTGGCACCGTCCCGATCTTGCGGTAAATCTCAACAAACAAACAGCACATACATTTCTGCCTCCCTGCAGCCCAAAGAATGTGGGATTTGGAATTCAGTGTTCCTTCACTCCGTGGGGAGTTCTGAGTGGTACAAATAGTTAATGAACTTACCATATGTACTCGTGTATAAGCCACAAAAAAAAAGGGCTGAAAAACTGGGGTTCAGCTTATACACGGGTCAGTGGTACCCCAGCGAGGACAGCGTCTATGATGACCTCACACCAGCTGAAGCTCTGCATCGGGATACGGATGATGATGAGGAATCCAGTTTTGAAGGATTTTAACTCTTTACATTTTAGCTTGGTTGCTGATTGAGCTCAGGGAATAGTACTCTTAAGGCATCATTGTTGATACCTTATTGTTTTTGTTGACCCTATTTTCCACTTACTGTGCTGGTTTACTAATGTTAAATGACTTGTCCTTTTATTTATGTTTTTTGTTTAAAATAAATATTTAAATACATTACCCCACTGATGTCTCAATTTTTAGTCATTTTATTTTCATTTGTTTTGATTATTGAAACTCACCAATAGCTTCTGCATTTCCCCCCCTAGGCTTATACTCAAGTCAATCAGTTTTTCTGGTTTCCCAGGTAATAAATAATTAGGTACCTCAACTTACACTCGGTCGGCTTATATTCGAGTATATACGGTAGTTGTGAACTGAAGTAGTCACAGTTTCAATGTGCCTAGATAATGATTAGAGATCAGCCCTTGAAGACCCAGGGAGCACAGGTCTACTCTGAATGTGCATATGGTTGCCGTGCGCTACAATGGGCCGCACGGCTACTGGTTTTTTGTTTGATTGGTTGTTTAGCTGATTGCTTTTTGGTTTTCATTTGGTTTCAGCCCAGGGTGGTGGTAGGGATTATGATTAGTGTTACAATGCTTTATTCTTATTATCTATTCAATCACAACCTCCATAAGAATCGCCTCCACTCCAGAAAATTCAAAATGAAAGTGATTTAAATAGGACAGAAATTTGTTTCTTCACCATGTTTTTTTTTTTTAATCCAAAGATGGGTCTTACAGGATGAAACAAAACTCCAGTGTCAAAGCCCCAGGTTCCTGCGTTCTGTCCTCTCTTCTCCACACACGTCTTCCTCATCATGATCCACAATAACTTTTTTTAAATTGTATTTAGGTTAACTTTACATGACATTTTAGGTTCCCATCTAATAATTATTTTATTTCTTGCATCAGAAACACCAATTGTTCCATGACACTGGTTAAATGTTTCTTTGCTATTTTTGTTTTAAACTAGTTTGTGTGTCACAAAACAGTTTGTCAGTTTCAATGGTTCTTTTCCCCCTTTAATAACCACTCCGACCAGTGTTTCGGGCTGATGGGTAAGGAATCTGGAGGGTTTTTTAAGCTGTGACTCTTCTCTTTTCTCTTTTCCATCTTTAAAAAAATTGTTCATTCCTTCCTTTTATATGTGGTTACACTTTTCAAAGTGTGCCAGCATTCTTATTATTTCTATTCTGTTCCCAGTAATCCAGCCTCCCTGCCCCTCCTTCGCATCTCATCTTGGTTCTAGTGTAAATACTCACCACCGTGACCCATTTGGCTTATTATTTAAAGAATCACAATACTCACGGTTTATAAAGTTGCTTATTGTATAAGCCATTCTACTATCTGGATGAAAAATGATGACTGAGAATGGCGTCATTTCCAAGTTCAAACGGCATCTTACTTGGGGCAATAGTCTTAAGGATTCCTTTAGGCATCAAGTAAAGAAGGCCTTTTCCAGGAATGTGAGTTTCGTTCTACATTTCTCATCCTTTCCATTTGGGGCCTTCCATTGTGTTCCGGGTCAGAAAGGTTGGTAGTGGTAGCCAGACAACATCAAATTCTTCCAGTCTCGGGCTAGATAAGGCCATGGTTCATGTGGGTTTTCAGTCTGTGTTCATTTGAGTAGACTAGAGAAACAAATTCATGGACACTCATATGTGTATATACAAGAGCAGTTGATTATTATTGAGAAAACATCCCAGCCCAGTCCAGATCAAGCCCCATATGTCCAATACCAGTCTATAAAGTCCTCTTTAGACTCAAGAAATACATGCAATGACGCCAAATGCAGGAAGATCACAGGCCAGTGGGTGGGGAGTCTTTTGGATCCAGTGGTGGTGTAAGCATCTCAGCGCTGTTAGAGATCTCCATGTGGCTTCTCTGGCTCCAGAACTCTGGCTCCATCAGCCTCTCTCCATGTGTTGTCTCCATAGGGATGTCTCTCAGGGAGTGAGCAGAGAGAGAGAGTGTGTGTGTGTGTCTCAGGTCTCCAAGGAGGAATACCAGAATTCCCAGAATCCTCAGGAGAAGGCCATGCCCACACTGAGGCCTCATTGGCTATCACCTGGTTGGCAGGCTAGACTCCACCCCTTCGCTCTCAATCCTCAAATCGATACTGGATTATGTAACTACCACACAGTCCCATGGACTTGTTTTTTCATTGACTCTGATTTCCTTCATGCTCTGTTCCAAATGAGTAGAGATCAATAATTATATCTTAGACTGCCCCTCAAGAACTTTTCAAACCCCGGTTGCTATTCGTCTTTATAACTTAGGCTAAGCCAATTGACCAAGACGCTCCATGAAACTAAGGTTAACATCTTGAGTCCCACTTATTATGCCAGCTTTTGACCAGAAGGCGATGAAGAAGACATTTTCTTCCTTTAAACGACGCTTTTTAACTAGTTCTCCTTACGTTCAACAGGCTAAGACTTAATCACAAGGCCACATTTAGCTGGCTAGGAAATGTAGCCTTTGTGATAGGCAGTCATTTGTCCAGCTAAAACAGATGTAATTTTACTAAAGAGGAAAGGGAGGGTAGCACGGGGGTAATTAAGCCTCAATCATGTTTCCCTGCCTGGTATTCGAGCCTTCCTCTCTGGAATTACAACCCTAACCTGAACATCATTTATCTTGCACTGCTGGATGAAAACACATCTTCAACTTCTGGGTCTTTTGCTGCTGGGCTCTGTCTTCCTGATTGAGGAATCTGATACAACAGCTTAGGATCAGAACCGGGTCTCTTGGAATGCTGTGCCTGGACGTCTCGGCTGCCCATATTTGAGTCAGCTTTCAGCCTAGTTGATTTTACCAACTAAAATCAGGCAGGCTTGGGAGCCCTAACCCAGGTCTGGCAAAGACACTGGGCACCCATGCCATATCATTTTGCATTGCTCTCACTGAATTTCAGTTCTGGATTGACTCCAATGTTCTAGGCTTTTGTCCTCGTTTTTTTAATAAATCATTTTATTGGGGCTCATACAACTCTTATCACAATCCATACATACATCAATTGAGTAAAGCACCCCTATACATTCGTTGTGTCCTGATTTTTAATATGGAGATACATTTTTTTGTCTTACAGGGCAGTGGTGAGAATTAAGTATGATAATATATGTTAATGCTTAATTAAGATGTATAAAGCCACTAAACAAATGTCAGTGAGCATGATTTTAAGTAGACGAGTGCAATAGTAATCACCTGGTGTGGAGAAATACATCCTTGGAAAGGAAGGAAGCTGACAAGAATCTCCTACTTTGCCTCTCACCCAGACACCCTAGCCTGTGGGTTGGGTTGAAAACCGTTCCTATCCAGCTTCCTCTCCCTCTTTTCTTGCAGCACTGACTCTGCTGTGCTCCTCCCACTGTCTCTCGCGCAGCTTTGCCAGGAAGAGAGAGTCATGGGGAAAGGGAGTGTCAATGAAGAAACAGGTACTCATGGGGCATCACGTGCTGGCCTACGCTCTTACCCATATGACATCATAGAATCCACACAACAAACCTCTGAAATCAAGTCTGTGATCAGCAGCCTCTAAGATGATTCACAAAGATCTCTGCCTCCTAGTTTGAATGTCTGTCCTAAGTAGTCCCTGCCCCTTGAGTGTGGGCTGGAACAAATGCCCTATTCCTCAAAGCAACAAGGCAAAGCTTACGGAAACCTTACCACATCCACCCCACAGCCCTGGCCCCTTCAGACTTCTTACTGTTGCTAAAATCAGAGAACATTTAAAAGAAAAATGATTCGAGTCCCCTGAGGATGCCCAAGCTGCCATTTTGACACGATGTATATCAAAGAGTATAGAATTCTCCAGAGAAGGATTCGAGGGGTGGAAAACTCTCTTCAGTAGTGGGTTATCTTCAAGCAAAACTAGCAAAGCCACATCAGCACCAATTGGAACTTGGAGAAGAACATATGTATAGATTATGCAAACTCTAGTATGATGTTGGTCATATATGTTGCCGTTGCGATGGGCTTGGTTCTAACTCTTAGCAACACTGTACAGTGGAATGAAGCACTGCCCAGTCTTGTGCCAGCCTCATGATCATTGCTACATTTGAAACCATTGTTGCAGCCACTGTGTCAGTAGATGTAGTAGATGCCCTACAAATGTTTGTTGATTCGTTCATGGGACTAAACTGCTTATTGGCTGTCCACCAAAGAAACCAAAAGGCCACATTAGAAGGTAGAGTGGTGTTCTCTAAAAATAGATACTTGCCCTTATTTAGAGCCCAATAAAGAAATACACTTCTTAGTCTCTGTTAGCCACCATATCACACTTGAAAAGGCAGCTTTCATGGAGTGGTTATACGTGAGAGTCTTGGACTCAGATTGATCTACTAGCTGGGAGGCAGGTTACCAGCCTTCTGGGCTTCAGTGTCCCCATCTGTAAAATGGAATTCTGCTAGAACTCGCTTCATGGGGTTGTTGTGAGAATTACATGAGCTAATGCGTGTTCAGTGCAAAACATATGCTGACTAACTGTGAGCTGTTCAACCTTACTGGCCAGCACCACAAAACCAGATTCTGGGCTTTCCAGGGGAGCACAGAGAAATAGCAGAGCCCCATTCGCGGTGGATTTAACAGCACACTCGCTCCCTGACTTCCTTGAGCGCAGATGTCCATCATCCCCCACAAGTGGGAAGTGGCCCAGCCTAAGGTCTGAATTCCGTGTTTGATGGGTTCTGAAAGGACCATGTGCTGGGAATTTGAGTACTGAAACAAGTCTCAGTAGAAAATTGGCCATAGGTGATGCATACTTTGCGAGTCTATTAGTCAAATTCTGGGATCCTTTATTTTGTGTTCGTGTCAGCAGGACTCGAAGAGAGAGAATATCTTCTGTTTCCCTGCAAAAATTTTGTCAATCAACTGCTGTCAATCAATCACGGGTATTTAGTAACCCTAGCTTCTTTGCCATATCACGTTTTATACTTCTTTGATCAGTTTCTTCAGATAAAAGAAGTATCTGTATTTCTACCAGACACACACCCATCCTATTCTAGTCTCTCCCTCAAGTCCTTTCTCCCTTGTCTGCCTTTACAAGCCATTATATTTGGGGATGACTCGCCGGGGGAAATAACACTGCCCTCAAGCTTCAAAGATACACCCAGCACAATGGTGGGTGCATAGTGCGTCCTCAAACCTGTGCTACCTAAGGCCCTCCTCCCTCGCCTCCCTCTGGAGGGAAGGAGAGAAGGAATCTCACCATGGACACTAAGCCCAGCCTCTTCTTTACCTTACCCAGTGGGGAAATGTAGCTCAGCGAATACAGTGGTGGGGAATACACAGCTATTTAGGCGCCAAGGCCAGGCTAGAAGCCAAATCTTCTGTCTTCTGGGCCAATGCTATTCACACGTGGGTACAAAGGCCCCATACTTGCAAGAGGTCTGACTTTGACAGGCCCTTCTCCCCAAGAGAAACTGGATTCTGGACCTTGTAGACTGGGGGTGACTCCCTATTGATTTTCTATTGAACACACCAGTGGGCAGACCTGTGCAGACTTTATGGCCGGTGGTTGAAGGCCCTGAAGATGACTTGGACCTCCCCTCCTCCTCTAACGCAGGACTCCCCCGCAGGCTGTTTCTGCCCACCTTCCTCCAAGCTCTCTGGAGCAAGTGCAGCCGTAGCCGGGGAGGCTCCGGAGCAGATCTGCGCGCTGCGCACTCCCGCTCCCAGGGCCTTGATGAGGCATGTTTAATCTTCCACCCGGATTATTTAACCTCCGCATCCTTGTTAACAAACAGCCATTATTAACGAAAGAGGCGACCACATGGGGTGGGCTTCTGCAGACAATGCATGCTCCCTTGGCCTTTGGGCGAGCAAATTCGTATTCCTCCTCCACTCTGCTGCCCTGAACTCTCCTGCCAGGATGGAGAGCAAGGAAACTGAGTAGCAGCCGGGTGGTCCGGGCCCTTCCCTCGGACCCCTGTGGCTGGAGGGTCCGCCTTCTACAAGCAGAACAGGAGTTTCATCTCTCCCTTCCTTCCCTGCCTGCCTTCCTCCCTTGCTCTCCCAGGGGCTTGCGGCAGTGCCTTATAAATTTTACCTTTCCAGTGTGCAGAAGAGAGGAGAGAAGGCTGTGTCCCAGCTTCGGGTCTGGCCATCCCCAAGGACACCAATTAAAGGCACTAATTGGACAGCGATACATCAAAGTCGCTCCCGGGAGTGGGTCCTCCGAGCGCCAGGACTCCTTCGGCTGAGCTTTTGTTTCAAACACAGAACTAGAGGAAGAAGAAACCCCTGGACGCCGCTGTCCGCACCGCCAGGAACCCTTGCAGCTCGGCGTCGCTGTGAGCCTCGCGCTCTCCGCTCTCTTCTTAAGGCTCAGCCCACTGAACGATTTCTCTTGCGTCTCTGTTCCTAGACCCCCTCACTTATACCCCGAAAGCGTACCTCTCCCTGGAACTCGGCACACAAACAGCCAGTGTAGACGCGGCACGCACAGTTATCCCCAAACGCACCTTGTACCCCTCCCCAGCGCATAGCTCTGAATCTGTGCCCCAAGTGGACTGGGGGTGGTCAGCTCAAGGAGACACTATCGCCTGGAAATCAGGGCTGCTGCTTCAGGACTCCCCGGTGGGAGGGATAACTTTAGGAGGCGGGAAGGGACACGTGGCGGGATGGGGGGTGGGTTAGGGCAGAGTGCCCATGAAGAACTGGGGGAGTGTCCGGAAGAGTTGGGCGCCCCGCGCCCCCCAAAAGCGGCTGACGGGAGTCTCCTTATCCCCCCTGCTCTCTTCCCAGGGGAACCATTCGCTTGGTGTCATTTGGAGGACTGTGGCTTCAACCTAGTCTCTCAAGTTGGCGGGGGTCAAGGGGCCCTGTGGATTTGTGGACCTTCCCTCCCCCCACCCCTCCCGTGGAGGGCTTAGAAGGAAGAGTCAGGAGCCACCAACCCCGGTGCGCCCCACCTGGCCTCGGGACCTGAACAGTTAAGGCCGAGCGCGCCGCCTCTCCCGGGCAGCCCAAGGTGTGCTGGTGCCCAGGCTGGCTGGGCAGCAGGGCTGAGACCTGAGGACCCACTGGGGCGTACAGGGCCACAGCGGCTGCGCGTCACCCTGGAGCCCAGGCCAAAGGGCGGAGGCCCTGCCGCGATGCCGGGTGGGAGAAGCTGACCCTGCCGGGCGCCCCCCGAGGCCAGTCCCAGGAGCTCAGCCTCATCCCGCCACTCCGTTCCCTGGAGGAGCCAGATTGGAATGGCTGCTTTTGATCCCATTTGTTACCAAGCCGGGCATTTGTTTTCCATTTTATAAACGCTTCCCTTTAAGTAATTGTCCCTGTTAACAGCGTATACCTTTCAGCAGCCCTCGCTGCGCTATAAATAATCTCGATGAAGACGCAAGGATATGACTTTCACAAGATTGGACAATTGATTCAATCTGTGACCCGCGATCGCGAATAATATTGGAAGGCTATTTAAACAGATGAAGGCCTAAATTGTCTTGCTTGTATCTGAATTAATTTCTCATTCATCATCATTATGAAGTGATTGGTCTATTCAAGCTCTTCAGCCTGCTGGAACGGAGAGGGATTTAAATGAGATTGTAACACGATTTAAATGCTTGCCGACTTTAACGAGGCCAATTGAGCAGCTGCAATAAATACAAATATTTTTCTAAACAGCCTTGTTTTAAATAATTACTTAATGCTTTCATGTTACTTTTTAAGTGGCCATCTTTCTCTCCCTCCTGCCCCTGCTCAGAATATCACACATACTTATTTGCTGAGAAGGCAATTTTGGAAATAACTTTATATTTCTGTTTGCTTTGTATACTGTAATATGCATTTTGTGCTTGAGTTGGTGTTTTTTGCTCCCCCCCCCCCACTTAGGGTCACCATTGCTGAGGTCCCAAGCTGGCACAAACGGTACACTGGACCTTGGTTTTCATTCTGGGGTAGTCTGGTGTGCCTGTCCCTGAAAAACCTGGGAGAAGCTCAGGGAAGGAAGAAATGTGGCATTTAGACCAAGTCACTTATTTAGACACATTTCAGCTCTGTCTTGCAAATGAACCTGCTTGGCAGCATTTTCAAATGACACTCCTAAGAGGGGCATCATTTCTGATTTGTTCTGATAGCCATCCTTATTTGGAACAAATCTGAATTCCAGTTGATCCCAAAGGAAGTTCAATCTGCCATCAGTTTTGCCTCCTGTGCCGAAGTGGATGGAGTTGGCCGAGGATTTGTCTGTTCCCAAAGGAAGACTGGCTCTGGGTGGAGGTGAGAATAATTCAAAGCAAATTCCAATTTTTGCCCTTCCAAACTTCTCCTCTCCCTTCCCCCGCCTGGTGATTCCTGGCTCCTCCTCCTCCTCCATCTCCCGCTAGGAGTGACAGTGCACAGAGAGGATGCTGAGAAAGCAAACTCATCGCACTCTGAGAATGCCATCCCATCCGTCTGGCCATCTCTCTTGGCAACTGTCCCCCGTGACACCCACACTTTCCCCCACTGGCATATGGTGGCGGGTGTCTCCTCAGTCAAGGAATAATGGAAGCAGCCGAGCGGGAGAAGTCTGGGGACAAAAGAATCTTCTCAACTTTCCAAAAGGGGGTTGAAGGGGCTCACAGCAAATTGCCTCTTCTGGGGACAAGAGGAAGCTCCTGTTGGGGTTCCAGTCTAGAGCTATGTCACCCAGGAGACCTCACATGAGAAGGTGCATTCAGAACTACATCTTTGGCTTGGGATTGGCTAAAGGGTAGGGGCTCAGTGATGGGCTATTCAGGCCCAGAAAGGGAAGCCTGGGTAGTCCTAGAGAAAACATTTGTGGGACAGATGACATTGAGGCACATGATCAAACTGCAGGCCAAGAAAAAAAAATGACAGGGCCAGGGTGGAGGAACCGAATGATTTGCTATATAACTGGGCAATTTAATGCCAGAGTTAGGGAGCTGCTGGCCAGAATCATTTCGTCTTCGGATGCTCTGCCGAGCTCATCCTCTTTCTCCTGTTGTTTAAAATGAGCATTATCCCGAACATATGCAATGCAATCAGTTTGGTCACACTTACAAGAACACGCTTTAATAAGGCAATCAATCACACGCTAACAAGCTGGCGATGACCCGCGCCAGGCGCGCTCTTGGGCTGCAGGGCCATGGGTCCTGCAGAGCTGGGACAGGCAGCTAGGGGGACAGGCGCTGGACAGCACCTATGGTCGCCCCAGAAACGGTAAGCTAAGGAACTGTGGGGAAAAGTGAGTGGGGAGTGAGGTGTCAAACTCGGAAGGGTGACCACTTTCTGACCAAGAGTGAAAGAGGAAAGGGAAGCAGGGTCCCAGAGCTCATCTATGGTTTATAGCTGCTCAGACAGAAGCCTCCACTTAGGTGCCTGCTAAATGGTATGATATGGGGTCAAGGTGAATCCCGTTGAAAAAATGAAAGCATTACCAGATCAAGCCCTGTTGGCGGGTCTAGCCGGGTAGTTTCCCAATGAAAGGTTTGGAAGAGGAGCACAGTGGTCATCTCTCATGCACACACACCCTTGCACTCACGCAAGCCACTAAAGTGGCGTGTGTCTGACCAGAGAGGCTTGACCAGAGCGTGTTTTCTTGCAGGGGACGAGTGGAGGTGGTGCCTAGCGCCAAATCGCAAACCTTGGCAAAAGGGAAATTTCATTATGAAGTAATGAGTAATTCCTCCTGGCAAGATGTATTGTTATATCTTCCACTTCAATTTGGAGGAAGAGAGGCTCAATTACCCAGAAAATACAGTCAATTAAAGGCTGCTGATTGGACACGAGGCCGGATCATCGATCTTGTACTTTCCAATATCGCTGCAGACACCTCATTTTCCCTCCCTATTAACTGAAAATACGCCTGGCATTACGGCAACCACAGCCCATTTACCTGTCGAAAGCAATCTCGACCTGACACCGAACCACCAAGAAATTTGCCCAGGTTTGGCACCCAGGAATCTCACAGAGGTGGAGGGAGCTATGCAGGGTTGGTGGGGCTGGGATGAGCCTCAGGAAAACTGGGCGCCAGAATTTGCTCTAGAGGGCTAGGGCCACTGAGTGCAGAAAGAGGCCGGAGTGGAGTGGAGAACCCTTAGCATTCAACAAACCAGGGCCTCCCAGCCTAGCCAAGGGCACGAAGCTGGCTGCCTGGCTGCAGTGGGACTGTCCTGGGGAGGAAGCCTCAGCCTGAATTCAGATGCTCTCATCCCAGTTCAAGAGTTCTTCCCTCTCCTCCTCCACCTGCCAGCCAAAGACATAGCAGGAATCAACACACCACCACCACCACCACCATCACCACCACCACCGCCACCGCCTCCCCACTAGCCTCCACGATGGGTTGGAGTGGAATTAGGCTACCAGAAGGCCCACACCTTTCAAGAACTGGAGCAACTGGGCTAGCCCTGGACAGTTCTACCCTGGAGGGCTAGACCAGCCATCTCCATAAAGAAACATCCCCCTCCCAAAGCAACTTGGCACCCACTCTCCAGCCTTCTCCACCTCTGCCCTCTATCTATTTGGAGAGGGCCAGTGCCCAGCAAGAGGGTCTAGAACACTCCCATGGGGTCAACTTCTTTATCCTTCCATACCCAAGGCCATGGTGACTGATGGAACAATTTTTAAAAGAGCCAATGCGCTGCTTATTGGCACACAAAAAAATAGTGAAAGTACTGAGGTGAGAATCATGTCCAGCTTTTATTGCAATATAGTTAACAAATTGTAACAGCAAATTCTTTGGGCTTCTGAGGATAATCAAACAAACCAAATTCATTCCCTATGTAAGAAGGAAGCAGCACTTCCACCCCATGTGGGGGAGCTGGCACTGTGGAGGGAGGAGGGGTTAAAATTCTCCTGCAAAAACAAAACAGCTGCAAGGAGTGTGGGAGGGAAGGATTGGGAATGGCCCTCAAGGGTTCCCCCCAAAGGGACAGAAGGCTCCCAGTGGAGGGACATGACAGCCAAGCCCAGAGCTATCTTCAGAAAGAGGGGAGAAGGGGAAAAAGGCGAGGAAGGATGTAAAATGCCAAATGCAAAGAGAAGAGCCCCAAAGCTTCTGGCGACAGACAGGAAAGTGACTGGGCAAAGGATGGAGACAGTCTAATTTGCTGCCTGATACTGAGGGAGGGAAGTGAGGTCCCCACTCCCTAAGCTCTTCCCTGGGCGCCTTGTTAACAGCTCAGCCCTAGCTCGCTTAGTGGCCAGGCGCATGGTGATGATTATTATACATTCAACATTCAAAAACCTTGCTCACACACATCACTTGCTAATCAAGGTGTACCATTGGGCTCTGGGAGAAACGGCCAGGCCTCCCACAAGCTGCCCAGGCGCCCTGACAGCAGCTTCCCTGCCAACATCAAACAAAAAGTGTGTGAGGATGGGGTGGAGCTGCAAGATGAGCTGGGGTCCTGAAACTGGGAGGAAGGAGAGACAGATCAGGTGCTGGTCAACCAGAAGCCGCTGTGCAACTGAGACTGGCTGGGGGAAGGCTGAAGAGACCCCCAGTTCGTGCTGAGTGGCAGGATTCTCCGTGGTAGTAAATCATTTCCAGTAGATGGCTGGGCTGCCATCCACGAACCCCTTGCCACGCCTTGGGGAAGCTGGCAAAGATTAATCTCTACCTGCTCTGCATACACAGCATTTTGTTAGGAGACAGCAATTTCCCTCTCCAGTGCTTGAGCTTGGCATTGGCAGGAAGGAGGGGTCCCCGGTAATGAAGGGGCATGGTGGCAAAGGCTAAGGAACTGGTTGTCATGTCATGTCGATAGATAGTTGTGGCTAAGTTTTAGTTCGTTTTGGATCTATGGCCTCAACCCCAGTTCGATGGGCAAAGAGGGGAGGGGTCCAATGGGTTGCGTCAAGGAAGTTCTTGGTCTCTGCTTCCCCTATCCCCACTCCTACTCCCCAAACACAGCCGCTTGGGGAGAAAGGGGGGCGCCCATCCTGGTGACCATGACTCTCTGGTCCTTGAGGCTCTCTCCTATCCCTCGGTGTCCTGGGTCGGGGAGGAGCGCTGGCTGAGTCCCCCGGGGAGCCCCCACGGGCGTCCTGGAGCTGGTAACCCGCGGGCGGCCCCTTATCTGGTGAGGGGCACCTCTTCCCTCTGGTCCAGTGCCACGGAGGAGGCCTTGCTGAGCACAGAGGGCGCGAAGGTGAGAAAGGAGTCCGAACGGGAGGTGGAGGCACAGGTGAAGTCCGAGGCGGCAGCGGCCGTGGCCCGGGGCGCCAGCCCGTTGGCTGGGCCGCTGTGGCAGGCGAGGCAGGAGCAGGGGCCGCTGGCCGAGGCGCCCAGTCCATGCGCAGGGCCCGGGTAGAGCGGCGGGTGACGGAAGGCGCACAGCAGTTCTGGCCGCGGGTAGGGCTGCGACAGCACGCGGAACGTGTCGAGCGGGCGCAGCGGGCCGCTGAAGGGCGAGGCAGCGGCCGAGGCGGACGCGGCGCCCAGGCCCACGGGCGAGTAGTAGGGCAGCGGCAGGTGGGACGGGAAGGGGTAGGGCAGGCCGCCCGCGGCCGCCGCGTGACTCATCATGTAGGTGTAGAAGGCAGGGTCAGCCGGGTGCGGCCACGTCATGGCCAGCCGCTGCCGCTTGTCTTTCATGCGCCGGTTCTGGAACCACACCTGCGGGAGGAGCGGAGCGTTGCGTGAGCGGCGGCCGGACCGGCCCAGCCGCCAGAGCTCAGAAGTCCTGCCCAGATGCCCAGAACACAGGGGAGAGCGCAGGTTTCCCCGACACCATCTGGAGGCCAAATCCCTCCCGAGAGGTTCAGGGTGACTTCCACTCTCCCATTCCTTCTGACCCTCTGGGGTGCCTGAACCAGTAGGCAATAAGTAGTGGGGAGCACCAGGAAACTGGCCCGTCCAGGGGTCAGGCAGTGGATCCCAGAAAGGAATCATCCCCTTCAGCCACTCTCCTTTGAGGCGCTTCCTTGTCGCCCCCCATAGCTGAAGGTTCTTGACTTCAACAAACTGAAGACTCTTGCCAACCAGAATGCCAAGTTGACCCTATCCTATCTGGCTCAGAATGGGGTAGGGGGGAAGGGGGGAGGGGTCAATCTGCATGACAGCATGGAGCAGTAGCTGCCTAGGAAAATAGATCAATCAGCCCTGTGACTTGCCTGGCCCCACTCCTTGCGGCCACATGGCAGGATGATCCCAGGTCCATATGCCTGGCTCGGCTGAGAGAATGGAATGGGCAGTTGGTATTTATTTTGTTCTGAGTCTGCAGCCCCCTCACCCATACATACCTTAATGGTGGTTTCCGGAAGGTTTAGGGCGGCTGCCAGCTCGCATCTCCTGGGCCTTGATACGTAATTCTCCCGGTAGAATTCCTTCTCCAGTCTCGCAATCTGCTCCCGAGTAAAGGCCGTGCGGTAACGGCGCATCTGATCACTGGCGCTACAGGACAGGGTGCCCTGTGAGCCACCACCTCCGCCACCACCGCCATTGCTCTTGGGGGCCTCGCTGCCGCTGTTGGGACTGCTGGTCAGTGCCTCGGAGTCGGGTCCTGCGCGGGGAGCCCAAAACACATGCGTGTGTGCACACACACAAAGCTGCTGACTTGGGGCTGGAGGCTGGGTGGCCTTAAGGGGAAAATGAGGCTCCCCCTGCCCTTGCTGGCCTCAGTGACTGTCCCTGATGGGCACTGCAGACTCCAGGGGTGAGGAAGGGAGGATAGGGTTGGCATGGAAAGAGCACCGGTTCAGGAAGCCTTGCCCTTCAGGAAGCTGACTGGGAGGCCCTGGTCTAAGGCCTCCTGGGCACACAACCCCCCCACCCCCCACCCCCCACCCCCACCCCCACCCCCGCTCTCCTCCTGCACCACCCCCCTTCCCTGGGGCACAGGGAGGTTCACCCTTACTAGGTGGGCAGAGTGGACAAGGGTGTTTGTGTCTGACACAGCTGGAAGTTCAGGTGAACCTGTGTGAGGGGGTATTATGTGCTCTGGGTTAAGGCTTTGCACTCGGGTGTGCCAGGCTCTGAACGTGGGATTGGGAGTGGAGACTGGCTTGCAAGTTGCGCAGGGGTGCTACAGGAATGCATGTTTGAGGACCCTATTACTAGGAGTACATTGGGTGGTATTCAGGTTGTTTTGAGGACATCTTTGGTTTGTGAGAATAAGGTGGATGTGGGCGCACAAGGTGTTGGCCGCCAAGGCCAAGGGGGTGGTTGTTTTTACCTTCCCACCCCCCCCTACACCCTTGTGGGGGGTGCCTGCTGGTGGGCTGAAAGGCTTTGACGGGCTGAGCTGGTTGACTCCCCCTTTTCCAGCCCCCTAAGGGGGGGATTGTTGGCTAGGCAGAGGAAAGCTCTCTTCCGGGCTATTCACCCATTCTTTGGGGCCATTCACCCACTCCCACTAGTCCATGGTGGGGAGGGGTTTTCCAGTTGAATCAGTGTGACAGCACCCCTCCATTGGGCGTACCCCAGGGAAGGGTGGGGCTCCAGCCCCCTGCAGCTCCTTTTCCTTTGGGTGGAGAAGAAGGGCTTGGGGGTGGTAGAGAGGGGAGGGCCCCAGCTCAACCTTTTCAAATGCAACCGGAGACCAAAGGCAATTAGACCATTGGGGTCATTTCCGACCTGGCGCCGCCGAGCCCGGGAAGTGACGAGGTAATTTGGACCTCCGACCGACGTGCAAACTAGTCGGAGGGCCACAGCTCTCGCGGCCGCCCCAGCCGGCCTCGAATTTTACGGTCCTTTATGGACCGCAGGCTTCCGCGCTGATGTGTGCCTTACACCCTGGCAGCCACCAACTGCCCGGACGCGCGTTTGATGTACCCACGCCCGGGGAGGCTGTCTTCCCGGTTCAGTTGAAGCATTCTCGCAGAAACACTGGGGGTACTCTATGAATCCCCCCTCGAGTCCAAGGCTTGAGTCTCCCTCCTCTCCCAGGGCACAACTGTCACCATCCGTCCTGCAACTACCAAAGCTCAGGAGACCTCTGCCAGGGCGCAGGTAGCAGGGGAGAGCCCCCACCCCTCAACCACCCTGCCCCAGAGAAAAAGGGATGCCTCCCTCGCGACCTGAGCTGAGCTCAGCGCTGTGGGCGGACCGGGGAGTGTGGGGGCGCGGTGGCTACCTTTGCTGTGCTGGTACTCGGCGTTCCCGGTGGCGCAGTCCGGGGTGCAGCTCACCTCGATTTCTTCATAGAAATCCGACTCAGTGTCCGAGCTGCTGGGTTGCCCCTGGCCGGCGAGGCTGTCTGTGGAGGGGGCCGGGGGCCCTGGGCCGAGGACCGTCGCCCCGGCTGCTCGCGGTTCGGCGCCCGGGCCCGCAGCGCTGCCTGCTACTCCGTCCACGGACTCCTCCTCCGGGCCTCCCCCGCCGCGCTCCCGGGCCGCTGGAGGGCCGGCCCGCGGGCTCAGGCAACCACGGGGCACCATTTTCTCGGGCGGCTCCGACAACGGGCTGCCCACGGCTTCGGACAAATTGGAGACCCTCTTGCCAACCAGGGTGCCAAGCTGACCCCCATCCAAAAACATAACCATGTCCTTTCGGCTCTCCATTCCCGCGTTCTTTGGAGGGGGGGCAGTGGGCGCCTAACCCCCGGCTCCTGGGGTCCCCAGCGGCCGGACTGTCTTGGCTGCTGGAAGGAGAAAGAGTGGCCAGGCGGCTGGGCGGGCGGGGAGCGACGGGAGCGCAGTGACGGCGGCGGTGGGGAGCTGGGGTCACCTTGTGATGCGAGCGCTCCTCAGTGCCGCACCGCCTCTGGGAGGAAGCCCCATTGCCCTCTTCTTTCTAAGCTGTCATCCTCTCGCTGCAATCGTCATTACAGTACCGCTGGTGACGCCACTCGGCAGGCGCAAGTGGATAAATAGAAACGTCTGCCGCAACGAAGATGAAAGGAGACCCGCGGCTAATGGCTCGGCAGTGATGCGCCAGGTGCGGGCCTCTCTCGAATGGGGAGGAGAGTGTGAAAACCGACAGAGGCACACTCGGGCAGAGGGGATGCAAATGGAATTCCGCAGAAAGAACAGAGAGAGCTTAGCGCTCGGCCAGTTCCGCAGGGGCAGCGGGACTCGGTAATTGAATACGCTTTTGATTTTTTTCCCCCTTTTATTGTTGTTTTGACTTTTGTTTTCTTAACTTGGTGCCTTGATGTGACACTGATAAGAGGTTCCTTAACTGCATTTTAGACCTGTGAAGGCCGAGTCACAAAACCTCGCAGTTCTGGCCATTACTATAGCTGCGCTTCATAAGCTAATCTCACATGGGTTCCAAAGTCTTTTTACAAGCTACTGGGGGAGAGAAAAACGGTGTTTCCCTCACCGCACCACCCCCACCCCCGTTCCTGGGGAGCTTGAGTTTGGAATATTCTTTCCTCTCCCCCTCATCTCTCCTTACACCCCCAGCTGTTTCCTTCTCTCCGGAACCAAATGGGAACTTGCGGTTGTCCTCTCTCAGGGTGCTTCAGCGACATGCCTTGATATTATTTTCTGTAATGACTGCGCCCTGGTTGCTGAGGCCATGTGTTCACTTATCTTTTCCTGCCTCCCCGAGTTCTCCCCACCCCCAACTAGGTGACCTTAAGCTGTCCACAGCCCAGCTTGATTGACCTCGAGATAACGGTTGGAAGAAATCGCTTTGGCGTTTGCACGGACCTCGCCCATATTACAGGTATGTGGGGTGGGGAGGCTGTCTGATTGCCCCCTCCTCTTGCCCCTGGTTGAATTTTAAGCTCTTTATCCGTGTCAACGAATGATCCCGCAGAGAGGTTTCCCAAGTGTCCGTGGGCTGACCACCACTGCCCATACACAGCGGTGGTGCCCGAGACCCCTCACTGGCAGGGAGAGATTTTGGGCTGGGGAGGAGCGAAGTGACAGCGCACAGCACTTCAAGTCCGCAGGCCCTGCCCAAAGGTTGCATTCTCCGCTTCAGAAGTGGTGACTGGCACTGGGGTTAGAAGACAGAGAAGTCACTGGAAATGCACAGGAGCAAGTGGCTTACCCAGGGCTTTAGGAACAGAAGGGCCAGTTCTGGGGGGCGTTTACAGAGCCTGAAGTCGCCGAGAGCGATCACGAACTCCCTCCCCAATGACCTTCCAGGAAAGGTAGGCTAGGACCAGTTAGGGAGCTGTCACCTTGCTTGCTCTTTTGGTGTGGGTGTATCGCAGAGGGCAGGTGGACTGGGAGGCCAGTGCCTTTTCCACTTGGAAATTCATACGACTCCCCTTTCCATGCCCCTCTCCAGAACTTGCACCCCCACACGCCAGGCCGAAAAGGTATCCTCTGCGCCCCCACCCCCTCTTCTTTCAGTCTGAAGGAAAATCACCAGCTGCCGAGATTCCAAGAAGAATCCCTCTACCCTTATCTTTTTTGTCTCCTTCCTCCTTTTTCCTCCTCTTTTATCTATCCATCCCCCTAACCCCCTCCGAAACTGGTCCTCAGTCTTCCTCCGTTGGGAATCTCAGGCAAAGAGGAAGCTAGAGGTTCAGGGGACTCCAGAAGCTCAAGACTTCAATAAGAAGCTGCTGCTTCCTGTTGGAAGTAGATGGGAGGCGGGGTGGAAGGCAGGGGGAGGCTGCAGGGAGGGCTGAGTGGTATCTACGCCTGCCTAAACGTTGCCACACCCTAAGCAGCCTTCCACTGAGCCCTGCGAGCGATGGGGGGGGGTGGCAGAGGGGGCTGGAGCAGATAGCCCCCAAATCTTTAGTAACAATAGCGCTGCTGTGCAGAACTCTGGCTTGTCCTCCTTCCCCTCGAACCCCCAAAGTATGCAGAGCCCAGCAAGCCTGGCCTAAGAGCTGCCACCCAGTCTATTCCGCTCCGCCTTCCCATGGGGGAGGGGGGCTGCGACCACTTCCTTTCTACTGAGTCTTCAGAAGGACTCGGGCTCCGCGGCCCGCCCCCAGTTTTGCACTCAGTGGGAGTGCCCCCGCGTTTGATCCTCGTTTCCTTTGGGTCTTCCTGGGAGATGAAAGCAAAGTAGGATTAGAGATCAAGGGGGGGCCATTTGGGTCTTCTTCTAAGGTCTGGTCCAATGGAGGGGGCTTCCTCTAGGTCCCAAGAAAGGACACAGCCTCTGCCCAAGACAGAGCGGTTTCCTCTCTCCCGGTCCCTTCTCCCAGCCCTACCCTTCATCCATTGTGTACCCCTCTTTCGAGGCAGCCTCAGTTTCTCACCCCTTTTAAAGGCCTACTCCACCAGCTAGTGCCTGCAGGGGAAAATTTTGTCAAATGTCATTTCTTCCTAAAGCATCTTTGCTTCAACATCGGATGAATAGGAGCGAGATAAAGGTCGGGGTTTTAATGGGAGGAAGGACAAGGGACTAGATAATGGCCAGTTTCTGTGTGGGGCGGGGGGCGGGGTGTCTCACCGCATCATTGTCACTAAAACCTGGAGATTATTCCCCACCCGGGAGGAAACGGAAGACAAATTCGCAGACAAAATGAAAAATCCAAAGCGTGCCGGCTGCCCAGGCACGGAAAGCCCCATAAATGGGAAAAGGGGTTGACCGCAGCCAAAGTGGGGTCCAGCCTTTGCCCCTGCTGATTGTCACCTACACCTCCGAACCCACCCCTCCCTCGATGGCCCTTCGGACCCTCCCTGCGGGGGGCGGCGGCCTGCAGTCCCGCCGGCTCCTCTCAGATTGAGATTCTAGGGACTTCAAAAGCCCACAAGGCTCCGCTTCCGCCGGGGTTAGGCTGGGCTGGGGGTGGGTGGGAACCCGGGGGAGGTGACGCGCGATAAGGTGAGCGGGTCGTTTTCAATGGAATCGGAAGCCAAGGCTAGGCCACCAGACGCTCTGACCTGCTGGAGCCGATCCGCTTCCCCAGAAAACCTGCTCTGGAGAGCGTCGGCGCCGGGGTGGGGCTGCGGGACCCTGCCTGGGGGTGGCCGCGAGCCCCTGCTGGGCCAGGAGCCAGGCCACCCAACACCACGCTTGTGGTCGGGCCCAAAGAACCGGGCAAGGAGACTTGGGACAGATGGCTGGGGCTGGGGGGAGCTGATAGACCAAGGGGAACTGTGTGTGTGTGTGTGTGTGTGTGTGTGTGTGTGTGTGTGTGTGTGTGTGTGTGTGTGTGTGTGTGTGTTTGAGAGAGCGTACGTTTTAGTAAAACGGAGGGACAAAGGGGGGCTCCCTATTAAACAATAAGCCTCGCCCGCCGATCACGGATATTGATCTTGGACCATCGGTCACCTTCCAGGCAGAGAAGAAGGCCAACGACATTGTCGGTGCGGAGCTGTCGAAGGGGCGGCGACCCCCCAGTTCTGGCAACCTTTGGTCCACTCTAGGCAGCCGCTGACGCCTCTCTGTGAACCCAGGCACCCAGAGAAACCGCGAAGTTCGCACCTGTAGTGGGGTGGGGGTTTTTCTCTGCTGGGTTCCAGACTCTAGAAGCCACGCTTTCCCCTGCGTGAACTCGTGGCCACCCCTCTCCCCTGCCCCTTGCTCACCCTCGGGCTGGCAGCGGAGGAGACTAACAGCGCTTGTTCTGTCCGCAGCGGCCACCACAGACTAAACTCTCCCTCAGATGGGCAGAAGCTGCGGCTTCTGGAATTCTGAGCTTGGACAAGCCCTCCATGCTTTCCCGAGGCCCAAAGCCCCACTCACCTGCCTTACCTGCCGGTCTAGCCTCCCAAAGGCCCGGGTCTGCCAAGTGTGCACATCCCAGGCCACCACTGGCCTATCCTGGCCCTTGAGACCCCAGGACAGCACTGGCGCCCCAGGACCTCTCTCAAGTTTGAGGTCTGAGCATAACGCAGGTCTGTTCAGGTCCACAAACAATTAGCCAAACCTGGACCCCACAGGCAAGGTCTGGGATACTTCCTCGCCCGCTCTTGCTGTTACCGTGCTTAGCCAGTACTGTCTTGAAATTTGTCTTAATTACAGTGCTCATTAACACCGGTTCTCCTTGAATCTGCATAGCAGTCTTGAAAAGTCCTCTCTGGGCTGCAGTGCCTTTTCTCCCACAATACACAGGGCAAGGTGGTCTTAAATCGACAGGGCATGGCTGAGCAATGGACTCTGGTTCAGTCCTCCTAAGTCCCTGCCCCTCCATGCTCTTTATCAGGGCCTGAACTCCCAGCCCATGCACTCGCTCCCTATAAGGTAACCCTTTACCAAGCTTCTGTGCATGCTGCGATCTCTGGAGGAGCCAAAGAGCTTCATAGAGAGGTCTCCCACCTGTGCTTTGGGGCCTGAAGCATCTGCTTAACTAGAAAACTCAGGCCCCACACACCTAGGCTGTCCACTCTGCCATGCTTTCCCCGACCCTAAAGACTAATCCAGCTGGAAGGCCAGGAAGCTTACAGATAAGAGCATTTCACACAGATTGGCTCTTTTAAACCCCACAACAGATTCTATGAGCCCCACAACAGATTCTATTATGAAGCACCCTGTTTAGAGCTAAGAAACCTGAATCACAGAGAGGAAGCTGCGGTGTCTGGATTCAAACTCCTCCCTCCGAGGCTAACTTCACAGTCACCACTGAGCTGTTAAGGCTGGTTCTGGAGGAGACAACTGAACCCTGACCAATCACTTAGAATGTGAAGAAACAGTTGAGCAAAACCAGCCCTCCAACCACTTGGAAACCGTGAGCCCTGGAGAAGGCCTCGGAGTCACCCTTAAGGGTGTAGGGCCAGAAAGACGAGCAGGTCTGCCCAAGCAGGTAGAAAGCATCTTAAGGGCTCTGCTGAGCAGGAATATGCCACTTCAGCAGGCACTTGGAGATAAAGACTAGTCATTGGGTCTCCTGGGGCCCTGAGCACCTTTCTGGAAAGGGCAGGCCTCATAAGAGGGTTATGCTGCTGTTTTATCCTCTTGTGAGTCACAGGCTCTTCACTTATTTGTCAGCCTTTTCTCCAAAAAATGCAAGGAAGCACTGAAATTGGCCTTCCATTTCTAAGGATTCCCCTATGTCCTAAGAACCACCATACTTTGAGCACAACTGCCTGATCAAATTGAAAAGGGGTGAGGCCTTACCTAGGTGTGTTCCCTCATATGACAATTGCCTCCCTCAAACTGTCCTCCAGGATTGATTGCTCCAATGGAACAAAACGGGGAGGTCAGGCCTGATGTGCCCACCAGCAGCCCACATCTGCCCCCAGGCCCAGAGTTGCATCCGCCTCCATCCAAAACATCAAGGTCCTTGTGGGGCATCTGGCTTAGGGTAACGTCTTAGAAGACAGGTCTTAGTGGTTATGTGTTGGGCTATGAACTCCAAGGTTAGCGGTTCAAAATTACCAGCTGCTCCTTGGGAGAACGATGCGCTTTTCTTCTCCTATAAAAAGTTCCAGTCTCTGAAATGCACAGGGGCATTTCAATCCTGTTCTAAAGATTTGTTATGAGTTGGCAGTGAGTTTGGTTTTTGCATTTTCTCTGAGCATAAAAGGCTCCCCGGTGCAGGGAACTGGGGTCACAAAAATCATGGGTTCATGCCCCATGTGCTAGAAAGTCGGTTTTCTGGTTTCATTTTGTCATAGGGCAAACGCTTCTCAAGAGCTTGGCAGGGCCAGACAAGCTGGGCCTGCTCCTCCTCAATGGCCTCACCTTTCTTTGGGGAATTGGCCCACTCTGGACACCCATCAAAGTGGCCCAACCAAGGTATCTGGGGTCCCAATCCAGGCAGAGTCTTTCCTTTGGGACTTCAACAGTATCTAAGGAGCACTGGTGGCCTAGTGGTTACACATTCAGCTGCTACCCATAGGTCAGCAGTTTGAAACCACCCATAGCTCCCGGGAAGAACTATGGGGCTTTCTAGTCCCACAAATAGCTCGGGTCTTAGAAACTCTCAGACACAGTTCTACCTTGCCCTATAGGGTCACTACGAGTCGGCCTCCACTCAATGCCAGTGTGTTGTGTTGGTTAATTGAGGACTTTTTGTGTGTGCGGTAATTAATCCCTCCTGGGTCGCGACCTCTCTGTCTCTCGGTTCCCAGGCCCCGACAGAGGCCACAGCACCGCTCCTTTTCTCTGCCGGCCTCCCCTGACCGGGAGATGCGGAGACGGCTTTGACCCTGGAACAGGAGTAGAAGGTCCCCAGGTTGGGTGAGCTCCGCCCAGCTCTCCAGCGAAAGCGTGAAACCCAGTCCGGAGCTGTGCTAGGGCTTGCCTTAGATGGAGCACCGCGCGCCCTTTCCTCTCTTGGAGCCTCACAGCGCCCCAGTGAGGTGCAGTCGTTCTGGGTGCAGCGTGCAAACTGACGCCAAGGATTTGAAAATCTTGCCCAGGGCCACCCAGCTGGTCAGGGAGCGAACCCAGATTTAGCCCCAGGATATCAGGTCTCCAAAAACCAGTTCTCCTTCGGACGGTAGCGTTGCGCCCCCAGGACGTGAGAACACGTTCTCTAACTGCTTAGACAACTTGGGTGAGAGAAAATCCCTGCCCCGGGCGCTGGGGGGGTGGAGTCGGGCTGAGGCTCTGGGGGGTAGGGCGTGCCACCAACTGGAGTCTGTTCCCGCGGTTACCGTAAGTCTCCGAGGAGCCGGGCACAATGGGAAAGGGGTGCCTAGCCCGAAGGGCCACCGGGTGCCGTGACTTAGTGGGGCTGTGCACTGGCGGTCGTGAAACCTCACCGTGGGTGCGGGTGGATGGGCGTAGACCCGCAGCGGCGATTTGGGGAGGTGGAGTACGAGCTAGCAGTGGCTTGTGGCAGTGGGAGGGAGCGCCGTAGGGCTACCGGCTATCGTTGGGCCTGGGCCAGCTGTCCCGGTCCCTTCCAATCAACCCGGGGGTCGTGCCAGGCACAGCCAGGAGCCCCCTGAGCGTCGCTTTCCGGCTAGGGAGTCAGCTGACGGCCCTGTCCTTTTCCCGCGGCCGCTGGCTGCGCCTCCTCTCCTCTGCCCCAGCCCTCTCCGCCTCTCGCGGCCGCAGCAACAAAGCACTGCTCCTGAACTGCTGTCTTGGTGCGCCCCCCACTGCCGACCGCCGGAGTCGGAAGCCGCCGAGCGACCCAGCCGACTTGCCAGCTCAGCTTCAGTGATTCTTAGCCTATGGCGAAGGCCCCTAGCCCCCACCCCTAGGACAGCAGATCGTGGCTCCTCGCAAGAGCACCCCACTCTTCCTCTTGCGCCAACCCTCAGAGGGGAATGGACAGTGGGCCACAAAGTCAGCCTCGGTTTCTCAGGGAAAGTAACTAACTTCTGCGTGGGCTGGAAGCAGCTAGTCTCCAACCCTTGGATAAGAGGCTCCAAACCTCAATCCTTGTCAACGCTTGGAGTGGGGGGCTGTCACATAAGTGAGAGTACCTTATACATATCTCAGGGTCACCTGAGATGCTCAATCATGCCCTCAACACACCTACAGACTCTATTGTAGAGCCTGAAACCAAGGTTCAGGGGAGCCCCTGAACAACCCTGTCTCCATGGCCCTCCGGGGATTTTTGCCCCCTGGAGTGTTATTCTGAGGCCCATTTATATGGGCAATTCTCAAATTCCCTAAAATGGTGCTTCCTGGAGTGTGGGCCCTGCATTTGTGAACCTGTTAGAGATGCAAATCATCCTGGGCTTATGGCAGCTGATACTCTTGGAATGTGGCCCCTGCACTCCGTGTTTTAAGGCGCTCTCCTTGAGATTCTGGTGCACAGTTCACTTGGAGAGCTACTGTCCTGTGAATTCCATCATCCTGGCTTCTAAGTTCCCACTATTCTCCACTCCACCTGGAAAGTTGGTTTGGGGGACATTGAGTTTTGGGGATGTTGAGGTTTTGGTTGTTTTGTTTTAACCTGTGGTGCACAGCTTCCTGCGTCTGTTACTCAGGATTATTCATCCCTGCCCTTTCCAGGACATCACCTCTTTGTGCCCTTATTACCTCATCGTATCAGTGCCTGACTTCACTTCACACTCATCCCTCCATTCAGCCCCGGCCCTGGAAAACCTGTCTCACTCCTTGGCAGATTAGCAATTACTCTGGCCCTGCAGCAGTCAGGGCAGAGTGGAAAGCTTGCCCTCTTCAGAAACTGCTCTCACACGAAGGGGTCGGAGACCTGGAAAGGGAGTGACGTGCTGGTTTTACAATGGAAAAGAAGAGATAGCCTACACCTACGTACTTGTTCCTCCACCTCTCCACCTGCGGGCAACAGCGAGAATGGACAAGAGAAGAGGGATCTTAGAAGTCACTGGGAGCAAGGAAAGGTGGATTGGCCTGAGACATAGAAATACATGTTCTATGGGATGCTGGAGCTGTATAGATAAGGACCGCAAAGGGTCTTGTATGCATGCCCTACCTGCAGGGCTTTAAGCTTGAGAGAAAGGATTTCTTTAGGATATTTCAAGATGGTGCTGGAGGCATCTTTTGGGACTGATTAGAAGCAAAAGTTTTCCAGGCACCTAAAAGACCTGGGAATGTAGCCATCAGGTTAGATGCTTTTTCATGCAATCAGATTGTCCTCGTATCCCATATTCTGAGATGCTATTGAATACCTTAGAGTTTCAGGGAAAGGTACATTGTGGTAAGGCATTGTGGGGTCAAGGATCCACCTAATACCCCAGCATCAAGACAGTGATAAGGATCTTCTCTGTGCTGGCTAATCATCTAAGTGCTTTACATATATTATGGTATGCAATCCTCATAATCCCATGAGGTAAGTGAAATCGTCACCCCCATTCTACAGGTGGAGAAAATCAGCCAGAGAGGGGCTAGATGCTTGCTCAAGTTCA
Source organism: Tenrec ecaudatus (assembly GCF_050624435.1). NCBI lineage: Eukaryota > Metazoa > Chordata > Mammalia > Afrosoricida > Tenrecidae > Tenrec > Tenrec ecaudatus. The sequence goes on from NC_134538.1 coordinate 80,821,631, forward strand.
CACAGCCAGTCAGTGACAGAGCTAAGATTTCAATGTCTGCAGCCTGCTGATTCCCAGAGGTCCTGCTCCTATTTGTTACAGCTGAAACATGTGCCTGTGGACGTTAGTACGTGCTGCCTGTCATCCGCAAGGATGGATTTCATTTCCAAAGGGGTCTAAGCCCATGACGCGCAACTTCTACAGGTATTATTACTCACAGAAATAATAATTCACAGTTGGATGGTCTTTTCTCACTTAAGTAACATTCCCACAGGCACTGCCCTATTTGATACGAAAATTATATGAAATTAAAAGGACATCTATTATTATTGTCTCCATTTTACAGATGAAGAAACTAAGGCCCAGAGAGAGTGAGTGCCTCCCCAAGATCACTCTAATCATTGTCGCTCTTTTTCCCCCTCTTTGTTTTGTGTTTTCTTTTATTCTCACTGCAGACACATATTCATGAGTCATCATATTCATACTCAACAAGCACCTTGGGGTTTCCAGCTACTTGAAAACATTTCCTTTCCTGTATACCACCTGCTCTTCCCAGATCTCAAAAGGTAAGATGGGCAGGAGTGCCTCTTTCCCTTTTCCAGTTGAGGGATCGAAAGTTGGGAAAGGTCGGAGGACTTGACCAGAGCCACAGAGTCATAACAAGGATCAAAGAGCCCGTCTACACATCGGCAAACATGCAAAGAACACACATCTGGTGAAATGTCACCAGTAATTTATAAATCTACATAACCGAAAGCGTCCACTCTAATGGATGTATACATTGTTTTATGATTTCTATCACTGGAAATATTTCAAGTTTGGGATGTTTCCCTAATTATTTGGGAGTCAACCTTACTTTTGGAAAGAATCAGTAGAGGAAAGAGAGGTCACCGATTTTAAAATACACATGGAAGCGCCAAACGAGCCTAAGTCTGCCCTGGTCTTCTATCCTGAGAAAAGGACGGAGCATTGCACAAGTGGCAAATCAGGTCAAGAGTTGAATATGAAACACAGCAACTGAAGAGCCAGATGAACTAGGGAAAATGGACCCATTTCCCTTTATTGGAAGCTTCCTTTCATCCCAACACTCTCATTTCCCAGTGTAGACAAAAGAGAGAGAGAGAGAAAGAGAGAGAGAGAGAGAGAGAGAGAGAGAGAGAGAGAGAGAGAGAGAAAAGGCTCATATGTTCCGCCTCTGAGCTAAGTTCATGATGTGCAAGTTCTCATTTAAGCTTCACAATGCTACTCACCAGGAGATGTGGGTCTCCGCAATGCACAAATAAAGAAAAATACAGAAAACACACTGACTGCCATTGAGTCGATGCTGACTCATATGGACCCTGGAGGGCAGGGTAGAACTAGTTCCTGTGAGTTTCCAAGACATATCTGTTTACAGGAGTAGAAGGTTCAGTCTTTCTCCCTTGAGGGAGCTGGTGGTTTTGAACTGGAGACCTTGAGGATTGCAGCCCAATTCGTTACCACTATGCCACCAGAGCTCCTCACATAAGTAAGAATTAAAAAAAACAAATTCACTGTCAAGATGATGCTGACACTTAGTGACCATATAGGACAGGGTAGAACTTCCCTGGTGGGTTTTTAAGATTATAACTCTTTATGGGAGTAGAACACCCTGTCTTTCTCCTGCACATAAGAAAACAGATGTAAAGAGGTTAAGAAACTTCCCTAACAAAAAAAAGAAAAAGAAGCTTCCTTGGCATCACACAGGTCACATAGGGGAGTCAGCGCTACCTGACTGAAAAGTCCATGATCGTACATACCAAATTTAACTTGCACCAGCCACAAATTCCCTTGCCTTATGGATGTGGATTCTGAGGTCTTCTGGTCCAGCAGGAGAGGAGCATCCAGCGTTGGTCTGAAGGGCAACAGGCCTTGGGTTTTGAGTCCAGGAGGGATGCACTGGTCCCATGGACCATTGAAAAGATGGGAAATGGTCTATAGGTGATAACAAGAACAGGTGCAACAATTGAGAAGAGTTCTCAAACTCCAAGTCAAGAGCTCTGGTAGCTTCCCAGACAGTTGGCAATACAGCAAGAGGATGCATTAGGAAGACAGACAGACCTGAGCTTGAGCCCCAGCTTTGACACTTACCAGAGTGAATGACCTTGGACAAAGCAAAGAAGCTGGACCTACAGCTGTTAGGGAAACAGCATAAAGATTACCTCGCTGATCAGTTCTGAAGATTAAGTGAGATACCTAGTGGAAAGACCTAGGAAAGTATCTAAACTACAGAGGATGCTCAATAAAAGTGAGTCCCCTCCTGTCCCACTCCACCACCTTCGTAGTGCCCCAGCTTCCCCACACTATGTCTATGATTGTCTCTCCTCAACATTAGTCTCTTGGTGACTGAGAACCAGCAGTATTGAAGTGAGGGAGAGGGGTACCCACGGGGCAGTGTATTTCTGCCTCTTTTCTCTACATGCCCAGAAATAAGTAACCGTGGAGCAAAACCAGGGTGCACTCAAGTATTTGTTGGACTTCCACAAACATGGAGATGATAGATGCAAACCTGGAATCAAGACTGATCTGCCAGCATGTATGCAGGCCAGTCATAGGTAGCATTCTGCAACACCCTTCATTCACAGGGATAACGAGACCAAAAAATCAAGACCAAGTCGACTGTGAAGATGAAATGTCTCCTCTATGGTAGACTACCAGTGTAGGCAAATAATCCATAAATAAGACTAATGTACAGTCATTGCCCTCTTACCTGTCCTGGAAATAATAATGGCTTAATAATGCAGAGACTCAGGATACATGGGTTCTGATACCAGCTTTACATTATTCAGTCAAAACATATGCTGAGAACGAATCGCTTATTTTGATATTTGTGTCTAACAAAAGTTTTTATGATCTCGTAACAATATCTCCATCTAGATCTGCACACTCCTGAAGTGGCGGATTTCATGTCCCTAAACCTTCTCCCACAGGATTCGATGCTCCTTGATACACACCACATCCAAAGAGCGGCCCTAGTGTCCCTGAGGGGCTCAGATCAGGTCCCACTTCATTCTCCTTGGAGTTTGGGGAGCAAAATGAAGTCTGGGGGAGGAAGAGCAGGGCTGTACGGCTGGGGGTTTTTTCCAGTGAAAGTCTCCTAGGACATCCCTTGTTGCCAACCCCAGAGGATGAGGTGATGGCACACCTCATTGTTGGGAATTTTGTGATTGCAAAAAAAAATGTGTGTGTGTGTGTGTTCCATGCAGCTTTCTGGACTTTCTCACCGATGCCATTTTTCCATGTCCTTAAAATTTCATAATAGTAAGGCCCCAGGGTCTGTGTCCTTCAAGGGCATCTATCAAGATTACCCCTTTGTGATACCCCCAAACTGTCTCTAAAACCCCCTGAGCTGACTTCTCTGCCCTGAATTGATCTGACCCGGCAGACTCCCTGGTGCTGAAAACACACACAGCACACCCAGTCTGCACTTCGCAGTGACTCGACATAATGATCAGTGACATTGGTTCCACAGCTCCGAGTGTGTCCACATGCTCGATATTTCTGTCCAAGTTGTCTCGCTCCTCTCGACCGACTCCCTGCCCTCCACCTGTCTTTTCAACTATACCTCAAAATAACTGTTGTTCTTTGGATCTCTTATAGAAAATTTGGTTTCCAGTACCTGATGTTTCAGAAGTAGGTCACCAGGCATTTCTTCCCAGTGTTTCTGGGTTGGTTCAAACCATCAGCTTCTCAGTTATCAAGCATGTGCAACATCTGCACACCCAGGGCCTCCTCGCTAGACAGCACGGAGTAAGCCTCAATACGCGTTAGCTATTACTGTGGTGGCGTGTTCCTTCTCGGAACGTGAGCCCAAGGGAGCTGCATGCCTTTCTGCAATGAGGGGAAGCTAAGTAAAGGACTGTACGTGTGGAGAACATGTATTAGTAGGAAGCAACTTACATTCAGAGCCAAATAGGCCTGGGTTTCAATACAGGCTCAGTCACTAGTGGACTTGGGCCAATCGTAGGGTGCCTGCCTGCTTCACATAATTATTATTCCAAACAGAGCCAATAGTTATGAATGCATACTGCTTGGATTTTCACCAAGGTTTTCTTCTGTGTGTTTTGGCGTGGGACAATCTTTTGAGCCACCGCCTGCTCAGGTTTTGGTGATCTGTGTGCGCTTTACCAGTGTTGGGAGAATGGGGGGAGGAAGGCTGGGGTGGAAGTGTGAAGGGAGGATGGAGGCAATGAGGAGAACACGAGATGAGACCGCTTCCAAGACGGCTCACTTCCCTCCCAATTTTGTAAGAAGACCACCCTGGCCCAGTGCCTACGACATCACTAATGTAGTGCCACAGGCATACAAATTGCCAAGGGAGAATTATTCCTGTCTCTTCTATTTTGATGGAAGAGACAATGTCTGGGTGAGGAAGACCATTCTCTGGTACCTGGGGGCAGTGAATGTATAAGAAATAAAAGGAGGAGGCTACGTTGGACATTGTTTTCAATGGAATGCCGGGAAATGAAGGTAATACATTCCCAAGACCGGAAATTCCTACTCAAGGAAGCGGCTCTAAGGTAAGCAAAACTACTCACTCTCCTTTCTCCCGCTTCTGATGGCTAAGCCTGGTTCGTCTTTCAGGTGAAGAACTCAAAAGCCCTCAGAAACTTTATGTTTTCCTTTCTAACTGCCATCAACTCAATGCTGACTCTCATAGCAACCCAATAGGACAGGGTAGAAGTGTCCCTGTGGATTTCTGAAACTAACTCTTTATGGGAGTATACAGCCCCATCTTTTTTCCGCAGGATGACTGGTGGTTTTGAACTGCTGTCCTTAGGGATCGCAGGCTAACACATAACCACTTTAAGCTAATACAATCTAGATTTTGTTCACTGAGCTCTTGCTCTGTACCTGACACACTACTAGTCACTTGGTTACAGAGTCAACTCTGGCAAAGACCTTTAATTGTCCTTTAGTATTTGTCCTCCCTTTCTTTTTTTATTTAAATCATTTTATTGGGGGCTCGTACAATTCTTATCACAATCCATACATCCATCCATTGTGTCAAGCATATATGTACATTTGTTGCCATCCTCATTATCAAAACTTTTGCTTTCAACTTGAGCCGTTAATATCAGCTCCTCATTTCCCCCCTCCCCTCCCTTTCTTTCATGGTGTAGTACTTACGAGTAAGACTGCTATCCCCAAGCTCAGATGTTCGAAACCACCAATGAGTCCGCAGGAGAAAGACAAGACTTTGTACTCTCTTAAAGAGTTACATCTCAGAAGCCCACAGGGGCACTTCTTCCCTGCCCTGTAGGGTAGCTATGAGTCAGAATGGACTCAATGGCAATGAGTTTGGATTGGGGAGTTATTTTCATGGTAAAGAACTTCCCGGCATTCTCATCTGCACTCCAGGTTTCAAACTCTAAAGTCTATATCCTTCTGCCTCCCTTGAAACTGTGTTTGACTACATTTGAGCCCACGAGTGGCAAAGTTCTGACCCCTGGGCTGTAGAAGGCCAGCGAAATCATCACTACCAGCTACCACCACATGCCTCACCAAAGAGCAGTAGTTCTGGCTAGCACATGAGTGGTGAGTTAAGTAAATGTCTGACCAACGATATAGCTAGCGAAATTTTAAGTTGATCATTTTGTATGGCCCGAGAGTGATATATATATATATAGAGAGAGCCTTATTAGAAAAAAAGATTCTCAATCCCTGTACTAGCCCAGTGGAAAGTAGGCAGGAATCTAAGGTGGTAATTTTCAGGCACCTATCTCTTTTTCTTAAATCATTTTATCGGGGGCTCGTGCAACTCTTATCACCATCCATCCATCCATCCATTGTGTCAAGCACATTTGCACATTTGTTGCTAACATAATTCTCAAAACATTTGCTTTCTGCTTGAGCCCTTGGTATCAGCTCCTCATTTTTTACCCTCCCTCCCTGCTGCCCCCTCCCTCATGATCCCTTGATAATTTATAAATTATTATTATTTGGTCATATCATACCCACTCCCTTCACCCACTTTTCTGTTGTCCATCCCCCAGGGAGGAGGTTATATGTAGTTCCTTGTAATCAGTTTCCCCTTTCCACCCCACCCTCCCAGTAAACCCACCACTCTCAGCACTGGTCCTGAGGGATTCATCTGTCCTGGATTCCCTGTGTTTCCAGTTCCTATCTGTATCAGTGTACATCCTCTGGTCTAGCCACATGTGTAAGGTAGAATTGCCATCATGATAGCGGTGGTGGTGGGGGGGGGGGGCATTTAGGAACTAGAGGAAAGTTGTATGTTTCATCGTTGCTACACTTCACCCTGACTGGCTCATCTCCTCCCGAGACCTTTCTGTTCAGCCACCTTTCTTAAAAGGCATCAAGGAGCTCTGGTGGCATGGAGATTACTCACTGGACTGCGATTCCCAAGATCAGTCGTTAGAAGCCCCCAGCGGGTCTCCAGGAGAAAGATGGACTCTCTAGTCCTGGGAACAGTTAGTCTGGGAAACTCACAGGGGCAGATAGAGCCTGTCCTGTCAGTGTTGACTCATCAGCAGTGAGTTTGGTTTAGGCTTTGGGGGTTGGTTTGGTTTTTTTTGTTAACCTTATGGACAATCTACGGAGCAACTACCCAGACTTTTAGATGAGAGAGCCATCAGTCTTGTTTAAAGCAGTTCCCATTGCCTGAACTCATGGCAACCCTCGGGGACAGAGTAGAACTGCCCGGCAGATTTCCAACACTATAAATCTTTACCAAAGCCGGCTGCCATATCCTTCTCCTCGAGGTTTTGACTTTTCCATTAGCAACTAAGAGCTTATCCTCTGTGCCGCCAGCGTCATAGTTACTTTAGATTCTCTGAAATGAGAAGTCAGAGCTATTCCTCAGTGGCACAATGTCCCAACCAAAGTTTATGACCTTTGGAAGCTAAACCTTCAAAAGTATTCTCCTGTTCCTTGGTGGTATAGTGGTTATGCAGGGGCTGCTAATCACAAGGTCAGCAGTTCAAAACCACCAGCCACTCTACGGAAGAAAGATGAGACTTTCTGCTTCCATAATGAGGTACAGTCTTGGAAACCCCAGGGGCAGTTCTATCCTGTACTATAGGGTAGCTGAATCCTAATCAATACCACCGTTATCCATCGGAATTGACTTGATGGTCTCAAATAGGATCTTATGGAGGAGGAGTGTTTGGGGGTTGGTTGTCTGTGTGTGTGTGGTGTGTGTGTTCCCGTGCGTATGTGTGCTGTGCTTGCTTTATGAACAAAACCAAATTCACTGTCATCGAATCAATGCTAACTCATAGCGACCCCTTGTGGATTTCCAAGACTGTAACTGTTTGCCCGAGTAGAAAACCCAGACTTTCTCCTGAAGAGGTGCTGGTGGTTCTGAGCTGCCAAGCATGTGGGTCATGGCTTAACCACAACAGCAGAGAGGAACAAAACAGAGCCAAGAGGACCAAAGGCCCACAAGAGAATGAGAAATGAAGGAGCGTGTTTTCTAAATTGAGAGAGTGAGACACACACTCCATAAAATGAAATGAGGAAGTCCCGAGCTGCTCTGAGTGGTCAAGGTGTGTGTGTGTGTGTGTGTGTGTGTGTGTGTGATATTTTCCACTGGCACATTCTACAACATCTTCATGGCGCTCCAGACAATTGGAAACCTTTTTGTCCAGCAAACAATTGCTGGAGTATCAACATCATGTTCACATGAAGGAGACGTCATGTTTAATTTTTTTAATTACTATTTTTACCTGTACAGTGATAACACCTTATTGGAGGGGGCGGGGCTGTGAATAGTATAAAATAATGTTTCCCTGAAAAGAAAAACAAAAATGAATAAGCCTTTCTCAAAAGACCAGACAGCCAACTCTGTTTTATTTTTTTCTTTCTTTCTGCTCTCAATTTGCACTGGGACCTTAAGTGAGCCATAAACATCTTGGACCTTATTAAAATGGGGTGGTAATTTCATATAAAGTGGGTATTGTTAAGCCTGCTTGATTTCAAATCCAAACAGCCTCTCCCTCAGAAAAAGTAGCTTTCAGCTATTCACTCAAGGGTGTGATGGGAGGGCTAGGGGGCCTGTCTGAAGAGCTGATGCTGTTATAGATAGATATTCCATATGCTAACTTAACCTAAATGCTTCATACTCTTATTTCCTTGATGGAGAAACTTCTATGTTTCTGGCCTATTTTATATGCTTCAGTCGTGGATAGGAAATGTCATAAGTAAAATAAGAACCAATTTCAGAAGTATTTCTCCTTTCCTACACCAGCTATTATCGCCACCAATTCATCCGATTCATTTTCCATTCATCGTCTTACCCTGTACTGGTTTTATGACAGGGAGTCTCCTTGGGCCCTAGGATTGTCTAGCCAATTCCCTCTGGCTCCTAAATTTGGTTGTTTTCTTTTAAATCCGGGGGAGGGAGGGGGGGGGGGTCAGAGCTCAGAACGATGACAAGGCTGTCTATGTGACTGTTAACTTCTCCGGTCTCTATCCACCCTGTGGGTTGAAGCTTGGTTCAGAAGTTTCCCCTGATGACACTGATTGATTTCCAATGGCATCTGATTAGGCTTTCCAATAGAAGTGGTGACCAGGGCTATTTGCAGACTGCACGTGAGCATTAGGAGAAGCTGCCCATACATTGATGCATTGTCTAAGAACTCGGTGCTAAAGAGCTGAAAGAAAGACACGTGCCAGGCCTCCTGGAGTCTCTTCGTTCTACAGATGCGGGTGGAGGCAACAGAAGCATTCTGGGTCTGACCAGTGATTAGATGTTGGGTCAAGAGCCCCAGGCAGAGTCCTGGGGCTACAACTTAGAGCAATACATCAGACACCAAACTTAGCTGACTCCCATTCACAGCAATGCTATAGGACAGAATGAAAGGGCCCTTTGGATTCTTGAGGCTGTGAATTTTTTCCCAGATCATTTTACTGGGGGCTCTTACAACTCTTGTTACAATCCATACATCAATTGTATCCAACGTATTAGTACAGATATTCCATCATTCTCTTCTAGACATTTACTTTCCATTGAGCCCTTGGGATCAGTGCCCCCCCCCTTTTTTTAAAGGGAGCAGAAAACCTTATTGTTCTCCTATGGTGAGTTTGAACTCCAAACCATGAGGATAACAGCCCAGTGACTAACCCACTCATTGGGAGATGGCTGATATTTGTGTTTTTTTTTAGCCCTCTGGGCAGCCAGCAGAATGGGTTCTAGTCCATGAAAGTGGACTCTAGTCCTGCCTGAGGTACTGCTTGGTTGGATGACCTTGGCAAATGACTTCACATCTCTGGACACTCATCAATAAAGAGAATGCCAGCCCCAACTCCCCCCCACACTGGGCAGCCCTGATCAGGGAAAGACTAAAGGGGTTGCTTTCAGGGGGGACCCCCACCCCAGCCTGGCATCTGTGACTCCAGCCAGGGACACACACTAAGGCCTTTAAAAACAGATTTCTCGTAGAAATGAGACGGTAAATGGCCTTGTTTGAGACAGCTGAGGTAGTAGTCTCTGCTTCAGCTGACAGCATTGCCAGATGCCTCCGTTTTAAGCATTTTTACATGTTTTGCAACTCATTTGAATTGTTATAAAATACGGCATGGACCCAGGTCTAGGCCACAGAAGCCTCCTATGCAGTTTCTGCCTTTCTACTAGGTCTGGGCAGAGGAGGGGGGCACCACTTCTCCCACTGGAGGCATGGCCAGGTGTCCAGAGGACTGCTCCCGCCCTGGCCTCGGTCTCCACTGTTCATCTGAGCGGGCCGACGTCCGGTTTATTTTCCAACCACTGCACGGCCCGCCAGTCGGGCGAAAAGAGAGTGTGCTCCAAGAGCCGGGACAGCTTCCTGAAGCGCGTGAAGGAGACCGAGCAGGAGGAGGAGGAGGCCTAGGAGCAGGCCACCTGGGTGCAGCTGAAGCGCCAGCCTGCCCCTCCATCGCGGTCCAATGGGAAGGAGTCCGAGCTGCTGGAGCCCATCCCCTATGAGTTCATGGCCTAGTCTGGAATCAAGCTGTCCCGGGCAAAGAAAATAAAAAAGAGAGTGTGGTTTGTCACCTGCAAGATCCCACCTGCGCCCGGGGCGCTCGCTCATCACTGCCAGAGAGCGGCTGGGTCCTGCCCAACCCGAGGTAGGTGCCGGCGCGCCAGTCCCCAGAGACGCTGGGACGCTAACCGGGAGCGGGATCCAGCGGGAGGAGGTGAGGGCTGGAGCACGCCCTCCGGCGACGTGTCGCCAACTTGCCAGCTGGTGCGGGGGACAAGGGGCCCGCGGGCCCGGCGGCTCAGAGCCAGAGCGCGCCGCGCTGCGTCCACCCTGGAAGCCACCCTGCGCGGCTCCCGGCGGCAGGCCCGACGCCACACGAAAGGAGGCGTATCTGGAGGGAGGGCAATTCGGCTCTGGAGGCGCAGTGGGCTGGTCTCAGCCCATCCCTGCCCGGCCTCCAAAATGGATTCTCTGCCGCCCCGGAGACAGACCGGACGCGGGCCTCCGGGCGGCAGGAACCCCCGGGACCCGGGGCAGGGGCCTCACGCGGACCGACCCCTCGTCCCCCGCCCCGACATACTCCCGGGGTGGGTGAACCTCGGTGACCCCGCACTTTACCAGGCCGACCTCCACGGAGGGACGTTGTGTCAAGTTCACGTACAGAAACCTGTTTTCAGTAGCTCCCGATCGAACCAAGCCCAGTGCCTTGGACTCAGAGCGGCCCTGCGGGACGGACAGAGAGTTTGTCCAGGGTTTCAGCGTGGACACTGCGGTCCTCCCAAACGACTGGTTGATGTTTGTAAAACGTTGAAATGCTGAAATGTTTGTCGAAAGGTTACAATATGAATCAAGCCTCTTTGGAGGCAGTTTTGACGCTTCTGAATTTGCATTATTATGATGCTGCTGATTCAGTTTGTTACCATTATTATTCCATTTGTTATGGCCATCTCAGCTGTAGACTTCGTTTTCCTCTGCGGCATACTTAAGAATATTTACTGCATTTGTTTTAGTAACAGTGTAACAGTGAAATCTTGGAAATTATTCAATAGCAGATCACTATTTAAATAAAATAGAAAACAAAAAACACCTCACTGCCATGGAATTCGTTGCGACTCAGCGACCTTCTGGTGGCGTGGCATAATGGATTACACCTGGGGGTGGGGCTAATTTCAAAGTCAGCAGTTCGAGGCCACCAACTACTCTGCTGGAGAAAGATGAGGCTTTCTATTTCCGCAAAAATTTACAATCTAAGAAACCCACTTGGGGCAACTCTACTCTGTCCCATAGAGTCTTTATGAAATAAAAGAATAGAATGGTAGTTAAATAAACAATGAGGATTCATATTATGAAATATTCTATGCATAGAGATCTGTGTTCACAGGTAAACAGGTCTGAGATTATGTTAAATGATAAATAAGTGTACATATGGACTTGTCCGTATGGACTTGTACATATGCACTTGACACAATAGATGTATGTATGGATAGTGATAAGAATTGTACGAGCCTCCAATAAAATTATTTTTTAATTAAAAAAAATAAATTACCCAAAAAACAGTATATGATTCCACGTTTGTTAAAATGCAGAAGGAAATTGTAAGGTGCAATTCAATTGGATGTGGTTAGTAACTTTTTATTTGTGGATCTTTTTATAGAAATGGATGTATAAAAAAAAATTTTTAAAAAAAAGAAATGGATGTAAATGTTAGCGATCTTATGGAAATATGTGAACATGTGGACAGACAGAGAAATGCCCAGCTCTTACAGAGTTGAGGAGGGAGGAGGGCATTCACTTTCCATACCATTTTTCAAAGTTTGATTTCTTTTAAATGAATATATCTTCATTTTATATTTTCCTCCCACCCCAAACAACCTTTTCCAGCTTTTAAATGCACTCCCGCCACTCTAAGGGTACCTCATTGTTGCCACTGGTCTCGCTAATCCGGTCATTATTATGTTAGTCTCACTTCTCCCCCTGGTGTTACACCCAAGAAACCCCACATTCTGTTGTTAATTTCAACCTACAAATGGCATGCTCTACTTTCAAATAACTTAAAAGGCCTTTGGGCCAAAAGAATGAAGTGAGGATAGCACTTTCACCTAATCCATTGACACCATTTAAATGAAAACATTCTCACTGCCATAGATTCTAACTCTTAGTGACCCCTGTGGGATAGAACACACACACACACACACACACACACACACACACACACACACACACACACACCTACCAGCCCTCGGTTTCTATTATTTACAAGTGGAGAAAGCCTCCTGCTTCTCCTTCTGAGGGCCTGGTGGTTTCGAACTGCTGACTTTGCCATTTGGAGCCCAGCAAGTTATCCACTCGACCATCGCAGGACTCCTGAAATGAAAAGATTAGGGACAGTGGGGTGGAGCCCTCGAACACATTGTCCTTTTTAATCCAGTCTCAAGTTCTGTGTACAACATAGCCTGCTTTGTCCCCTAACGCCAGCTTGCTTTCAACACAGCACGTCCAAAGTGTGGCCTTTTAGAGCACAGTTGTTATTTATTCCTCCCTAATCCAAAAACCCCTCTACTTCCCGGAGGGGAATGGGGGTGGGAAGGGTACTCTTGCTGTGAATGAGTCTGGGGGAGCTGAGTGTGACCTGGAGCATGAGCTGAGATTCTGACATTGTTTAAATCAGCCAGATCCCTGAGCTGGGTTCATCCTCTGGGAAACAGGCATGGCCCCACTTCAAGCGTGCAGAAATGAAGGGGCTGTCTGACATTTTAAAATATTTATAGGGGGAAAAAATCACATCCAGTTGCAATAAAAAAGAGAAAAGCTGCCCTCCACAAACTTGTCTGGTATGATTCTTAATAAAACATCTTATTTCTTCTAGCAAAACCCCAGAATATTCCAGACTCACGTACTCCCACACATCAATTCAGCGTTTGGCCCAGAAAAGAAAAGGCGACATCCCTCCTCTCCTCATACGCAGTGATATCAACGAGGTAAAATGCTCTGGGACCAGGTGCTTACGTTCAAACCCGACTCCGCCGTGGATCCTCTGATGACCCTGGTCCTCAAGCTCCTCGTCCCCAGAATGGACGGATAGCAGGATGCCTCTTGTAGCATGGCATGCAGTTTAAATGAGTCAGCAAGAATAAAGCTTTCTGAACAATGACCGGCAAGTTAGTCTCAATGATGACGTACTCTTTTACATCCCCCAAAAGTGGACTCTTCCCCCACACGTCCCTTCTAAAGACACCGCTGCTTCCACATTCTCCAAATTGTGTTCCACCCCCAATTTATCAGAGGTTCTGGTACCATTTACTCCTTCTCTTGGCCTTCTCCTTCCTGTTGCCGCCCAGGAAGCGAGGGCTGTCCCATGACCAGAAGCTTGATGGAGGAGCTTGGATCCCTTCTCCCCCTCTTGTGATACCTTGGTTTGGAACAACTTTATTAAGGTATGCTTTGCATTTCATAAAATCCACCCATTTCCAATGTACAGCGCAATGATTTTTGATAACGATGTGATGTGGTCCAGACATGGTGATAAAGCGGTTGTAGAACATTCTTATCCCCACACTAAGATATCTTGTGCCCCATGTATAGTTCATCTTTGTTCCAATTCCCAGGTAGCCACTAACTAATTTTTTACCTCTTAAATCCATCTTTTCTAATAAGTAGAATTGTACAATAAGGGATCTCTTGTGACTGACTCTCGGTTAGCCTGCTTTTGAGGCTCAGCCATGAGGTATCATGTGTTAATAGTGTGATGCTTTCTGTTTGCTCACCTGTAAAATTGGGAAGATTTTTCCCAGCATTGTCTGAGGCTCACATCATATAATAATATTAATACTCTCTCAAAACCAAACTCACTGCCTGTGAATCAATTCTGATTCATAGTGATCATATAGAATAGGGTAGAACTGCTCCTGTGAGTTTCTGAGACTGCAACACTTTATGGGAGTAGAAAGCCTTATCATTCTCCCACAGAGAGGCTGATGGTTTCAAACTGCTAACCATAAAGTTAGTACAACATGTAACCACTATGCCACTAGGGATCCCAGTAATATCATTGGTTTGACTGTGCTACAGGCATTGTCATGTGCTGTCATGGCACTAGGACTAAAGTATAGTCAATGCACTGACACAGTATATAATACTATATACTATATAGAGTATATAATCTGGGCACTAGGCAATGAGCCAAGGTGGCCTAGTGAGTTAGTCATTGGGGTACTGACCGAGAAATTAGCAGTTCAAAACCACCAGGCCCTCCTAGGGAAAAAAGACCCAGCTTTCTACTCCCATAAAGAGTAACAGTCTCAGAACCCCACAGGGCCATTTCTACCCTGTCTTTATAGGGTCACTGTGAGTCAGCATCGACTGGATGGCAGGGAGGGAATGAGCGAGGGAGGCCCTGAGATTAATTAAGTACTTGATCTGCGTCATAGAATTTAAACCTCAAAATGGTTTCATGTATTTAACTAAGGGATATTATTACATCCGGTTTTTGAGTTGAGGAAACTGAATTTTTCAAATGGGGACAGACTCACCCAAGGACACAGAGCAAGGAGGTGTCAGAGTGGGGACTCAAACTAGGTCTGTGGGAGTCCGCGGCCAAAGCCAGCCAGAGGCACCTTGTACATTAAAGTTTACAAAGGGTTTTCCCATTCCTTACCCTTCCATCCTTACAAAAACCAATGAGACCACCTCCCAGGAAGTGTCCAGAGAGACCCCACAACGCAGATGGGAGAAAAGCCAGGGCTTCGTCACAGTCAGTCTGTCCTCCATGTCTGTACGAAATTGTGACTCCACACTTTCTCCAGCCCTGCTCCTGGGACACCTAGCCCCTCGAGGAAAGAGATGGTGGCCTGAAGGGACTCTGTTCTGCTGGATTAGGATCTCTGAGCCCCAGGAAGTAACCCTCTGGGCTACAATGATGCGTCAGCGGGTTTGGCAGCCCTGAGGTATCTGTATCTAACTTGGGCCAGGAAGGGGTGTGGAGAAAGTCTGGAGGGGTCTGTGTCTCCTACTGCTAGCAAATTTTAGCTTGGAATTCATGACAGAGCATTGTAACAATGAGGACAGACCAGGCCTTTCTAACTTACCCCCAAGTGGTGCTTTAGGGGGCTATTAGGTAGGAGGCTTGTGCTTGCATAAGCAAAAGCACAGGCTTCTCTGAGGCCAGGCTCTAGGAAAGTATCCATGCTGTTGAAAGTCGCAAGAGCTCTTGGAGGCTTTATGATGAATCTCAAGTCACATTTCTTCCAGCAGAACTGGTAAGGACCTCCACCTTCAACCATGTGCTGTTGTTACCATTATAATTAATGTTCATACCTGTGTTAATAAGAATAAAAAGCTCACTGCCATCCTGTGGATTCTGACTCGTAGTGATCTTGGTATAGAGTAAACTGTCCCTGGGGAGTTCTGAGACTGGAACTTTTTCATTTTAATCATTTTATTGAGGGCTCATACAACTCTTATCACAATCCATACATCCATTGTGTCAAGCACATTTGTACATCGGTTGCCATTGTCATGCTCAAAACATTTTCTTTCTACTTGTGCCCTTGGTAGCAGCTCCTCATTTTTCCCCCTCCCTCCCTCATGAACCCTTGATGATTTATAAATTATTATTATTTTTTCATGAGACTGAAACTCTTTATGGGGACAGAAAGCCTCATCCTTCTTGAGAGGAGTGCATGGCTGGTGATTTCTAACTTCTAACTTTGCACCTAGCAGCCCGACCCTTACCTACTACAAATACCAGGCTTTGGTTTATTCGTTGGCTATCAGAATACCTTTGGAGGGAAGTGGAGGCAAAATTAAAAACAAATCATTTGAAAACAAATCATTCAATCATTTAACAAAGAATCAAGCGACTGTGAACATGTGTGTGAAGAAGATGACCCTTCTTTGCTGGCGTTCACTCTCCAGGTAGCGGCTCCCCTTGGGTAGTATCAAGGCTGCAGGTCATGTTGCGTTTCTTGCTCCATTGCCGGTTATGCAAGTCTGTCTCCTTGTGACATTTTATTGACCCACACGCCTAAGAGGTGTGTGCATGTTTAATTGATCATTTCAATAAAATGCATGCCTGAAGACAAAATGGAAACTACACATTTGGGAATGAAAGCAAAAGTGCTTAGCCAGTGCCTGTCAATGGGGACAGCAACCCTGCAGCTGCCAGGGCCAGCGGTCTCATTAGCTCCTCCTCGTCCCAGGGGTGGCCGCACAAAGCACAGACGTCACTGGTACTATTACTGGTGCCCTTTCTTCACCGAAGAGATGACCAGTTCTGTGAATTTTCTCAGGGTCACCCAGCTGGTGCACATGCAGAGGCAGCAGCAAGCCCCCCAACCAACCACCACCATGAAGCCCTCCGAAGGTACAGCACAACTTCTCCCAGATTTGCTACCACCTCTTGGCCGGCCCAAGGCTGCTCTGCATGTGCAGTATCCCCGAGTTGCAGGGAAGAGGCCGAGTTAGGGAGAAGTCCCTTGGATACAAACCACCTCCCACCCCCTAAGGCCTTGACCCTCCCTAGTTCCTTGCAGCTACTTGCTGGATCCCTCTGCCCTGCCGGGCTGTTGGGCCACTAGGTGCCCCAATGGGACCTCCTCCCTGGACCTCAGGATCATCTTCTCCAAGTGATGACATCTGACCCACCCTGGAAGAAACCGAAAAACCTCACTGCCATCAAGTGCAGGCTGGCCCATAGCAGCCCTATCAGAAGATCCATGGATCACCCCTATCAGATGCTTTAGCTACCCTGGGATTGTCCCAGCGAAGAAATACAGAAATATTAGAACCATACAGTTTTTCCTCGTGCCAAAAAGGAACCCAAACGTCCAATTCACTGCTGTTGAGTCCATTCTGACTCATGGAGACCCTAGAGGATAGGAAGAACCGGCCCTGGGGGGTCCTGAGACCGTCACTCTTGACGGGAGTGGAGGAGCTCCATGGTGGCTGGTGGTATTGAACTGCCAGCCTCAAGGTTAGCCCACACATGCCCACTCTGCCACGAGGGCTCCTCTTCCCCCGTGCACTTCTTCTAAATGAGCAAAACCACAAGCACAAGCTGCCTGCCTTGCTTTCCCTCCACCCGGACTGAACTGTAGATGGCCCTGACCTCGGCCTTCACCTAAAGCCCAGGGCCGTGTGGCCGAGAGAGAACTCTCCCAAGTCACACAGGCCCAGGGCTCTGACACCTAGGAGTCACCTCGCTGCTGCTCCCTTTCCTCATCTGTAAATCGGGGATACCACAAGGATGCAGCTCGCAGGGATGTGGGGAGGGCTAGATGCGATCCGCCGCACCTGCGACGCCACAGGAGCTAGAACTGAGCTGGTGCCTGTTCTCAACATTCCTCTTGCAACTGCATCCAAACACCCCCCGCACCCCCACACACACCACACCACCCCTCCACACACACCACCCCACCCCCACCCCCTTTTGCCTGCCCAAGTCAGGGAAACTGCGAGGCTAACAAGTACCCCAGCCTCCTTGCTAGTGCCCCACACACCATCCCCACTTCCTCCTCTTCAGACCCCCAAATCTCTCGCCATCTATCAATCTCATTCCAACTGGTGGCAGCCCTACATATGACAGTGTCGAACTGCTACATAACCCTACCCCTTCTGAAACCCAAGGCCACCATGTCCATTCCACCTCATAGTGACCCTCTATAGAACTTCCGAGACTGCGGATCGTGATAGGAGTGGACAGCCTCATCTTACTACCAAGGAGTGGCTGGTGGGTTTGAACCGTGCAGTTAGCAGCCCAACATGCGACTAGGGCATCTTCTTTCACTGCCATCGAGTTGACGCCCACTCCCAGTGTCCCTGTAGGACAGGGAAGAATTGTCCCTGTGGGTTCCTGAGACTGTAACTCTTGACTATAGCTCCCTCAGAGGGGCTAGGGGTTTCAAACTGCTGACCTTGCAGTTACCAGCTCAACCCGTGACCATGGTTCCCCAGGGCACCCTAGCCCTACCCTTTAATACCCACTTTATGTAGTTCCTCCCTGTTTCTATCCGCGCCTCACTGCCATCGTGTCTGCATTGGCGCGCCCACGTCTCTTGCGCACGCAAACCCACACATGCGCACACGTGTAGGCTGTGAGGGCTACAGCGACACACTACCAGAAGATAAAGACCGCCTTGCTCATGGTAAATGTCAAGCAGTGCCTAGCACCGGGCCTTGCTGCCTCAATAAATGTCTGTCTCAGGCTGTGGCTGCAGATAGAGCAAGCTGGTTCCTCCCCCAACCCCCAACCCCCAGCAGCTGGTGGGACTAACGACTGGGCCTCCTGCGACTCAAGCTCAGGGGCCATATTCACCCGAGGCGTGGTGACAGGTTGATGACTCCTCTAACAGGCCCCTTTCCTCTTCTGGGGGTTCCTGCCCGTATGGAGCCTGCTGGAAGGGCCACCAGCAGGGCCGGAAACCTGAGGAGAACGTCTCTGGCTGCCACTGATTTCTGTTACTAGAATGGATGTTTTTCTACAATTACAGGCTTCCCTGCTTCATTACGTCTCCTGTGTTCCTGAGGTAGTAAATGCCGAAGATACTGCAGCGGTCCATTTCCCATCATGGACTTCCAGTGATCAGAAAATGTCCTCCTAATAAGCCCACTGTTGACAGGAAATCTGCTCTCTAGTCTCAAAACAAGACTTCCTGCGAAGTGACTGTATGCTTAGCACAGTCTCCAGGGAGGTCCACCTCCCCACCTGCCTTCCTCCAGGCTATAACATCTTTCCCCAGCATGGCAACAGGAGACTGCGGGGCTTAGAGACCAAGAATATGCACCCTGGACTGGAAGCCTGGGTTCGGGTTACCCCTTATTAGTTGCGTGACTTCTTTGGTCAAGTTAACCAGCCTGTGCCTCGGTTTCCACATCTGTGAAATGGGGATGCTGATAACAATAGTTCCTACCTGACCGAGTTAGGCAGATGAAACGAGTTACTATTTGAACTCACTCACTACCATCAAGACAATGCTGACTCATAGGGACACCCCATGGGTTTTCGAGATTGTAAATATTTATGGAAGTAGAAAATCTAGTCTTTCTCCCATAGAGTTGCTAGTAGTTTTGAACTGCTGACTATGAGGATCACAGGCCAATGCATAAACACTATACCACCAGGGTTCTTTAGTGTACCTGGGGACCCCTAATCATGATAACTCAAAGATTATAGACGTGTATGGTGAAAATATGCAATAAAATTTGACAACAGTAAAAAAAAAAGAAAATGTGCATGTATGTGTCGCCCCGTTTATTCTATGCATCCTAAAACCAAACTCACAGTCATTGAGTTTGACCCATAGCAACCCTGTACGGCAGGTGAGAACTGCCCCTCGAAGTTTTGGAGAACTGTATTTCTCTCTCGGAGTGGCTGGTGGTTGCGAACTGCTGACCTTTCTGATCGCAGCCCAACGCATAATCACTAGGCCACCACGGCTCCACTTTGCTTGATAGTTACTCCTGAAAAAAATTGGCCTTGTGACCTCGCAATTTAACCCGTTTCTCTGTCTTTACTTTCCTTCATTTGTATATGTTGATCCATTCTAGAAGTAAAATTTTTTTTAAAAAATGGACAACTGACTGAGATGGCTAAATGGTAGTGAAATTATTCATCTTTTTGTTATTTATCCTAACCAGTAAGATAATAATGCCATCAGGATATTGTTGCTTTCATTTCTTGAGATGGGCTGTGTAAATATACACAGTGTGTTTCTTTAAAAAACCCTCCACATTCCTTATCCTTCAAGCCTATCAAGTGGCCTAAGGGGCAAAGGGAAAGAGAGATAAAGGAAAAGCAAAACTAAGATGAACTTGGAGTCTTTAGTGACAAACAAGCTCCTTTTGAACAAACAAACAAAAAGAATAGCATGCGAAGTGTCCCTTAAACTACGCCAAGCGCATACGTTCCAGTTGCCCAGAAGACCTGGGGAGAGGAGGTCATGCCAGGCCAGGCTGGCCGGGCCCCAGGGCTGTAAGGAAAAAGATGGGTGCAGGCTTCCTGGGTCACTTCACACAAGCAAGCCACTGACATCAAATTGATGCTGACTTATATCATCCCTACAGGACAGCAGTCCTCAACCTGTGGGGATCACCTAAGACCTTCAGAAAACATAAATATTTCACAATATATAATTACATATTGTTTTGTGATTAATCACTATGTTTTAATTATGTGTAATTATGTTCGATTTGTAACAGTGAAAATACATCCTGCATATCAGATATTTACGTGACAATTCATAACCATTTCAAAATTACAGTTATAAAGTAGCAACAAAATTAATTTGATGGTTCGGGGGGTCCCCACAACTTGAGGAACTGTAAGAAAGGGTGGGGCGTTAGGAAGGCTGAGAACCACTGCTCTAGGACAGGGTAGAACGGCCCTTGGGGTAAGCTTCCAAGACTGTAACGCTACAGCTGATGGTTTCAAACAGCTGACTTTAAGGGTGGCAGCTCAACAGGTAATGTAACCACTGTGCCACCAGGGCCCCCACTGGGTCACTTAATGGATAATAATCTGTCTAGCAGCAACCTAGGGACTCAACACACAGACACACACACTCACACACACTCACACACACACTCACACACACATTCACACAAAAACACACACACACAGTTACACACACACTCTCACACACACACACACATTTCCAGTCAGTTCTTCCCTGTTGATAACTAACCTCAGCAGTACAGGTTGCACAGGAAAGCCCAGTCATTCCCATTTAACTCCCCTGGTGGAGTCATGGTTACGCATTGGGGTACAATCCGAAAGGTCAGAAGTTCAAAACCCCAGTCACTCCAAGGGAGAAAGACAGGGTTTTCTGCACCTGTAGAAAGTGACGGTGTCCAGAGCTCATGGAGGCAGTTCTGCTATGAGTTGGCATCAACTGGGCAGCAGTGAGTAAGCTAACCCCAACAGCTATCTTACACACACATTTACACATTTGTCCTAGAGAGTGTGTTGGAAATTCTGGAGTAGGTGTCCTAGAAGACACATGGTGGCTCCCCGGGTTCAGGGAGGTGTTGTTTTGGCGCATCGAGACAGCCCCTGAAGGTACCCACAGTCCAGCTGAACAGGAGAGGCCCAAAGAAAGAGAGATCAGCTATCCTGCACCCAACAGCTCTCTACAGTCCTACACAGATCATTTCCAGCCTAGTATTCCACTTTCCCCCAGAAACGTGTGGCTTGCAGAGATTTGAGCCAGTAAGTGATATTTCTCTCTCTCTCTCTCTCTCTCTCTCTCTCTCTCTCTCTCTCTCTCTCTCTCTCTCTCTCTCTCTTTCTCTCTCTCTCTCTCTCTCTCTCTGTGTGTGTGTGTGTGTGTGTGTGTGTGTCACACACACATATCACATTGGACAATGTGTGGAGCCACTTTTGTCTGTCACAACTGGAGTCGGGGCTAATTGCGCCTAGCAGGCAGGCGCAAGAGATGCTGCTAACTGCCGGGGTGGGGGGGGGGGCGGGCAGCTGCACAGCGCAGCCCCACAGCAAACAAAGATCAGCCCCTCATGGGTGGGTGAGAAGCTCCCTGTGCTGCACAGGGACCATTCCCTCAGAAGTCCTTCAACGGCAAGCAAATTGGAGCATCCAGAGGGAGTCCAAGAGAACCCCTTCTCAGGCCCCGAACTAAATGGGGAGGTCCCTCCTCATTTGGCTTTGTCTTCAGAACACAACACCCTGGCATCTGAAAAGATGAAATAAAGCCCCGGATTCCCAGCCCCTGGGCTGCCTAACCCTGCCCCTCAGCTCCGATTTCCCTCCACACTCTTGCAGCACAGTTGGAAATTTGATTTGCAATCTTTACTGTCCAGTCCTCAAAGGCTCGGCCTGCTTCCTCTCCCAGGGACAAAGTCTCCTGAGCGTCCTGCCTCCCTTTGAGATGACCCCCCAACCTTGCCTCCTTCACCAACTGTAAGTTTTTCTCCCCCACCTCCTGCCACAACCTCCTTCTCTAATTAAGCTGCAGCCCGGGTGTGAGGAGGGAGGGGGGAAAGGATTCCAAAGACTTCCGTGCTGCAGGTTCTGGGGGCCGACAGACTCATGGTTTTTGCGAGGTGTCAGCCACGCTGTGATCATTAAACCCCACCTTGGAGGTGGGGGTGGGCAGGGATTTTCTCGTGGCTGTTAACCTGGAAGCCAGCTACATCTTGTTTATCAGACTTGGTTTAATTCAGCTTGGTCAGGTTCCAAGAGTCAAGGTGGAGATTAAAGGCAGTGAAGAATCCAATTAGCTGGCCAGTCTTCTCTAAACCCAAACCTCAGGTCACAAACGAGATCAAAGTGAAATGATTTCTCCACAGCTCTGTTCATTAAGGGGAGGGTGGGAACTCACACTGCTGGTCAGGGCTCATTACTGCGATTGGCATGTTAAATACAGTATCTCCCCCAAATTACATGTTCCAGAGGAGGGAGGGAGAAACCCAGATTATCTTATGTGAAGGCTCTGTTTGGGCTAATAGAAAACAGAAAGCAGAAGAATGAGCATATATCCTTGTAGGAAAATATTTAAACAAGGCCTTCACCCCCCACCCTGTGCCCGCCCCCCCCCCACCTCCACAAGAATACCAGATCTGGAAACTACAGTTGGCCATGGTCATTCCCCGCCAGAGAATCCCTTCTCCAGGGAAGGAAGGGGGCTAAGAAGTCTAGGTCTCCCTGATTGACCTGGTCACCCCTTTTTGAAAGAGCCCTCCAAGACTCAAGGGGTACAGATGCAAGGAAGATTCCCACCCAACCCCCTCAACACACACTAGTTGTTCCAACAGCCTAGTCCAGCCTTCCCTGAGCCCCAGGATCCAGACAGTCTCAGAAGAGAAACCACCCACTATGTCTGCAGTCTGGGTCTCAAGCAGCAAGAAACAATTCCTGAGCGTGTCTGGGTTTCTGTGGGCTCTTTGGATCTGGCTGAGAGTAGAAAAGGAGGGATCCAGGAAGGCCCTGAGCAGCTACACTTTCCATGGGGAGGATCAAATGTTGGAAGGCTGTGACGGGCATTTAGAAACTGGTCGTTGTAGGAGAGCCAGTGCCCAACAAGTTCCCATCAGGAGCAAGAGAAGAGCAACAGGACACAGGCCCTCCTCCGTGTCCCAGAGCACAGATGTTGAACCGAACAAAGAAATCCACAGTAGGACTCCATGATTTTGTCCCCCAACCCCTCTGCTGCTGAAATTCTGCTCAGCTGTTCGGGCAACCAGGAACCTCCAAGTTATATGCGTGTGGATTACTGACTCTGGTCACCATTTCTTTCTTGGCTCACCTGTGGGTCTCTGAAAACCACTACGGAGACCCTCCCAATATTGTCTGGGAGCCAAGTCACCTGACTCTGGAAGCCCGACCCCCTTGGGTGAGGGGAAGGTGGACGAGAACAAAGAAGACCCAGCAGGTGAGAAAGAACAATAAAGGCAGACTCTGAAAGCTTTCCTCTGGATGGATCTCCCGCCAGGACCTTGCACCCCCCACTTCCTAAGGGCTACATAACTAACCCTCTCTCTTCCTCAAGGTTTGGGGAACCCTGGGCAACCTCGTTATGCACTCCTGAATTACAGGGGTTTGTAACTTTGGGGTTACTGCCACCCAGAGACCTCAATAGGTCCTAGGCCCTTTGTTTCCCTTTTCAATCTCTTTTTATAGTCGGGAGCCTGCACCCTCAAGGCGGAGTTTGGAGATACACATTTCAGGGGCTCACCCCACCACTGGTGAATCTGAGAACCCAGGACCCCAAGACCAACGGAATGGGCTGTAACCAGAGGGATTCTTCTTGGATGATGCATTTTGGAGCAGGAAACAAATCGTATCTGGTGGTTTTTGTTTTCCCTCTTCTCAGCACGAGTATTTCCGTCCCTGGGATTTCGTCAACCTTACCAGTCTGGGACTGCAACAGCCTTGCCAGGGCCCCCCAAAAATGCGCCCTGGATCCCACACAGATCTCCTTACTGCCCCACAGCACACAGCCAGCACACAGTGTTTCTGGTTCAAGTCAGAGTCTCCTAAAGCGAGTTTCAACATCCGCTGGTTTCCAAGGGAGAAACGAAAGAGGACAAGGCCTGAGGCAGAACGTTGTCTCAAGGGTTAAGCTGGGAACTTGTTTCGCCGCCGGCAAAAGATCCCTAGGGAGGGCACCCCTGCCCCCAGCTCCCGACTCAACTCTGGAGGCCTTGGGGTCGCTAAGCCAAAGGCTCACCCTGCCAAGCACCAGGGCTGAGCGTGGCCCTGGCCTCTCCTTGCTCTTATTGTCTCCCTCCGCCCCCTCCCGCCCCCCGCCCCCCGCCCGCAAAAAAGCAAGAGTTGAAATGGAAATCGGGGGAAGCTGGAGGCCCTCTTGGCTTGCAAGCAAATGCCATTGGCGCTCTGAGTCTCGCCACTAGTCCTCAAGACTCCCCAGTCTCTTGGGGTGCAGGACCTATACCCGCTGCAGGAACTCAGGGTCCAGGCGGGAGGTACCAGCTCAAGACCTTACAAGGCTCCCCGGGTGCCCTGGCGCGAGTCTGGAAGCGCAGGGGCAAGGCCTGGGCTTGGCCCGCGGAGCAGACATGCCTGCCCGGGGTTGGAGGCGGGAGCCCCCCTCCCCCGCCCCATCCCAGCTGTCCTCCTGGACCCGTAGCACTAGGGACCCAAAATAGCCAGTTCACCCTGGGTCAGCTTGCGATTTCGACCCCGCACCCAACTCCAGCTAAGGCTGGGTCTGAGCCTGGCAAAAATTGCACGCGGGGCCCAGGGCCGGGTCCAGCGGTGGCATTTCCGTTTGGAGGGCCCTAGCAGTCGGGATTTGGGAGTAGGGGACGGGACGCAGAAGTGTCCCGAACAGGTCCAGAGCTGGGATTCTGCCCACACCACTGGTCCTGGCGCCGAGCTGTCTCCGAGGGCCCCCAGCCCCGCTAGGGCGCTAGGGCTCTCTGTCTCCAACTGGCCCTTGAACCTGACACAGAAACCGCTTGGCAGATAACTTCGAACAATCCGGGAAGGGAAAAAAAAAAAAAAAAAGAACACCGCTTGCCGCCATAAATGTTCCCAATCACTGTCCAACGTCTTCCGGCTTCTCGTAAAGGTGCCCGGGCCGTTTACAGTAAGAGCAGAATCATGTTCGCGACTGTACGACATAATTCTCTCCAGATTCACCGCACCTCCCCCGCTCCAACTAAAGTTTTTCACCCTGGAAAGCGGCTAATGCATTTGCACACATTAAACATCTTGAACATATAATTACTGGCTGCAGACGGCTGGACAATAAAATATCTAGGCTCGATATTTTTGGAAATCTTTTGCGACTGGTGTGTGTGTGGGGGGGGTGAACCACTTTCTAGGACTTCAGCCTTTATTTATAACACCCACATCCACCCCTACCCCCCACCCCCGCACGTGCGGCCACTTCCAGTCCTGAACTTTGGGGAAATGGCTGGCGTGGGGGGAACCCACGGGAGAGAACAGAACGGGGCACGAGGCAGTCCGCGAGGGTCGCCAAGGCCTGGGGCCCTGGAGCCGCCCCTGTACCTGAACACAGGGAGCTGGAATAAGGAGGGGGAAATGTTCCAAGCCTCAGGGGCCACCTTCCTCATTATAGGAGCGCAGATGGAGTCCTCAAGGCTCAAGTCCTCAGCCACTGAGCCCGGTGGGCGACCCTCTCCCTACACAAGGACTAAAGAATGTGAATAAGGCCCCATCTCCTTCTGGCTCACAGAATGAAGCGTCTTGAGAGGCAACCGTGTGCTACCTTGAGAAATCTGCTGGAAAAGAGAGCTGGCTATTTGAAGTATGGAAAACTAGAAAAAAGAAACTCGATATGATTATTTACTCCTGCGGACGCCAGGGGCTCTTCCACTTCCCTGGAGTCTTAACTGCCTGGTCTGTAAATGGAGATGATCATAGCAACCTTGAGACCTACTTGGCAGGTTGTTAGGAAGGAACGCTTTTCAATTGTTTTTATTGCAATATAACTTCCATACAGTAAAGCAGACGAACCTTCCATGAACAGCTCCCTGGATTTTTATGTATTTCTACACTCATGACCCACCACTCAGACAGGGTGGGCAGCAGTACCAGCCCCTAGGATATGCCATAAAAAGACACTGTAACTTCAGGCCAAGATGGTGTATCTTCACAAGATCGAGGTCAGCACCCCTGTCAAGTGTTTGGACTCTCCTGACCCTGGGAACAAGAATGGACAGACCAAAGACCTAGGGAGAAGCTACGAGGGGCTAGGGGGACCGCTGGTGTGGAAGGGCAGGGCAGCTGGGGGGGGGGGTTTACGCACACACCCTCAGTCATTCAGCGGTTGACAGGAAAATGAGGATGAGGCTTCGGTGTGTTTGTGAAGCAGGGGCATTCTCCTGTCACCGTGGATGACTGGACAAAGCATGGTGGCACATTTATTCCCAGGCTGGAATATGTCCATGAACAGGGGTCCAAGAACCTCTCCCAGACAATATAAATCTGAATTGATGCCTATAACGCAAAGTCTGCTTTGATATGCCCAAGAATATCCCAGAAGGACAGCGGGGTGGGCCATGAGATAAATGAGCCCATATTTTCTGAAGAGGGTAACCCCATGGCTAACCCTTGCCATGGGTGGACATTGCATAGACTCCAGGAGAATGCATGGGGTGGGGGGAGGGAATCTTCACCTCCTCCCTCTCCCTTCTATTCTCGCTGGAAAAACTCTCTCCAGCCCCGAGTGCACACAGTGCTTACCCTCATGGTAACATGTCACTCTGGATTTGGATCACTACCCACCCCACCCCAAAAAAGACAGCCCAGGACAATTCTCTGTGACAATTCTCTGTATTCTTTCAGAACATTCTGCTCAGTTCCTGGTGATCCCACCCAGTGGAAATTCAAGATGACCTTGTGCACCTCGGCACAGGTCCACTGAGGCCTGGGTTCTAGATTTCCAAGAACCTGCCCAGGAATTGGCTGTCTTGCCTGTGCAAGGAGATTACCATGACCACAGCCACCAGCCCACAGTCTGGTTCTCTGGATGAGGCAGCAGTGCTTGGGGGGAAATGATACAGACACTGACCAAGACTTTGGGCCTCCAAGCCCTCTCTGGAGCCAGGGGAAATTGCAAGTGCCTCTTAGAATTTTTAACTATTCTGTCTCCAGGCTGTAAAAGCTGGGCTTGGGTCATTAGCCCACCCTGGGTGTCTGCCTCCGATCCCATTTCCTCAGTCCTCTTTGGAGCTCCATGTGGTGGCCCCAGTCTGTCCTCAGACAGCAGACCTGGGCAGAGGTGGGAGGGAGTCGCTGGCTCCTCCCCCCCTCATCCCCCCACCCGCTGCTCTCCCAGACCTTGGACTCAGCAGTGTCCCCCAGAAGACGGCAGAGGAAACGCGTTTACCACCTGGGCGACCTTGACTGCAGCAGATTAAAGTTTAATCCGAGGTGTGTGCTCAGCCTCGCCATGTTCTTTAAACACATCAAAGGTCATAAAAAAGATTCCAATGGGTGATCCCATCCGACTCAGCCTGCAGGGAGCCAGCGTGTTAGTCTGGTGGGTTTTCAGAGCCAGGATTTGGAGCGTGGGACAGGGAGGGAACCTAAGAAAAGGGGGCGAGGGGTGGGGGGTGGAGAGGAAGGTTTGTTTTCGCACCGGAATGCCAGACTTTAAAAACAAGGAAGGGGAAACAAAGTCTCAGGCGGGGAACAGATAGCGCCTTTCCATTCCCATTAGCTGGGAAGACATCTAGTGGGAAGAGGTAGAAACTGCATGGCGTAGGCGAACATCCTCTCCCTCTGCCGGTCGCTCCCAGCCGCTGGGGCTGCGGTGAGGTGGGGCGGCCCAGGTTGGGGCCCAAAGGCCCGACTGTCCCCCAAATTCCGGCTTAGCCCAGGGCCGAGACCCCATCTCCACGTTGGAGATAGAAAAACTCAGCTCTCATGTCTGGGTCCTCTCTCCAGTCTGGGTCCAGGTCAACCCACCCAAGCACTTGGGGCCCCAGGTCCCCGCACCCCGTCAAACCAGTCCTAGGATACCCAAGTCCAGAACGGTCAGGATCCTGGAGGGTCCGCCCATGGACCCTGAGTGACTCTGAGGATCAATAGGTCCCCAGACAGACCCCGTACAAAAGTCAGGTGAGACAGAAGCCCTGAAACCACCCCTCTGCGCCGCCAGCCTTTTCCACTCCCAAGCAAAGGGTTAGAATCCTTCAGGCTCTTCAGGAACTGCTGGAGCCGGCCTCCCATCCGCCCTCCGCATTTTCCAAGCACCTCTTCCCCCAGGGCCACCTGCAGGGCCAGACCTTGTCAGGTTGCTGGCTGGAGTCACCACAGAGATTGCCTAGCTCCAGGGGGGAAATGAGGCTCCTGGTGTGGGGTGCAGTCTGTTACCTTACCAGACTTAGCGCCTGCTTTTCCACTCACTGCCATGCCGATGATACTGACTCACAGTGACCTGAAGGGACAGGGTGGAGTAGAACTCCCCCTGTGGGCTTCTGAGACACTACGGAGGTAGAAAACCTCATCTCTCCTCCACGGAGCAGCTGGTGGTCTCCAATTGCCGACCCTGCAGCTAGCCGCCCAATCAATTCTTTTTTTTAAACATTTTATTAGGGGCTCATACAACTCTTATCACAATCCATACATATACATACATCAATTGCATAAAGCACATCCGCACATTCCCTGCCCCAATCATTCTCAAAGCATTTGCTCTCCACTTAAGCCCTTTGCATCCCAATCAGTTCTTAAACCCCTGCGCCACCAGGGCTCCTTTCGGGAAGTCCCACGTGGCAGCTTCTCTATAGGTCCTTGTCAGTTGCTTAAAGGGGATGGGGGAGCGATTCTAAGCTATCCCTCTCCATTTGTTGTTTCAGTCTATCATCCTAGAATTGGATGGGAAGAACACCAGGCATCCAAAGAGCCTTTTCCAAAGGGCACAGCAGGCTCAGGCTCAGGTGCACAGCCCACACATTAGATGAGCTTGGTGGATCCTAAGATTTCTTGGAGCCCCAACTGGGATCCCAGCAGAGGCCCTGGGGCTCCGCTGATAGTCTTTCCAAGCCTGCTGGGCTTGGGGACTGCAGGGGACAGAATGGCCTCTGGCATGGCTCTATTTCTGGCCAGGGCTCTGAGGAGTGGCCTCCTGCCTGCCTGGCCTCCTCATTCCACCCAGGACACCACTCTCATTCCCTATCCACATGCCTCCAAGACTTAAAGGCTCACTAGTTCTCCGGGAGCCCTGTTCTTTGATTGTGTGTCTACACTCCACCGTGGAAACTAAGTGAAATGGGTGGACAAAGACATTCTAGACAAATGCCTTGACGTTGTTCTTGGAGACATTAGCCAGTCCTTGTTACACACACACCAAAGGGCATCCCCAAAGAACTGGAGGGGTTATGGCTCCTTCTGACCCTCCCTCCCCCCACCCCCTTCACCTACAGAGATGAACCTTGTCCTGAAGGCAAGGAAACTCCCTTAGGTTTATTGAATGGGCTACAGAACTCGAACAGCAGGGAAGGGTCGGTCCGGGACAAGCAGTCAGAGTAAGCATCGTTCACCTTAGGGAATAAAAACCTGAATACTGCAAAAAAGGGACCTGGAGAAGCCACCTCACCCCACCCCCACCCCCACCCCCTGTGGCTCTGAGCCATCCGGGGTTGGTCGGTGTTCTTGGAGCAGCAGTGAACGCCCCCAACCATGCCCCACCCAAATGCACGTCTGGTAAACCCCGCCCCACCGCTCAACCCACCTAGACAGACCCTCATTGGACCTGGACCCCACAGTTGGTGCAAGCACAGGCCGCCGCGGGGACGGCTCTTCCTGGGGGACAAAGGAGTCCACTCGCTCTCGGTTACATCAAATTACTTTGCACCAGCCGAGGCTCCCATGACCCGACGTAACCCCACATCAGGTCCTAGAAATATAAAGAAATATGACCTTTTAAAAAGTGGTTGAGAGCAGGTAATTACTAGCAGGCTCCCTGACTATTCTAACTCCGCGCGGGACCAATGCGGGCGCAACCCGAGTGCGCTTGCTGAGCTGCCGGTGGGCAGAAGTTCGCGCCCGCATTTAACGCTCGACTTCAGTGGGTTTCTCCAAGAGCAGATTCGGGTTTCTCCAAGAGCAGATTCGTTTTATGTTGCTAAAGATATCACCAGGAGACTTGCAGTTTAAGCGTCCCCAACTCGCTCTCCGGGGTTGGGGGGTGGGGGGGCAGGCTTTCCGCAGCTGCACGGAGACTTGACTTCTGCGCCAGTAAAACGTAGGCCTTTTTTGGGTGACCGTGGCTTGTGTTTTCACGGGGAATAATGAGTTCGTGGCTTCTTATTTTTCTCCTTCCATCGCTCCCCTCCTCTTTGCCTCCTACCTTGTCGGTAGCGGCTCTTTCTGCTTCTCTTCCCCCTCTCCAATTTTCTGGATTGTGCCGACCTTAACCCCGCGGTGAACTCCAACCTGCGACCCCGAGAGGAGACAAGGGAGTCTGGACCCCAACCCAGTCTCTGGGCGCTCCGCCTGGGGCACGGTCGCTTTGGCTAGCGTCCTGCAGGCTGAAGGAAACACAGGGCCGGGACGGGCAGGAGCTTCTGCCCGGTTACAGAAATGTACATGAAGTTTGTGCACAGAATTTCTCGTCTTGTGTAATTTACACAGCCCTCTTGAGCTTCACCGAATCGTTCTTTTCTAATGTCCCGGGTGGTTATATTTAACGTAAAAATCGTCGCAGATACTTCACAACTCCTCAAAACGGGCAATTAAGAAACCGTAAACAGCCCAAATACAAAATAACCCAGTGCTCTCTGTAGACTTCAGACAGGCGCGCTGCATCCGCTCAGAGAAGTGGGGCTAGAACTAGAACGTGGTCAGTAAGGAGCAGGGCAGGACATGGCAAAATCCCACGGGGTAGTTTGCCATTTTAAGGACGCTAAGGGCGCTTTTCGATTTTCGTTAAATCGCTCCTCAGAGTTTGCTGGGGAGGATAGTGCTCACCGTCTGTTAGGGGCCCCAGTGAAAACAAAATGAACCAGCAAGTGCTTGTAGTTAGTCTTCTTTTTCTTTCTCGCTCTTTTTTTTAATATCCAACCACTGGAAGGTTTTTAAAGAAAAGTATTCAGAGTTCTGGTTGTTTTTTTTTTAAACTGTAATGAGATTATCGAGGAAAATCTAGCACAAATTTTCCTTTAAGAGTTTAAGTCCTTTGAAAGCTATTTGGGGATTTGTCCTAGGGGAGAATGTGTGCCCGAATGACAATGACAAGTCTTCCTTGGCTCACTCAGGACACAGAAAGGGCCAGGCAAGGCTTCCTCTTCCCGAATCCCCAGCACAATGCGGCAGTGAAAACTGCCCAGTAAAAGATGGCTCACTCACGGAATGAAGTAAAACATATCCCCTACACAGAAGTGTTGTTTATAAAGAAGAGACATTCAAATTTTGAGGCAAGCAAGATACAGCCATATCTCAAACTCTTTTATTAAAATTCTGGTTCCCCGGATAAATGCTAACTCTCTTTTCAGATTGAGTCTGGAGCAAATAACTCCCCGCTCTAAACGCAGCAGCTCTTCTGCCCTCAGAGGCCAAAACAATCCTCGGCAGATTTACCTTCGAAATCTTAGGTTGGAATGATAGGGGGTCTAGAATTTATTTTTAAATATTCTAAGGTGGGCGGGGTGAGGAATGGAAGAGAATAACAAAACCTGAAATGCACAAATTATAACAATTGAATTGAGACGTTAGGTATATATGAGTTCATTTGGCAACTTCCATAATGAAGATACATTTTTTAAACCCTTGTGTTAGGCAAAGGTTACAAAAAAAAGAAAGAAAGAAATCATGCCTGCTAGGGGGCTCTATCAAACCACCTTCCCTTACATAGCACTGAGATTATCCATTTAATCAAGCCATTTCCAGCAACACCAAAAAATCACGATCACTTTTCATTTCTCCTGATCAGCCATCCTATCCAACAAACTGCATTTCCCGACCCATAAACTGAGCATCCAAACCTGAGTTTGGTGGCTGATTAATGGAGCTTCCGTACTCAGCTCTCCTGACCAGAGTGCAAATACCCATAAAAACTAATATCAAAAGTTTTTATTGAGCCACTTTGTTTCCCTGAGCCTTGGGCCGAGGGGCGGGAGCCGAGGAGGCACAAAGCCATCTCGGCTGCCTGGGTGAGCTGTGCCGGGTGTTTCGTGCTTCCAAAGGAAGGCTCCCTCCGCTGGGGGCTCCAGAGGCTCTGGCTGGCTCTGGAGAGGAACCCAAACCAGGTAAATGCCAGGGTGGGGGGGGGGAGGTAGGGGGGTGGTCTCCACTGAGCACAGGTGTATTTATTTACCAAGCCATGTGGGAGGAAAAGGTGGGTGGTAAGAAAACACAGAGAGGCTTGGTGGGCAGACAGCAACCACCTCCAAGTATGTTACCAGGCTGGTCCAACTAGGCTAACATTTTCTTGTTTGTTTCTCCTCAACACTTTCTATGATGGCTCTATGTCAACCAGTTCCAGCTCAATGTCCACCTTATGTACGTGTGTGTATCTGGTGTCTGAACATGTGTGTCTATCAAGGCCCAGGGTTAATTAGGGTTGCAGCATAGAACATGCCCATAAACGTCCTGATGACACCTCAGTGTGTACTTGAAGGGGTTCCCTTCCTCATGGCTGGCTTTGCTGGTGCATTTCAGCGGTCCGTTTTGTGCATTTTAAACTTGCAGCTAGTTTAGCGCTGCAGGAGCCTCCAAGGTTCCCGGAAGAGGTGGACAGAGGGGGTGGGGTGGGGGTGCTGGCTGCCTGACCACCGGGGGCTCTGGTTTCTGGTGAGAAGTAAAGCCGAGACCAGGTTGACTTGCCAACTCCCATTTCCTTCCAATGCTCCCATGTCCTCAGGACATTGTTGACATAAATGAATCCCCAGCTCAGCACTGGTTTCCTGTTTTGCTGAGGGCATGAGCACCAAGCTAGGGTGGAGGTGGTCAGTGGCAGTGACAGGCAGTGGCAGTGTCAGATGGAGAAGTCCCTCCCTAGTCCCCTTTTTCCTTTCTCGGCTGATTGGAACTCCCCAGCATTCTGGGGAGGTCTCTCTCAGGGCTCAGGGTGGGGATGGGGGTGGGGGGGCAAGGTAATCTTGCAGGCGAGTGTACCCCACCACTCCCCCAACCATCCACAGACCAAGAGATGATGCTTCCTGTCCAGGGGCTGAGCCCTCCTCTGAATTCCCTCTGCTTCTAACACTCCCACTGGTATTTCAGGCAAAGAAGGAAGAATTAACATCCAGATCCCACCAAGGGCAGACCAGAGCACCTTCCACCATCAAGGTAGGAGCCACCTCACCACCTTGCCCAAGCTTTAGAATCATTCCACATTCTCAGAGCCCAAGTTGGTGTGTGCCTCAGACCGACTGGACCAGGGTGAGTCCTGCTAGGGACTGGCCACAGGATACACACAGGGGGAGAGTGGCTATGCAAAGTAACCTGGGGACCTCTGACCAGAAGTTCAAAACCAGCAAGGTGTCTTTTCTCCCTGCCCATGCACTCTGTATGGTAAATGTAGCGAAACAGTCTTCCCTGGATGTTCCAGGTCCTCTCTGTGTGGTGGTAGCCTTGAGAGTCTGGTGCCAATAGGAACCAGGAGGCCGGAGGGCGAGTGAGTGGCCAGGCAGACAGATCTTGGGAGAGCTACTTCTCCACAGGCTCCTGAAACTCCACAAGGAGATGATCTTAAAGGTGTGTCCATGGTAGGTCATCTCCTGCAATTAGTATTGGGACACCCCAGTGCCAAGGGGTTACCCACCTTCTGAAACCCTCCCTCCAGCCTAGGGCCTTTGGCTGCCCTAGGGTCTTACTACTTCAGATGTAACAAAGCCTAGAACACAGCTTGAGAAAGTGACTCCAAATTTCCATGGCCCCACCTATTGGCTGACCTGAGTTCTCCTTTTCCAGAAAGAAAGGGTGCTTCAGTCCCCCAGGAGAGTTGGGGGCAAACCTATAGTGCCACCTGACCAGTGGCAGTCAGTCGCCCTCTCTGGACTTGCTGAACTGAACTGCGTCTTTCCCAGTCTAGTGACTTTGGGTGAGGAGATGCCAGGTTGTGGTTGTGGAGGGTGCTGTCCTGCTTCTGGCGCTCGCTCTCTTCCCTGGCCATCCTCAGTCCCTCTCCCAGCGTTTCCTCACCTCTGGATCTCTCTCTGCCACCAGCGATGGGAAGGAGAGGGTTAAGATGTTCTGCGAATGCAGCTTGTAAAGCAGCTTGGATACATTAGAAACACATGAATATCCTGAAATACAAAGTGTCTTTAAAACCAAGCAAGGAATGTTTATCCTGATGCTGGAAGGATGGGGCGAAATTGCCAGGGAGCAGTGCTGACAGCCCCCTCGGTGAAAGTGAGAGCAGGTAAATTTCATTTGCTAATGAACATCAAACTTGATTAAACCCTGGTTTCCCTTTGTCCTCTTCCCCTCCAATCCCCAGGAACCCAGGGTCCCAGGGCCCAAGCAGGCTGCAGAGTTCTCCAGCAAAGAAAAGCCCAGCCAGGGTCTCTTTCTAGATGAGGAAGCTTGAGGGCACCCCAGCTCACCCCAGGAATTAAGAGCCTCATCTGCAAGGGATTTTGGAGTGAGGAAAAGGAGCCAACAACTCCCAGAACAAAGATGCATGCTCCTGGGACTGGGAGGGGGGGGTGGGAACGGACTTGAGCAGGAGCTTCGGGCAGAATCTGGACTGTAGCCACCCTGCCATGCTGTGCCCACTGTTTGGATCACTTGCTCCAGAGGCTGCTGCTGCCACCAGCAGATCCCATCCAGGTCAATGCCCAGACTCCCCTATTCTGGTCCATAAGGAGTTCTAAGGATAAAAATGGTCATCGTTGAGATTCAAGTTGATAGACACCTCCCTGAATTCCCTGAAGAACTCCCGAACCTGGTCCACAACAAAAGTAGAGAGATGGCTTGGTTCTGAGGTTCAGGCCTCCATGAGCTAAGCAGGGGAAACTTTTATCTTGCCACTGGAAAGAGCCAGAGCCCTGGGAGGGTCTGTGCTTGCTGAGTAGAGCATGTTCACCCTTCATTGCCCTCCGACCTCTTTTCCCTCACAGTGAGTGTGTTGGTGGCTCTGCCTGGCCAACAAGGAGTCTAAGAAACTTGCACTGAGAACCACAAATGAATCTCTTATCTCCGTCTGCCAAGGATGAGAGAAAGAAAGAAGTTCTTCTTGCTACAAAACAGGCAGGAATTCTAGAAACTCAGATCATAATTCTTCAAGCTCATTTCAATTCTCCAAACCATCCCTACTGATGAGTAGCTTCCACTCAGTAGTTAACAGGGCCCGCAGATAGTTCAAATCAGAGAAAGTAGCCTGGGTACTGTAGCCGTGGCTGGGAGAAAACTCGCTTGGGATCCATCAAAATTCAAGAAGGCTAAAGTGAGGATGTCTGCCTTTAAGTAGCTGCATCTTGAGCATTCAAGAAGCAATGAGGAGTACATGTGGAGAAGTAAGAAAATATTCCGACTACTGGGTCACCAAAAGAGCTACCACAAAGCTTAATCAATGACCCTGGGAAGGTGGCACCCAAACTAGGGAGCAAATCCCAAATCGAGATGCAGAAGAAAGCCTGCCCGCAGCGCCATCCCTCACATACAAACCTGTTTGTGATTCCTCAGCAGAAAAGACGCAATCTTGTCTCACCATTTTTGGTGAAGAGGGACCAGGCGCCTTCAGCGAGCTGTGAACCTGGGCCCCTTCCAGTGCGCAGCGTGGGGCTTAGGCTGGTGGAGTGAGAGATGGAGGGAGGGTTCTGCTGGTTGCCGTGGCCCCGCGCGCGGGGGATTGCGCAGCAGCTGTGCCCTGGCCAGAGGGAGCTGGCATAGGCGCCGGCCTGTGGGGGCTTCTTGGCCTGTTTTCCTCCCCCACCCCAAGGCTCTGACTGAAAAACAGAAGAAGGCTTGAAGCCCTGCGGAGAGTAGGGCGGGGGCAGAAAGAGAAGAAGAGTCAGTTAACACCGCCCCAAATGTCCACGGAGACAGCAAAAACACTGGGCAGCCAAACGGAGCACAAAAGGAGACTGCCTGGGCCATAGGGGAGGTGGCCAGTAAGTCTCTCCAGCAGCGGCCGCCATGGTCTCTGGGTTTGCCGGGCAGTTCTCAGGAAGGCTAGATTGCAACTTTCAACTTGACCTTGGCCTCCAGCCCTGTCTGACCCTGTATGTAAAATAGCCCTCAAGGCCCCAGGAACTGGGGCCTCGGACCCTACTTGGTCTCTTTGTCACTCTGAGTTTTACAATGCCACTTGGAGGGAGGAAGGGAGACTGGCGGGGCTGGGAAGCGAAAAGTCAAATGAAAATCTGGTCCCTACAGAGTTGCTTAGTCTGCAAATGGTCAGGTTAAGGAGCTGGTAAATTGTGGCAAATCAATATTTACCTCGAGCTGCTAAAAAGACAGGAGGACATGGACACTGTGAAGATGGGTAGAGTGGGGGACTTAAAGGACAGGACACACACACACACACACACACACACAAGCCCCTGGATCAGATCCGGCCACGCCAGAGCACAGCCTCAGAAGTGAGTGGAACCTGCAGGAGGCCCCGGGGACTGAGTGAGAAGCTCCGGCAGAGGTGTACGCTGCTGTCCTGAA
This sequence comes from Tenrec ecaudatus, assembly GCF_050624435.1. Classification (NCBI taxonomy): domain Eukaryota; kingdom Metazoa; phylum Chordata; class Mammalia; order Afrosoricida; family Tenrecidae; genus Tenrec; species Tenrec ecaudatus. Next base: position 80,858,102 of record NC_134538.1, read on the forward strand.
CTTAAAGTCGAGGAGGCTGCAAACAGAGAGGAGAGGTCAAGTCCAAGCCTAGTGGCTCAGTCCAAGTCCAAGAAGCTGCCCAGTGCCTCTTCCCCAACCTGGACAGTCCTGCGGAATGCACCCACTTTCGCTTTGAATGCATCTTCTTCCCGTTCTGGCCATCTGACCAGTTCAGAGCTGCTGAAATCGGAATGCGACTAAGTGGGCCTCAAAGGCGCAGGGTCCCCCATTGAAAAGGTGGCAGTTTCAGGAAGGAGTCCTGCTTGGCTCTTCCAGCACCAGCACGGGCTCCCAACACACACACACACACACACACGCACTCGCACACGCACACGCACGCTCAGGGAAAGGTCGCCTTTTCCAGGCGGGAGAAAGGAGAAAGGGGCCGCGGGCTGATTCTTGGGAAGAAGCCAGCCGGAGACAGCTCATCCTCTCCCGGCTTGGACGGAAGGTGGTGATGTGGCGCCAAAGAGTCCCTGTGCCCTGTCCCTAAGCGAAGAGAGGCAGTGGGTGCCCAGGTGGGGGGAGAGTCAGCTCCCAGCTCCGGCGCAGGCTCTGGAAAGCCGCGTGAAGGCCCCGAAGGGAGCTAGAGCCTCGCTGCAGGGCCTGTTCTTCTTAAACCCCTCTAGGACGGGCCAGCCGGACTGGAGATGCTGGCGCCGAGGGGTGGGGGCAATTTTGCGAAGGAATCGCTCCTTGTCAAAAAATATCTGAAGGAGGAGGAGGAAAGGAAGGGTTGTTACTGGGTCCGAAGTGAAGAATAACAGGGTTATGTGTTTGTGTATGTGCGCGTGTGCTGTGTGCGTACGTGTGTGTACGCGCGTGTCAGTGTTTCTCCGATGAGTCCTTCTGAGCCTAAGGTCCCAAGTGCGAGTGCATGAAATTGTCCTCCAACACTGGAGACCAGGAAGGAGAGGCGGCGCCAAATACAGCCCAAGCTTTGCTAAGCAATGTCCTGGGGCGCTTTCGCAAGACCCGACCAGCACCACTGTTCGCCTGGAAAGAGACGCTGTCGAAGTCAATGGTCCGCGCTGGCGTCTGGCTGCAGATTGGCGCATACCTGCAAAGAAAGCGGCCTCAGAGGCCCTAAGAAACCCCCAGCCGCGCTAGGCCTCGTCCTCCAGCCCCATGCTTCCAAACCCTGATGCCCGCAGATTTACCTGTCCTGTGCCCACCGCCTCGGGTCTCAACCTCCCCGCGCGCCCACATCCCCCTCCCGCCGGGCTGCGCAGCTCTGGGCCCCACTGGAATGGGGAGGGGGAAGATGTCCAGGTGCTGGGAGGCGGCATCCCTTCCTTCCCTGCCCGACCCGCCCTCGTCCCCCGCCTTTCTCCGGGGTGAACGGTGCGCGACCGCGCGGCCCGAGCTGGCGCGGCGCTGGGGACCGCGCGGGCGGCGACGGGGACGCCGGGTGCAGGGCGCGGAGCCGGGACTGGAGCCGCCCGCTTTGCATACGCCGTGGGCGGAGCGGGGGGTGGCCGGGCCAATGGGCGGCCGCCTGGCGCGACCCCGCGGGGCGCGATCCGCCCCCCTCGCTCGGGCCCCGGCCCCGCGCCGCGCGCTCTTCACTTCTTGGGGGCTTTTTAAAACAGCGCCACTGGGGTCTTCTCCATGCGGCTCGGGCTATGACAGCCTCCGTGCTCCTCCACCCCCGCTGGATCGAGCCCACCGTCATGTTCCTCTACGACAACGGCGGCGGCCTGGTGGCCGATGAGCTCAACAAGAACATGGAAGGGGCGGCGGCGGCGGCGGCGGCGGCGGCCGCGGCGGCGGCGGCCGGGGCCGGGGGCGGGGGCTTCCCCCACCCGGCGGCGGCAGCCGCGGGGGGCAACTTTTCGGTGGCGGCAGCAGCAGCGGCGGCGGCCGCGGCCGCGGCGAACCAGTGCCGCAACCTGATGGCGCACCCCGCGCCCCTGGCGCCGGGCGCCGCCGCCGCCTACAGCAGCGCGCCCGGGGAGGCGCCCCCGTCCGCCGCCGCCGCCGCCGCCGCCGCCGCCGCCGCCGCTGCCGCCGCCGCCGCCGCGTCGTCCTCGGGAGGCCCGGGCCCGGCCGGGCCCGCGGGCGCCGAGGCGGCCAAGCAGTGCAGTCCCTGCTCGGCTGCGGCGCAGAGTTCGTCGGGGCCGGCGGCGCTGCCCTACGGCTACTTCGGCAGCGGCTACTACCCGTGCGCCCGCATGGGCCCGCACCCCAACGCCATCAAGTCGTGCGCGCAGCCCGCCTCGGCCGCCGCCGCCTTCGCCGACAAGTACATGGACACCGCGGGCCCCGCCGCCGAGGAGTTCAGCTCCCGCGCCAAAGAGTTCGCCTTCTACCACCAGGGCTACGCGGCCGGGCCTTACCACCACCACCAGCCGGTGCCCGGCTACCTGGATATGCCGGTGGTGCCTGGCCTCGGGGGGCCTGGCGAGTCGAGGCACGAGGCCCTGGGTCTGCCTATGGAAAGCTACCAGCCCTGGGCGCTGCCCAACGGCTGGAACGGCCAAATGTACTGCCCCAAAGAGCAGGCGCAGCCTCCCCATCTCTGGAAGTCCACTCTGCCCGGTAAATGGCACCCCCTTCTCCCCAGCCCCGGGATCCTTCTGAGCTGCTCCAGCTTCACCTCTGGTGCCCCCACCCCCACCCCTGCTGCCTCTCTCCCTGGGCTGTCCAACCCCAGGGTAGCTGGCGCTGCCCATACTGGCCCCTGACCTTTCTTGGGTGAGGGGATAGCTGGGAGGGGACTTGTGGGGACCCCGAGGCTGGCTTTCTGTGCCCCGCCCTCCCCAGCTCTTGATACCAGTTAAAGGATGGAAAACCGGGTCGCCAGACCGCTCCTACTTATTCTCTCCACCATGGTTTCCTTGTAGAAGTATTTAGTACTTGGGGCTTGGGGGCTATAGGACAGAGGTCCTGAGGCAGGGAAATATTGTCCCCTGAAGCTGGGGCTATTGGGCCAGGCAATTGGACTGAAAAACGAGAGCGAACTGGCCCTACTGGGATGGTCAGTGAAGCCCTGGGCCAGTGAAGCCCTGGGCCATTTCAAAACCTTGCCACTCACCCTCCAGGCTTTGGAGGAAAGCTGGATCTTACAGCGAGAGTGGCAAAGGGGAGCCTGGCACAGATAGCGCTGTCGCTTGGACTGGGCGCTCCCCTGTATCTAATCCCTGCATAACTCTTCTCCCCTGTCTTCCAGACGTGGTCTCACATCCCTCAGATGCCAGCTCCTACAGGCGGGGGAGAAAGAAGCGCGTACCTTACACCAAGGTGCAATTAAAAGAACTTGAACGGGAATATGCGACAAACAAATTCATTACCAAGGACAAACGGAGGCGGATATCAGCCACAACGAATCTTTCTGAGCGGCAGGTCACAATCTGGTTCCAGAACAGAAGAGTTAAAGAGAAAAAAGTCATCAACAAACTGAAGACCACTAGCTAATGGATTAAAAATGCCAGAGGACAACTTGAAGAAACTCTTGGGAACTAATTGCTTTGCCCAGATCATAATAATAATGCTTAATAATAATGGAAGAGCCTGAAGGAGAAAGAGAAAGACACTGACAAGTCGCTTTCTTAAGGGGGGGGGTCCTCTTTCTCTATGGTGGAATCTACAACTTTGTTCTTTTTTTGTACAAAGCAAACGTTCAGAAATGGCAAAGACCGACAGAGCTCCAGCCAACTCCACCGGACCGGACCATTAAATGACAAACTCTAGAGTCAAACACCAACCCCCAAATAGACCGTTTCAGATAAGTTTCCAATGTACTGAAATCTTGTAAGTATTTATGTGACCGTTCTATCTTAGGGCACTGTGTTAGATGGTAGTCATCCGAACATTGGTTACAAAAGCAAGAGGCTGCTGTCAACATCTGCTTGTCCTTGGGTCACCATTCCTGTTGCATACTCCGTGAGTGCTCAGGTAAACCTTAGTGAAATCGCTGCCGCTGTCCTATGTTCTCCCTAACCTCTCATGTATAGAGAAAGTTCGTAGACTCATTGGTCTTGGTCCTATATAGTACCAGCTGAACCTTTTGAGGTTACGAGGGGATCCCCTCTTGGCGATACCCTCCTGAGAGTTATTTTTATTATATATAGCAAGCATAATTTGTGACATTTGGACCATATTTACTGCCCCGGTATCTTTTGTTTTTAAAAGATGTTGTTGTTTTTAATGTTGAAAATATCATATCACATTGGATGAGCCAGCGGATCCACTTTATGTCAGGTAGCGCCAATATTATGGATTTTGGTTGGAACCTAGTTCATTTCTATCTTCAATTTAGCATTTCCCAATATTTGTGAAACATTTTGCTAGAAGGAGGTGGGGAAAGACCATACCTCCTTTTTTTTTAAATTAAGAAAACTCAGAAGGGGAATTTATTCCCTAAAACATTTAGATGCCCTACACTCTATATTTTGGTCAATTAAGAGGTTAGTATTTTTTCTTGTTTATTATGTTATGAGACCACATTAGAAAGTTTAGGGATTCATCTTCAGAGCACATTTTTAATTAAGCAGTTATTTCAACCGGCACATTCATTTTGTTCCTAGTCACTATAAAATGCTATCCTGTAAATAAAAGACATTCAGCACAATGTGAAAATGTATTTGTGCACCTGCTTTTTAAAATAGTTCTAGTAGAAATGGAGGGGTGGGGTGAACCAACCTTGGACCTGTAGATAGTGTGATACAGTAGTTTTGTTCCGTTAATAAAATAGTCACTGCCATTATCATCTGAAGAAAATGCTCATTACTGTCCTACACTGCCCATGCACTGCACATAAAGAAAGGAGCAAGTTTGCCTTACACAAACCAAGCACCATTCTTTTCTTAATATTATTGGACTTTTCTTCCTCCCCGACCCTCTGACTTTTTTTAAGCTAAGGGACAAGTCCTCATAACTAAAATCCTAAAAAATGAGAAGTGCTTCAAGAAGGTAAAAGTGTTGTCAGGTATTCTGAAAGGGGTAAAAAGAAATAAGGAAGAGATAATATAAATTCCCAGGCTCTCTGTGGAAAATGAAAACCAGTTGTTTAGTATCAGCACTGCAGTGGCTGCCTTTTTAAAAAATCTGCTGTTGGGCCTGCATTTGTCTGATCGGGCAGGTTTTGATATTTGTTGAAATGACAGGACTAAGAAGGGCCTTAAACCTTGACCTTGACGGGGAAAAAAAGACAATTTGTGACCTTGACTTTTGACAGCTCATGAATTGGCCTCTATTGGATTAGTAGATCAAGGGCGCCACCTCGTGTTGATAACTTTCCCTATAATTCGTCAGCTTCCAGGGAATCCTTGACTTACTGTTTTAGGGACTTAGTACTGGTTTCTTTCGCTCCCAGTGGAGGAAATTTGAATATATGTAAATTATACATGTGCCTGTGTATATGTGACTATATCATATATGTGTATACATGTATGCATTTGCATATCCATGCTTGTGTGTGCTTGTATCTGTGTACGCAGGCGCTGTGTACAGTTATAGTATCGGTAATTGCTGATGACCCAAGATATTGTAATTTAAGGTGACTTCTCAAGTTGGGGTACAAAATGTGCTGTTCATGATGAAACCTCGCTCCTTGTCTTTCATGGCCACGTTTGATTTGTCTGCACCATGGCTTGCTCTGCCTCCACTGCCTGAGGACCTATTTTAAAGCTTTACAGTTTTTTATAACAGTCTGAAAGGTGTTCTTAAATAACCACTTTTCTGGCTCTCACCTCCCCAGGTGGTCTACCATCCTAATTAGAGTTCTTGGGGAGTCTTAACGGCAAATAAAAAGTTCCGGCTGCCTGGGTAACTGCTAGAGTTCTAGAGTTACATTTCAGAAATTCAAATAAATCCACCTCTTGAGAAGCTGGTATGGACAGCTTAAAGCTCTCACGTCTACAAAAGGGCCATCATCTGAATGCAGACGTTGAGTTAGCCTGGATAGCTCAGAGCGGGGCTGCTCCCAGGGCACTGTGCAATCGTATGTCCATATTTACAAACCTCCCATTTGATTTGTGGGAGAAATGCAGAAATCTGATACGAGCAACCACCAAAAATTTATAATAATGATTATAGCAACTACTGCTTATTGACCTGTAAGGACACATCAGGTGCTGTATTCAGAGTCCTAAATAATATATATATATTTAATATGTACTTAATGTACAGACAGGGTAATTTTGGAGAGGGCCTTATTTATGTTATCTGCATACTTGTAAGTATACAGACTTTAGTGAAGCCAGGGGCCTGAGGTTGCAAAATTCTGAATTTCGGGTTAATCTTCTGTGCATGATTGAGGCAAGAAGAAAGTGATAGTGAATTAAAGAGCCCAAGTCATCGTTTTTTTTATTTTAGGAAAAGTAGTATTGACTGGGTTACAGACCTGGTTGACAGAATCTGCCCTAAAGACTTACAGCCTCTTTTATAGATGGAAAGACTCACAAAAAAGGTCTCCAGACAAGGAGGTTTGTCACATATGTGGCCTGGTGACATGCAATCCTGTTTTGCTACCCTGGGGATGTTCACTCCACTTGTGGAAAAAAAAATTAAAAAGGGCTTCAGCCCCATCTAGGCACATCTCATTCCACAGCTCAGCTTTTCCCAATGAGCCACTAGCCGGCCCAAGGAACAATTGGCTCCTAACTCTGGAAAAGTGCTTAGGAACTCCCCCTCAGAGATGGATCAAACTGTGTGTGTCTGTGAACAGCTCTGGAAGGGACTCTTCTGCGGATGGAGGATATTTTTCTTTAGATGTGAGAAATATTCAGAGCCTCCGGCCTAGGAAGGAAGAGGCCAAGAGCTGTTCCACTGCTGGAATCCCACCCCTGTCAGTCACAAGCCATCGCCACCACTGGAACCCTGGGTAAAGTAGTGACCTTCTTTCTTCTCTCCAGTTTCTGAAATGATCGTACAAGAAGATATTTCAGGGTGTCTCTTTCTTTCTGTTTTAATAAGGTGGTTGATCATGTTGATCTCGACTTAACTCCTCTCATACGTAAAATTCTCACGGATGTGCTGGATGGCTTAAACTGATAGCAACCCATCTAAACCTTTGGAGAAAAGACTTCAAGGAAGGCCTCCAGTGCCCCTTGAGAAATGGCAAAAATAATATCGGACTCTGGCCTACATGTAGTGTCAAGTGTCCTTTCTCAAAAAAGGAAGCTTCCTGAATAATAAAGGAACTATGAACACGGAAACAGGGGAGACAGTAGGGGCTGCAACACTGTCGAATTTATTATAGTATTTTAAGTAGATGACTGTAAAATATCACTGGTGCATTCCACTGCTGTTTATGCCTGACGCAGAGTTGAAGCTATTCGTTTACATTGTTCTTAAAAGGAGAGAGGGGTAGAGAAAGGTAAGGAATTTTCCAAGGGGGGAAAAAGAGGAAAAGGAAAATGTGTTATTTTAATTTTTTTTATTATTATTATTATATATTTTTTACAAATCCAACCTGATTGGAATGCTTTCTTAAATATTCACGAGGATTCCAGGGATACAGTTGTTCAAGGGGAGTTGACGACCCAGATCTCCCTCGCCGCGCCTTGTAATCTGGGCGCAGAGTACCCGCTACTGCGTGCCGCGCTGAGAGAGTTCGGGAAGATGCGGCGCGGGCGGCGGGGCGGCCCCAGGCGGGCATCTCGCTCGCTCGCTCGCTCGCTCGCAGCGAAGTCCAGGAGCTCCGCCCCAGGCTGCCCAGGAGCGCAGACCGAGGTTGCTGGGGACTGCTAATCCCCAGACTCGGGGGAACCCAGGCGCCCTTCCGGACTCGCCGGCCGCGATGGAGGAGACGCCAGGGCCGGGCTGATTTATGAGCATTCCTTTAAAGTTGATCGAATGTGTGTCAGAGAATCAAGAGAAAATGTACGGAGAGTGGATCACATCCCATTTTTCCTAAGCAAAGATGGAGCTTTATCCAAGCGGCCTGGGGAGATTGATGGTCTGGGTTTCAGGACAGGCGCGCTAATTGAGTTTTCAGTCGCCGGGTAAATAACTGCCCATTTCGTTCTTTATAAAAATGGCCGAGTTCTGCCCGGCTTGTCTGTGCGAGGTGTTGGCTGTTTCATTTGCTCTTAAAGAAGTTCGGGGAAGGAGACCGAGACGCTGGCGCAGCAAAGGTTCCCAAGCAGCCCAGGCCCCCCACACAGTTGCTCTCACCTCGGTCCGGCTCTGCATCGCCATTGAGAAGTGAAACACACCAGGCCGCCGTAATTAATTAAGTGGCACCTCGAAGGGAAGAGCCTCGTCCTCCCAGGCGGCTGGGGGGCGGCTCGCGCCCTCCCAGGAGCGGGGTGCAGGGAAGAAGAAGCTGTGCTGGACTGCGTAGGGACCCATCTGATGTCGCACCCTTAGGGGACAGAGGCGGAACTCAAAACTCCTATTCAAAATGGAGGCTGGACCCGTCGGCGAGGAGGCCCCGTCTGGACTTGCAGTGGCCGCCTGGGGTGTGCGGCCAGGGCTGTAGGCCGGACGCCCGCGTCGGGCACCCAGGAGGGCTTGGCACCCAAGAGGATCAGGAACCCTGGAAGACTGCGGACCTGCCCGCGCCCAGTCGCCCCCCGCGGCGGCAAGCTGACGTCACCTTGGCCCAACACGGGCCTTCCATGGGACCCTCGGGGCGTTCTTCGAAGAGAACCAGCCAATTCCAATGAATGCTTTGTGCGGGTGCCCCTTTCTCCGCCCCGCCCTTCCCTCCCCAAGAGAATAATCGGGTATTTAATCTCCCCTGCTCTTAATTCTTGGCAGCATGGAAGGTGGTTTGCAACGGGGAAATAAAACTTGACAGGGACATTTTCTCTAAAAAGGGGTTCTGAGAAGGGCTGAAAAGAAAGTGTTTTTTCCTCTACCGAATCCTTCCGCTTTCTGAGCCCAAGACTGAGCGATGGGATGGACGGGAGCAGAGGCAGAGCTGGGCCCTCAAGGCCACGTCGCGGGTCCTAGCAGCCTGAGCCCGTGGCCCGGCCGCCCTGGGCCCCGCGCCTCTCCGTCGCCCCACTCAGCCGGCCGTAGGCCCCACCACCCGAGGCCAGAGCCTGTACACCCTCGCAGTCCGACTGGCACCAGGGATGGCCTGAGAATGTCTGCTCTAATCGTGGTCTGTGAGGGCTCGGGAGGGCGCTGAAGCTCTTAGAGAAGATGGTGAGAACAGCGCTGGGTGCTTTGTTCCCGGCAGAGGCCACCGCACAAAATGGGAGGGGCGGGGAGCGTGGGGGTGGGTGAGGCGAGTGGCGCAGCCTGCGTGAGTTGCGATTGGGTGGGAGAAGCCTGGGACCGTAGCGCTCTACTTCCCGCGGCTCAGAGAGCGCCCTCCACCCCTATCCGCCATCCTAAAGGTCAAGTCCTGGGCGCCTGGGCCACCGCCATGGTCAGGGCACTGTACCTCCAATCGGCTGTGCCATCATCCCTGCTGCAAGAGGGTTCTGTTAGTCTGGGCTCGCCGATTGGAGGCAGAGATTGTTTCTGGTTTCCAACTCTCCTGCCCCAAATCCTGTTGGTGAGGACAGGGCGTCCCTACTGCCAGGGTGGCCAAGACCCTGTGCAGTCGGTGCCTGCGGGACAAGTGGAATCTGCCGGCCCCGGGCTGCCTGGCGCCAGAGGGAGAGAAAGTGATGCAGACCACAAGCCCAGGGGAGCAGACGCCGCTGCTGCTTCGCTGCTTCGGCATTCTGGGCCCTGGTAGGAACAAGAGGCCTGGTCAGGCCGGAAGCCAGAGCCCTACCCAGGAGCCACTCCTGGGACCCCTGAGTTTAGGCCTGTTCACTCAATGCCCACCAGACCTTTGCTAAAGCCCTTAATACTCTCCTCCGGTCTAAAGCGGGGAGGAGACCTCTGACCCAAGCAAAGATCCTTGACTGTGGACCCCAAAACTCCATGAAGTCTAGAGCCTCTATTCTTCCCATAGCTGGCCTCCCCTGGCAAGCATCAGGCCCAGTCCTCTAAGTCATCTAAGTCCCCTTGCCACTCACCCCATGGCTCCTGGTGAATGAGAGGGACTCTAGAAATGATTTCTTTCCCAAAGGCAGAAACACGGGGCTTTAGTTCCAGGGCTTCACCGCTGCCCCCCAGGGAAGATGTATTGGGAGTAGATTCTGTGTCCTGACCCATCACTGGGTGGCCAGCAGGGCAGGTGGGAGGGGGCTCTGGAGCCTAGCTCTGCAGAGTCCTGGAGTGTGAGAAGCCAGGGGTGTTGAATGGAAACTGAGCATTGCAAGGCACTGCCCTAAGGAAGCCTTAAGGGCACAGGGGCCTCCAGAGAGTCACAGCTTTGGAGCCCAGACCCAGACAACTGGCCAGTCTTCTGGCCCAGCGCCTTCTTTTGTCTCCCTTAGGACAGGCCCACTCTGCTGAGGAAACCCGTTTGGGCCGAAGCTGAAGGGAGAATGGGAGTCATAACATCGCACAGGGCCAGGGCTTCACCTTTCAAAGCCCACAGCCCCCCTTTGTCACCATTCTATATGAGGAACACCCTCTGTAGTCATCCGCAACAATAAAAATCAAACCCCTTTTCCTCAAAGGAAGGTGCGATTCTCTTCTGGTCAGTTTGGAGCCCACTAAACTAAATAATAACCAGATTGGTGGAGAGCCTGAGCTGAGAGACCTGGGGTCACCCCCCAGTGGCCAGGGGAGGAATGTAGACTTTGTCAGATGTTTGGGGGGGCGGGGGCATTTCAGAATGAGATTGAACCTGCAACCCATACTACCACACCACCTAGGTCAAGTTCAAGTTGTTACATGTTCCCGAGTTTTAGATGAAGGGTGAGAGAACTTGGGGGACAACTACGTGGCTCACCAATGGGACGCATTAGCCCCTATCTGCACCTGGTAGTGATGGAGTCTCCTGATATCTCCTGGCAGCCAACACACACACACACACACACACACACACACACACACACACACACACACACACCGCCTCCAGACAGTTCTTGGAAATGTGATGGAGCATAATTTGCCAGAAGACTGTTTCCTGAGAAAAAAAAAATGTTGGGCTATTTCTACAGCCTCCCCATATAACTCACCTTTTTAGGTGCTATGGAAGAAGGAGCAACCCAGCCCGCAGGCCATTTCCTCACTTGAAAGAGAGGTCTCTCAAGTGAATGGGTGGCCTCCAACCTACCCCAGGGAGGGCCTTCGCCTTTGTGGTCAGCGCTACCACTCCAGCCTGCCAGCCAGCTGTGGCACCTGTGCCTGTACAGTCTGGCCAACCAGAGTTAGAATGGTCTTCTGGGTAGTTGTCTAGAAACAGGCCTGCATTTGTGGGCAAAGGAAAATAGGAGGGAAGATAGCTAGAGGCGGGTTTTTGTTTGTTTTTTTGTCTTTCGTTTTTTAAATGGTGCTCTAATTGATCAGCCAAATCCACTAGGAAACAGGGTATGCTTTGGAAGCCAGATTCTCCTTCCTCTGATCATTGGGCCCATACCAGTCCATATTGGCCACGCTAAAGAAGTAGGGCCTAGATTCCAAGAAGAGAGAAAGCCCGGTGCTGGTAAAGGAGGGCCTTGGGCTAGAGAAATAGTTCAAGGGAGGAGGAGACCCAGCACAGGCTTCTGGTAGAGGCACGCATTTAGGGACAGGCAGGAACCCAGCAAACAGCGCCCTATCTCTCTGTGCTGAGTGTCCTTGGGTGACACCTCAGCTCTTGTGGCTCAGGAAAGAGAGGAGGCCAGTGGTCTCAAGGGAGGCAGGAGAGAAGTGGAGAGAGGCCCGGAGCAACTAAGGTAAGGAACTAGGCAAGTGGGCAGTCCAGCGCTGGCATCCATGCTCTGATGACATCTTGAACATTCAGGGAAAGTGTCTTTGAATTGGCAGACTCCCAGGGGCAGCAGGCAGTCGCCTTGGCCTTGGCCATGGCCATCCCAAGGAGACTAGAGAACCACCCAGGAGTGGCCCTGAGTTGGACTTTGGAGCTTTGAGGATGGAGGGGCTACCCTCCCTGTCCCCAGTTCTATCCTCCCTTGGCATAAGCGGCCCTTAAACTCGTCTGTGGAGCAATAGTGCTTGCCCCCTTCCCTACAGCCATAGTGAAAAACCTGGGGTGCCCACCGACGGTGGGAGACCGCCCCTGCTCGGCCCTGGCCTCTGGCGCTCTCCAGCCGCGGCCCCCCACCCTGCCCAGGGGACTGCAAGAAGAAGCAGAGACAGCAGTGTTGGGCAGAGGAGCCCCTTCCCACTTTATTTCTTGTCCTGCCTTGGAACGCGAGTGGCTCTCAGGGCGCAGGGATCCGCCCCCGACGCACTCTGCCCGCCAGGGAGGGTCCCAGAAGAACAGGACATCTTCCTTCCATCCCCCCACTCACCCCGACCCCCGCTCACCTTTGGGGCCAAATCAAACTAAGCCCCAGACAGGTTAGGTCTGTTTGGCTGAGAAGATGGGCCTTGTTGGCCTTTTCCGCCTGCCAAGGCTGAAGCGGGCCTGCTGGCCGGGTGACCAGCTCCCAACGCCGCACTGGAGCGGCGCGGCCCGGCCAGGCTCGGACCGCCTAGACCTTGAAGTTTGACACAAAACAACCAGAGATTGCAAGCGCTCCCTCCCTTCTCCGCAGACACACACGCACCGTCAGGCCGCCGCCACTTCCTGCCTTTGTTTTTCATCCTCCAAAACAGTTCTGGCCTCTTGCATGAGCCGCCCTCGGGCTCCGGGTGGACGATACACGGAAATAGGCGCAGAGGACTGTTTTCGGGAGATGGCCCGCGCTCTGGGCGCTCCTGAGAAAGGACTGCTCGTGGGAATCCGGTCGCTGGGGCCAATGTCACAGCCCTGCCAGCCGCAGCCTCTTCAAGAAATGCCAGTGGGACTTGGCCTTTGGGGCAGCCTTGCTCCAGGCGGGTCTTCGCGGGAGCTCCACGGAGCTGAACTCAAGTGCTGGGCCTCCTGCGAAGCGGAAGAGTCAATCAGGCTAAGAGCAGAGTCAAATCCAAGGACCCGCAGCTCTGCCTCCCCTTTCTTCCCCAAGATTTGGTCTGCTCCTCCGAGTGGAGCCCCTCCCTGCCCCCTAGCCGGTCGGTTTGGTCAAACCGACTCCGCCGGGCCGCCTACTCGGGACCAGGCCGGCCAAACTGGGAACGCCGCGCAGCCTGGGCGATCTGAGCGGCCCCTCCTGCGCCTGTTGGGGACTAAAGGCATTCGGCCGCCCCAGGCATTTTCTTTTCTCCTAGCACGGAAACCCTTTTTCCTCGTTCACCTTCACGGCAGCGCCCCCACCCGCCCCCCTTCCAAGCTGCAAGTCCCTCGGGTATGCAGCTTCGGCTCAGCATCCTGAATTGCCCCGCCAACCGCTCACAGAGCACCTTCCTTGGCCCAGTCTTTCCCGAGAAATTCTCCTTTGTCTTCCGCAGCCACCCATGGGATCCAGACTTGCCGGGAACCCTTTTGGCTTGGCCCTCAAGGAGAACAGGAGAGGCATAGGTGAAGTGGAGCAGCGTCGCACGCCCCCATTACATACCTTTCTGCGGGCACCCGCTATGCCAGCACCGAGGGGGAAATGGCCTAATTAGGAGGGGCTGCAGCAGCCTGGGGAGGGGAATGGGGCTGGGCGTCCCCCGCAGGCGGCCGGGCCACCGTGGCCGTCTGTTTAGGCACAAGCTGAAGTTGACTGCCAAAACTGCTATAAAACCACAGGTCTGTCTAGAACTGTTTTCGGTTCCCCCTAGATGCCCCAGAGTTCAATTATGGTCTTAAAAGCCCTAATACAAGTGCAAGAATTAGTTTGCCTTCACCCAGGGGCGGGGCGAGCCCCCGCAATGGTGGCGCCTTTGTTATGACAAAGTCACTGAAACCTCCTACATTCCTTTTGTTCCTGGGTCCGGGTGGCGGGGACTGGGTGGGCTGCTGGAAGACAGTTGGGGATGGCGGAAAAATCAAGCCAAGGCACAGTGCGCATTCTGTTTGCAAGCCTCTCCTTCTCTCTTATGTTTTGTCTTCAAGAAAGAGATACTGTAGAGAAACAAATATTTTGCCCTGTTGGTTGTTTTTAGAAATCAGAGTGTCTCTCTCTCTCTCTCCCCCCTTCCCACTGCAGGACAATCCTGTGATTCCCAGGTTTAGGGGGTCTCAGCGCCCCTTTCTCCAGCTACCTTCTCCCCTTCCTTCTCACTGACCCTTCTCATTCACACCACTACCACCCACTGCACAAGCAAGTGGAGAAATATGTCAAGTTAAGCTGAAGATGCACAAATAATTTTAAGTTCATCTTCCAAGGATTCAAGGGCATGAAAGTTCTTGCAGCACATCTTGAATAAAGAGTTCATTAAACCGATGTGTCTCCAAGGAACTCGATTTGCGATAAGCAACCCTTATAAAGGGGGGAGGAAAGGGAGGGAGCCACATAAACATGAATGCTAATAAATTAGTTTACCCCACTGTAGCATAATTAGCTGATATTATTGATATTTACTGCAGCCATCCAAACGCAGTGGTAAGCCATCATTTGGGGGGGGGATACATAATAAGAATATTCCTTTCCAGTGCAATACACGATTAGATTTGCTATTGAGTCAGTTACAGCCAGCTCAGCAATAAATAAACAAATCGATGTTGACACTTAAATACCAAAGATCTTAGAGATTATACTCTAATTCTCCCCGAGATATGTAAATACCTTCTGCTATTTCCTGCACGGGAGGGAAAGGGAAAAAGGTTATCCTTTTTCATTTCTCAGCTTTCCTTCAGCAATAACCCAGCTCCGTCTAAGAAACTGTTGTAAGGGGGCTGGGTCCCCGGGCTGGGTCCCCTCCCAGCTCCAGGCTCGGCCTCGCTACTCTGTGCCCTTTCACTTCCCCCCAACCCCCTCGCTCACCCACTCTTGAAGGACCATGGGCATCTTTCTATTTATTTTTCCCCTTTTTTGTCTGTCTTTTCTCGTTCCCCCCAAAACTACACTCACATTAGGAGCTCTAGCGTCTCTCTCTCTCTCTCTCTCTCTCTCTCTTTCTCTCTCTGTCTTTTGCTGGAGACTAGACTTTTTGAGGGGGTCTTTGCCGCCAGAGGTGAGAGTCGGGGATCCCTTCTCTCTCATATCACAGTGTATTCCATCTCTGGGATGAGTGACACTAAGGGCTGAAGGGCGCCGAGCCATCTGAGTTTGTGCCCTGCCCTACCTCAGCTTTCACTCTCCAGAGCTTTGTGAGGAAGGATTGGAGTCTGGCTACCCACTTCTCAGCCCTTACCCACCTCTTTGACTCCCCCACCCTCCCCTGAAAACAGCCTGGTGCGCCACCCCCATCCCGGAAGGTGCAGCATACCCGGGAGAAGGTTCCCTCGGATACCAGCGTCCCTAGAGCAGCCCCATGCTCGCTTCGACTGCGTGGTCTCTCGAGTTCTCGGCGCCAGCAGACTACGCAGGCAGCGGACCTGCGCTGCGGCACAGCCCAACGCCACTGAACCCCGGTGGGCAGCGAAAGGGCGGGAGGGAGAGAGAGAGGGAGGGAGGAGGGAGACGGCCGGCAGCGAGAATGAAGACCGAGTGGGGATCCCGGGTGAGACGAATGCCCTTCCGGGCCCTGCGGAACACGACCAAGCGCGGGGGGAAGCCTCGCGGGCAGTTGGCGGTTTGGGGACGGAAGGTACTAAAGCGCTTCGGAAGTGACCGTGAATGCGAGCGTGTAATCAAGCCACCGTGCAAATCAGGCAAGCCACGGGGCCGGCACATCTTAGCTGCGCACCCTGGCCCCGAAGGGGGTCCAGCCAGCCAGGCTCGAGGCCAAAGTGGTTCCCAGAGCAAGCCAGTGGAGGCGAGGAAGGGGGCACGCGCGGAGACACTAGGAGAATAAGGCTCGGAGATCCGCGGCCTCCACTGACTCCCACCCGACCACCCCAGCCCGGGGCACCCTCACCCTCACCCGAGGGGCGGGGGGGGGGCGCGCGCGGGGGTTGAGCTCGCTCACCGCCCTGGGCGCCCCTCGAGGGCCAGAGCCGGCTGCCGAGCGCAGGCGAGCGGGGTAGGGGCACACCCCAGCCTGGTCGCGCGCCGAGGGGCCCCCAGCCAACATGAGTTACACCGGCGATTACGTGCTTTCGGCGAGAACACCGAGTGACGATCTGTTGCTTCCCCTGAGGTGGCTACAAAGAAAGGAAGCCGGGAGGGAGGGTGGGGGGTAGAGGGGTGGGGGGTGGGGGGAAGGAAAGGGAAAAAAAAAAGGCCCCGACTAGCTCGCAGCTTGTCAATTTCAACATCGGGTCACGTGACCAGCACCTCCCTGCTAAGGATGGGGATAGATTTCCACGTCAGCTTACGTCTCCAAATTTCTACTTCACGGATCCGCTTCAAAGAGGCAGCTGCAGGGGAGAATCATGTTAAGCTCGGCTACTGCGGAGAGCCCAGGGTAGCCCAATGATGGATTTTGATGAGCGTGGTCCCTGCTCCTCTAACATGTATTTGCCAAGCTGTACTTACTACGTCTCGGGTCCAGATTTCTCCAGCCTCCCTTCTTTTCTGCCCCAGACCCCGTCTTCGCGCCCAATGACATACTCCTACTCCTCCAACCTGCCCCAGGTCCAACCCGTGCGCGAAGTGACCTTCAGAGAGTACGCCATTGAGCCCGCCACTAAATGGCACCCCCGTGGCAATCTGGCCCACTGCTACTCCGCGGAGGAGCTCGTGCACAGAGACTGCCTGCAGGCGCCCAGCGCGGCCGGCGTGCCTGGCGACGTGCTGGCCAAGAGCTCGGCCAACGTCTACCACCACCCCACCCCCGCCGTCTCCTCCAATTTCTATAGCACCGTGGGCAGGAACGGCGTCCTGCCGCAGGCTTTCGACCAGTTTTTCGAGACGGCCTACGGCACCCCGGAAAACCTCGCCTCCTCCGACTACCCCGGGGACAAGAGCGCCGAGAAGGGGCCCCCGGCAGCTGCAGCGACCTCCGCGGCGGCGGCG